>NC_137139.1:17348982-17886395 GCF_949319135.1 Squalius cephalus
GTGTCATTTCATAATTAAATATGGTTAAAGTGTACTGCTGAATATATTTACAAGCATTTATGGTGGACTAAAATTTACATTATATTTTATATCAAGACTATTTTGGTTTTAAATATATTTTTAAATTTACGTTTTTGTAATAATGAAGCTGCAATTTATGAGCTGTATATGTAATTTCTGAAAAGAACACTTTTTTTATTTTATTTTATTAAAATTCACAAATAATGTATTGCATTTGTATATCTGGGTTATGTTTTTCAAGCACAGGGGTTGGATGTTTCTGAGAGTCTGAGTATATGTGCTGTTTTTGACACTCTGTGGTATGGATCTCTTCATAAACTAATTTTCATAAACTGGAAGGCACTGAACACACCACACACACCATCAAATGCTGCCTGGTAGAATGGGCTTTGTAGTGGATGTACTGTAGATCCAGACCAGCTGTCATTCATAGAGGTTGTGAAGGCTTCCAGTGTAGCGCATTAGCATGCTAACATTGTTAGCATGACAGGAAGAAGCCCTGGCAGTGGGCAACATAAAAAAAAATGTGTTTTAAAAGCCTCATCTTCTTTTCTTTTTTTAAAAAAGCAATAAATAGGCTTCACACTTAAAGATGAAGTCAAAAGTGTCCTATGCAGACAGTAGCCGTTAGCTGTGTTACAGTTAGAAGTTAGCTATCTGCCTGGAATGGAAAGCATTTAGCATAGAGAAAATATGACCAGCAAGTTAGCTGTTAATGTTGATTTCCTTTATTCAAACGTTAAAATACTTTTTTTCACCCCCAGTATTACTATAAGCTCGCCATTTATTGTCTCCCCCCCCCAATGACCAATGACTGATGGAGTGAATGTTTGGGAAATTATTGAAAATTTGGAAATTGTCATTATTTTTGTGTTTTGGTGTTGCTAAATATGCTGAAATTACATGCAGATTATTATAAAACTGTATGTCGTCGGAATAGTGCAGTGTGTTGTCTGTTGTAAAACTAATTTTTACTGTGTATTGTGTATATTTTCAGATGATTCATCTTCTGAAAGTGGGAGTGGCAATGGGATTCACACACTGACTCCTCCATCAGTAGGTGCGGCCGGTGTGAGCGACAGTACGGGGACAGGACCTGGATCAGGCTCGTACGCCGAGGTTAACGGCAACGGTACCGCAGCTCCACTCGACTTCAGCACGACTTCCTCATCCTCATCCTCAGAGGACCAGCAACCAGTCAACCTCAGCGACAGACTGAGCCAGGCCCTGCCCAGTGCTGCCGCCATGCTGGCGACCTTTAACCCCGAGCAAGCAGAAGAGTTGCGCAGAAAATACCCCAAATCCTCAGAGCTACGCCTTGACCGAGACATCAGGGACTTTAACAACAAGGTATTACATTCATTTAGAACAAAAATTGGTAAATGATAATAAGGCTTGTCACAGTACCAACATTTCAGTAGTTGATACCAGTAGTAGTTCAATTTCACTGGTATCATTAGCATTTTATTTAGCGTTGACTTGGAACCAATGTACTTGACCTTTTGACATCCTTAGTTGTTTATCTCGATCGCATATAAACTCATACACATTCGAGCACTTGCTACTAATGAGGAAGTGATGTCTAAAACAAAAAGCATGCTGAAAATTGTCCATCGAATATTATACGTGGTATTTTTAAATGGACTGAACATTTTGGAAATTAAGTCCCGAAGGTGAATATGGATTATTGATTTTTTTAATAATGAAGTTGTGCATGAAATGTTTTCATTTTAAATATTCACAGCTTATATATACAATCATGTTGAATTTCAGCCCCCAAAAATGCAAGCCCTGAAAATACAATGCATTAAAATGCAAGCACTGATGCAATGATTTATTTTTTTTTCAATTAGTGCAATTCAACATGCTTTTTTCTTTCAAAGACATTACTTCCACACTGTAGACTTTTCCTTCACCCTTGTTCACAACAGATTGTTATTTGTTTTGAGCGTACAATGCGAGTTGAAACAACAGTCATAAAAGGTGCTTGATTAAACCTCATTCATTCAGTTAGCTAGCTACTGGCACCGCAGCATTTTTCATACAGACAGAAGCAGAGAGGTTTAAACAATCTGCCGAGCAAGGCTCCGGTCTGAATAGAAACTTTCATTACATTCCTGTTCTCCATGGTCAGCCTCAGTTGCTCCCTGTCTCATTTTTATTTGTATTGTCTTTGTAAAAAGAAGAGTGCAAAACTATCTTTCAAATGAACGGATTCACGATCTGAAATGCAGTACAAGACGCTCGATACTGAGAACGTCTGAATAACATGGTTAGACCTTGAAGACATGTTTTCATCAGCCCAAGCGTCGTAGGTGGCCATGAATGGCCTCATTGGTAGATATCGTCTTTTTTTATGCATCTTTCAGTCCGTGTCCTAGCCTTTTCTGATCATGTATGCTCTTGCAGACACAAGACTTATATTGGTTTCTTTGTGTGTTTATATAGTCTCCTCAATACAGTTCAGGCAGCTATGATTCAATAAAAATGGAGATATGTGCTGAAGATCTGACTGTTGGTCGGTCTCAGGCGGCTGATGATGATGACGATGACCATGATGACCACGACGACAGCGATAAGATCAATGATGTAGAAGGAGTGGATCCAGAGAGGTTGAAGGCCTTTAATGTGAGTATCAGAACATTCAGCTGATGATTTTCTACTGCATAAAAAGAACTGTACAATCTCGCAGTAAACCATGTGGTTTCTATTTGCAAGTTAAACAGTTCCTCAATGCATGTTTTATGTGTGGTTTTCACTCATTCCTTATACTTCATTTAAGGAATTCATTTGGCGAGCTGACCTATTTTTCTCTCTCCGTTTAGATGTTTGTACGTCTCTTTGTGGATGAGAACCTGGACCGTATGGTGCCAATCTCTAAACAGCCTAAAGAGAAGATCCAGGCCATTATTGAATCCTGCAGCCGTCAGTTCCCAGAGTTCCAGGAGCGTGCTCGCAAACGCATCCGCACCTACCTCAAATCCTGCCGCCGCATGAAGAAAAACGGCATGGAGGTACACACACTGCCACGTTCTGCTGCCACTTCTGTTTTTTGGTATGGTTAGATGACTTATATCGCTCCCTGGTGGCCAACACAGTACATTGCAGATACTGAGAAATACAGTTTTGTTTAGCGATGATGCAAAAATTCTAAATTAATATTCATTTGAATATAATTCAGTTGAATTTTTTTATTGAATTAGTTCCTCTTAATATTAAAATGTCTGGAGGTGTTTTTTAAAGTTTAGATTACCATGTTAAAATTCAAAGAAATCTAACAGAGGAATTTCTGTAGCTAAACACAAGTTTAGCTACAAAGCAGAAATAATTACATAATTAATTTAGACTAATAATGCAAATGTATTGCTTGATATAAAGATATTTTTCATATTAGACACATTTTTCTAAATTAAGTTCAAAACTGTTAACAGATGTTTAATGTTTCTATACAGCAAGGTAACATGTCTTGACACAAAATTGTTTTCAGATATCTGTACAAAAATAAATAAATCTATTGTGTATACACTACTATTCAAAAGTCTGTAAAAGAATCCTGAAATGAATAATCCTGAATTAATTTTCCATAAAAATATGAAGCAAAACAAAACAAAACAGTTTTAATATGGATAATAAGAAATGTTTCTTGCACACCAAATCAGCCATTTAAAATGATTTCTGAAGGATTATGTGACACTGAAGACTGGAAATGTAGCTTTGCCTTCACAAGAATAAATTACATTTAAAATATATTCAAATAGAAAACAGCTAGCTCAAATTGTAATAATACTTTAGAATATTACTGTTTTTGCTGTATTCATAAATACAGCCTTGGTTAGCATAAGAGACTTTTAAAAACATTAAAAAAAATATTTCCTACCCCAAACGTTTGAACAGTAGTGTATAGCATATTAAAATAAATAGACAATTCTGAGAAATAATATATTAAATATGCTGTGTGTGTGCTAGCAGACTCGACCCACGCCACCCCACCTGACCTCAGCCATGGCTGAAAACATTCTAGCAGCTGCCTGTGAGAGCGAATCACGCAAAGCTGCCAAAAGAATGCGCTTGGATGTCTACCAGGCACACGTAAGTAGTGTTGTAGAAGTGTGTGTGATGCAGGTACTTGTGAACCTTGTAGATGTCTTAGTATGTTATTTTGTCTCTCTTTATTTTAAAACCAAGTTAGCCTGAGATATATATATATGTCTCTTTCTCTCTCAGGAGGACCCAGTATCTCTGGAAAAGGCGGTCTCTCGTGAGCCGGTCTCTCTGACCCAGTCTGCATACTCCCTTGCTGCCTCAGCCTACTCCCAGGACCAGCTATACATCAATGGAGGCCTCAACTACAGTTACAGGGGTTACGGTGGACTGTGTGCCAGCATGCAACACCCTGTGTCCCTGACAACAGCTACCGCCCAGACCAATGGTGAGAGGAAGCTGGCAGCATCCTAAAATAAGTGATAACTGATTTAAAACTTTATTAATGCTTAATAAGACAATTGCCTTGTCTGTGAAGGATATATACAATGCTGCTGTAAAATTTGACCTAATTTTATGATAAAGCAGAGCTATGATGCATAAATCAGTGGTTCTCAAGCAGGGTGCCTGGGCCTACTAGGGGGCCATAAGCAAGCTTCCAAGGGGCAGCAGCATGACTGAATTTTTTTTTATTATTATTATTATTGATATCATAATTAATAATAATATTTTTATTTTTTATATATAAAAACATTTACAACTTAAATAAAAGGAGTTTTTTAAAAACATACAATCAAGATGTACTGAATCTGATGTAACTGAAATCATAATTATTTTTCCCCTCAATAACAAGTTAGGGATAATCCACGGCTAGCTGTGCATTAAACAATTTTAATGCACAATGTGGAGGAAAAGAACTCCTCCGCGAAGTGCGTTCAAATTGTTTAATGCACGGCTAGCCGTGGATTATCCCGATTATACCATAGTCATTTGCCAGCACTGACACCTTGACAGCTATTATTGATGTTTGCAGCGCAATATTTGACCGGAAGGGTAAAAATGGCGGTTATTTTTCTTTCATACACAGAGATAAAGTAGTGTGATAAGATTGCATTTATTTTAATGAATGAATTGGTGCATTAATTTGAATTCATCATCGAAAAAGAGAGAGACGAGAGAGAGAGAGAGAGATGCGTGTGTGAATTACCTGAATCTGTTCAGTGTCTCTCTCTATTAACAATAAAGCTGTGAGTTTAATTACTTCAAACCCAGTGATGTTACCCTCTCTTTGCTGAGAAATATATAATGTAGCGATTCAAAGAAGAAGCAAGAGTTTTATTTATATAGCAAGTTTCCACAAGCCCAAGGTCGCTTAGCAAAGGTTCAGTATTCAGTAAAAGATTCAGTAGCAAATGTTTCTGTGTGTGTGTGTGTGTGTGTGTGTGTGTGTGTGTGTGTGTGTGTGTGTGTGTGTGTGTGTGTGTGTGTGTGTGTGTGTGTGTGTGTGTGTGTGTGTGTGTGTGTGCTTCAATGAAAACTGCGCATTATTATACAACTGTGATTAAACTGACATGGAACTACCTGTGCATTAAACGGTTTTACCTTCCAGCCAATAAGAATCAAGTATTCAGACAGACCATGGTATAATTGTCTTTATTGAAGAACATGCAGCTCTTGAAACTTCTGAAATCACAAAATGAATTATGGTTAATTAATTTAACTATATTGACACTACCAGTTTCTATTAACAATATATTAATAATATATTATTGCAATTTCTGTATGTTTAATGTGTATATATAATCAGTACAACCAAAAACTGCTGTAAAATGTGGAAACCAGCTGTAATTAAACTTTAAATTTAAACTTAAACCTTATTTTAAAAAAAATGTCTAAATTATTATAAAATTATAAATTCCCATGAAAGAGTATAGAAAGTTTGTGAAAGAGTCATTTTGAATTATTTATTAAAAGGACTGACTTTTAAGAGTCAATTGTTCATGAATCGGGCTGCATGTTTTTATTCAGTGAACCAGTTTAAACGAGTATTTGTTTCAGATTGGATTACACTGGTGATGCAGTATTTGATTGCATGCAGCACACAAGGGTGTGCCATTATTTTTCAGTACACAATAATTTTGGACTGACTTCATTTCCTTTAGGACTGTAGATTAGAGGAGAGTAAAAGATCAATCCTGGGATTTTAAGAATTGATATTGAGGTCATTCAAATGCAGTTAGAGATTAATCATAAAATCAATATCTTATCCTCCCCTAAGAGCTGCTAAGTCTGTGTTCTGATTATGTTCATAATTATATTTTTACTCTCTCCGTTTAGGGCCTACTGATCTCAGTATGAAGTCTCTGGCATCGAATTCGTCCTCGTCAAGCTCTAGTAGTCTCGGCAGGAACGGAGGAGGGGGCGGGGCTTCAGCTCAGCTCAGCCATACAGAGGTAGCGGCAGTGCGTCAGCTGATCGCAGGATACCGTGAGTCTGCGGCCTTCCTGCTACGATCGGCAGATGAGCTGGAGAACCTCATACTACAACAGAACTGAACCGCTCTTCAACGCTCTCTCTGTCTACATACATCTCTCGTCCCTCTGGACCACATAACTGGCTGTGTCCCTCACATGATCATCATCATTGTCAGAGGTTTTCCGGTCACCAAGGAAAACCATCTGGCTCTTAAAAATTTTAGAAGAGAGAGAAAACACAGCTTCATCAAGCTTTTGTTTTCATATAGCTTCAGTGAGAACGACCTACGGATGAAGAGGACAAACGTGGAGATGGATCTCTGAAGGACACTGCAGTGCTGAGGCGGACGGTTCGATGTGTTCTCCGCATACTGCTCCTGCATTTCATGCCTTCTCCACGACCTCCCTCCGTTCATTCTGCCTTCATGCCCCTCTGAGAGCCATTGATTTCTGATTTTCTTTGTTTTTAGCTACTTCAAAGGAGGAATTACGGCACGCCAATCCTCCAGACAGCACTAACTAAATGAAGACACTTTTGATTTGGGGGTGTAATGGAAAAAAAGAAGAGAAAAAGAGCAAGACGAAAACTAAGAGACCTTTGTATTTGCTGTAAATAAGCACTCGCTGTGTTCTGAAGCACTTTTCCATTCGTTCTGACCTCTGAATCATTAATTTATGCATTTAGATATGCAGGTGGAAGCTCACCTGGAAATACCTCAGCCTGTCTGTCCTTCTCTCTCTCTCTCTCTCTCTCTCTCTCTCTCCCAGCGTCCCCCTCTGTATGTGGGAGAAGAAAATTATCACCTGTCCATCCTCCACTTCACGGTCCACTTATTTGGGCATCGAAAGTGGAGAGTGGGAGTGAATTTGTTTCTGTAATTGAAGTGCAGATTTTCTTTTCCAAATCCTTCAAATGTGTTGTATATATTCTGATCCATTTCAAGGTATTGATCGCAAAAAATACACTGGACTTGTTTTGGGACTGGACCCTTCCTGATGCATTTAAACCCTTCGGTTTCACAGTGACTTCGTGTCCTCCGTACGTGTCACCTCCTGTTCTCCTCTTCTTTGTGTGTCCTTCCATTTCTCCTGTACGTCCTCTCCTCCTCCAGCTTATTATTCTACTTTGGAGGGAGATGGAGAGGAAGGATCCGGGATGGAAGCTGTTAGTCTTTTATCTGTTGACTTTTCTTAATGGCCATTAATCCACTCTGCTGCTATGGACTCCAACGTAACGCCACAGACCTGAAACCTCAAGCCTCCCAAACACAACCACAGCACCTCAAGGTGAAAAAACAAGGCAAAAAAAAAAAAAAAAACAGAAATGAAAGCCAAATCCAGAAGAAAGATAAAAAAAAAAACCTGCAGTTTTGCATTCTGGTCGAGAGTGTTTGATTTGATACCGAGGGCTGCTTGTGTTTGCTTTTGTTTGATTTGTTCTAAAAGCGCGGTGTGTGCTTAAATCTCGAGATCAACTGGGATCAAATCATTGGCACAAGAGCTTGGCGCACGCACACACACACACACACACACATACGACACGAACAGACATGCTAAAGGGTCTTTTTTAGAGAACTGAATATCCAGCAGGAGAGGTTAAAAATGTGTAGTTAGCGAGGTTGATTTGGTTAGGGACTGACTGACAGTAGTGTCACTGTAATTTGCTCCATTTTGCACACAGAGGCACTGCTAATCTATGATTGAGGAGCTCTGCGGCTCCGTGATGCACTGCTAGTGGGGGATGGAGAAAGAAAATCGCAATGCAGAAGATAATCAAACGCATTTCTGGCCCTAAAGGAGACAGACTAATACAGAGAGGCTACCATGACCCCCGCTGAGGAGCCTTCAGAATCTTTACATACTTGATCACATGACCAGGACCTACATATGATTGAAAGCCATGATGATGAGTGAGTGTGACTAGAGACTACACATTTGTGTGCAATTTTTACACCCCCGTTCAAAACGCAACAGTACAAATATAGAAGTAATGATTTCTTCTTATTGTACTATATTTATGGTAGACCTTCACAGTCCAACCTCCTACTGCAATATTGATTTGTTAATTAGAATATTGCTATAGATGTGAAGACATATGCAGAATTGTCAGCGTGAGGCCTCTCCTCACTGTGCGTGGCTCATTAACCTTGCTCTCATCGTAAAGGGTCCTTGACCTCTTGTCATCTCTGACTGCCTTCACTATTTCTTTTACTTCATTCCTGGAAAGAACGTGATATGGACATATTTTAAAGAATCCATTTTGCTTCACTCCCAGATAAAAATAAATAGAATAAGACTACATTGTGACAATATTTTAATGTCAATCAAGCACATTTTCCACGCAAATTCTCATTACCTTAATGCATTCTAAGATTTCATTTTTTTTTTTTTTATGATATGGTGTTAAATCACATCATTTATAATTTCAATTATATATGTTTTTTTTTTTTTTTTTTTTTTTTTACAGTATAAAAAGTTGCAGTAAAATTACTGTAATAATTTTTTTATTAAATTGACATAAAAAGGGAGTACAAATATTACTAAGATGTTTAAATACTTCATAATTTCAAAATAGCAGAAATTTTTTTTGCATTATGCTAATGAGAATTGTGGAGAAATATGCTTAAAGGAATAGTTCACTTCAAAAGGAAAGTCATTTACTGTCAACCTCAAGTTGTTTCAAACCTGTATGAATTTCTTTATTCTGCTGAACACAAAGGAAGATATTTTGAAAAATGTCGGACTCGGTAACCAAAGAGTTGATGGGCCCCATTGACTTCCATAGTAGGAAAAATAAATACTATAGAAGTCAATGGAGCCCATCAATAGTTTGGTTACCGACATTCTTCAAAATATCTTTCTTTCTGTTCAGCAGAATAAAGAAATTCATACAGGTTTGAAAAAACTTGAGGTTGAGTAAATGACAGAATTTGAAGTGAACTATTCCTTAAGATTGATAAAGATTGTTCTAACCATAGTTTTAATTGTCACAAAACACAATTTGTTAGTTTATTATTTTGATTTTTGAAGTGAAATTTTACCAGACAAATCTGACCTGCACGTTCTAGGGGGTTGTTTTAGGGAATCCTCATGGTCAAATGTGCTGTTTCTGTTCATCTCTCTCTCTCTCTCTCTCTCCCTCTCTCTCTCTCTCTCTCTCTCTCTCTCTCACCTGCTTTTCTTGTCTCTGTCATTCTTGTCATGTCCGCTGTAGACACACAGATGGTGAGAGGTCAGGTAATAGCTGCTGTTTCGATCATCTGTCTTTCTCTCGTTGAGGTCTGCTATGGGTCCCACTGCCGTCAAACGTTGCTGATTATACGCCAACCTCACATGCTCTTCTGTGGATTTATAAAAACATACCATGGAAATGGGGCTGCTAACCGCATCTGTGTGGAGAAGCCGAAAAAAGCGAAGCGTTCATCTGTTCGTATGGTGTTTCTTCTCTCCAGTTCACTCAAGGACAGCAACTGAAAAACAAACTGTAAAACGAGGCAAACGACAATCTTAAAAAAAAAAAAAAAAGAGGTGTAACTAGTTCACGGTTTTGTTTCCATGCTCTGTGTTCTGTGTGTGGTTGTACAGCGCAGTGTGTCCCGGGAGAGTGAGGGGTATTTTAGCCATAATCAGAGCATCTCTCACTCTCAGATCCAAGTTCTCATGCTAGCCGCTGAGGACTCGTAGTGGCCCACTGTCGAAAACCTTTTTATCTGATTCCTATTTTTTTTATAATTATCTCGATTACTATTATTTTGTAATTCTTTTTGTATCGCAAGTGGTCTTTTCAGAACTGTTTTGTACCGACATCACATGTGAAGTTTGTCCTGTATGCCTATACATTCCAAACAAGGATGTCAACATGCCAAGCAGCCAGCCAAACCACGGTCACATCGGATTGCAGATACACACGCCGAGGGCAAATTCAATCCTAAAAAGTTGAAGTAATAGACATTAGCAACAGTATTAGTTATGTTGACAGCCTGATTCCTCCCGAAGAACGATTATCTCAGTACTGTATGACCAAGTTTTCTGATTAGTTACTGCGCCGTGCCTTCAAAGGGGCTTAACAGAACTGATTGTCATGTATGTCCCTTTATTAACAGTGTATTAGAAAACACATTCAGCTCTCCGGATTTGCTGTCATATGGTACTTCATATGGGTTTTTATTTTTTTTTAATCAGCACCGCAATCTACTGTGATATTATGGAAGTAAACAGCCCACCTGTCATTTGTTAAAGGCATCACTCACTAACACACGGATGGTCCTATACAGGTTCAAGGCTTTGCATTCAGGTGTGACGCTGGTTATGGTTGCTGCTAAACTACACACACACACACAAAATGCTCTGGTTTGATCAGATGTATAGCTCTGAAAAAAAAAAGAAGAAAGAAATGAAAAGAACTTGACTTTTATTTTTCTAGCACAGTGGTGTACAGCTGCATTCAAATTCATGTGGTTCCCAGTTTTAGTCTGTTCTCTTTAATAATTTGTTGGTGTTTTGGATCTTTTCCATCCCGTCTCGGTTTCCTCCTGATTTCTCCTGTATAAGGTGCTGCTGATGTCGGCTCTGGTTTTGATATGTACCTAATACCAATGTGAAACTGTCTATTTCTTTCTCATTTTGGACTCAGTGGAGGTGTGATGTTTACATGTACAGATTTTTGAGATTTTCTCCCTTTTTTTTGTTGTTCTCATTTTTATTTTTTAAATCAAATGCTTTCCCCTTCTTCTTTTCAGGCATTGTTTCATTTGATCATCTTTAGTGAAGGGAAATGGGACTTGCAGCAATTTCCATGCATTTACAGTAAGACAAAGTGTTTTTGTCTGGGAGACCCCCATCACTGACCCCAATCACTTTCTCTAACTGCTGTCAACCGATACACAAAATGAAGAAGGCTTGTTGTAAATGAATCTTTTCCTCTGGCCATTAGGGACAACACATCCGGCTGTTCCTTAATGATTAAAAGCCATTATCGCACCCTTCGTCGGGTGCAGACGTCAAGTATTACAGTACAAGAACAGCAGAGTGAAAACCTCAGGTAAATGATTGCTGTTTTATAGTTGAAAAAGAAGTCTTATCGGCGACCCATTTCCCACTTTAATACCATAATATATATTAAATAAATCTTTTTTTATATTTATTGTGTTAAATATATATAACAGTGAATACTTTTTTCAGTACATGTGGCTAAATATTTTAATTCTTTAGAAAGTGTTGATACATACATATGTGAAGAAACTGAAAGATTGAGTGAAAATGAAAAAAAAAAATCAATTTCTGTTGTTTAATGCAAAACAGCATGGGCGGCTCCTAACATATCACTTTCATTAATGAAAACCAATGATTTGAGATAAAGCTTTCTCCAGTGGGATGTCACTGCTAAAATGTCACTGACATGACATTGTGACTTTTTTTTTTCTCCCAAGCTGTACATCACAAAGCTAAATATACTAATAAAACAGTGTGATATATCAATCATCCAGTAGCTGTATTTCTTTTCTTCCCCCCCAAGGAACATTTTTGAATCGGCATCAATGCATTTGTCTGCGTTTGTGTGTGAGTCAGGTTTTGCTAACTAAGTAAAAACGGAAACTGCTTAAATTGGTCCTCATAATGAGAACGCTCCCCCATCATCCAAGAGAATATTTGAATACTAAGCAATTTCCTCTGGTGCTTAGATGTCAGTTTGTTTGTGCATCTTGATTGTTAGCGGTTATTAGTATTTTTATTGTAGATTATTTTCATTTTAATCATCATTTTAAGTCATGTTATTGGCACTTGGAAGACCTTTAAATGGTTAGTTCACCCAAAAAATGATTTTACTCGATTTTGATCATTTACTCGCCCTCGTGTCGGGTTTCAAACCCGTAATACTTTAGTTCATCTTCAGAACACAAATGAAGATAATTTTTATAAAATCTGAAAGATTTCTGTCCCTCCATAGACAGCTACGCAACTTCCACTTTGACGCTTCAAAAAGTTCATAAAGAGATCGGAAAACTAATCCATGTGAATTGAGCGGTTTAGTCTAATATTTTCTGACGAGACATGATTGTTTTTTATGATGAACAGATTTAATTTAGGCTTTTATTCACATATAATATTCACCAACTCGCACATCAGCTGCGTAACCATCACATGGTTAACGGAAGCTCGCATGGTCGCTTAATGTAAGAGAACCAATGAGGTTCATTCTCGTGTTACAGCACGTTTGAGCTTCTGCAAGAGTTCTTGCACGTCAATGTTCGGTTGAGCTTCTGTTTATGTTTGCTGATCAGTGTTTAAATGTGAATAAAAGCCTAAATCAAATCAGTTAATTATATAAAAGCGATCGAGTCACTTAAGAAAATTTGGACTAAACCCACTCGATTCATATGGATTAATTTTGCGATCTCTTTGACATTTTTTTAAGCGTCAAGTGGCAGTTGCGTGGCTGTCTATGGAGGGACAGAAATCTCTCAGATTTCATCAAAAAGATCTTAATTTTTGTTGCGAAGATGAACAAAAATCTTACTGGTTTTGAACGAATTAATGACAGAATTTGAGTAGGCCCTATCACTAAAATGGGGTTTGGCACTGGCCTCATATGGGGCTTTTAAATAAATTGTATCACATATTCATAATATATAGCCTAACACACAGTTTTAAGACTAATATAATGTCGTTAAATAACTTGGATCGATATTACTCCTCGTAGATGTCGCTCTTCGACCCCTCACAAATCACAGACGCGGAAGCAATGCGTCACACGCTCGAACATGGGTTATTGAGTCGCGCGCACAACTGTAAAGAAACTGGTGCCAGAAAAGTTGCTTTCAGAGCTGGAAGTATGCGGAACATATTTCAGCGCAGAATATACTAAAAAAAATGAGAGAAGAATGATGAGATAAAGAGCGAAATTGCCCCAAAGACACGTTTCCATTATTTACCACCGATACAAACATCCATAAATGACGTCACCGTGTGTGGGCGGACCTATTTGCGCCACTGGATTAAATAATTAGGCTACATAATAATTTAAAACAACATATAGCCTAATTGAAAGTCATGTAAATTGAAAGTCACCCATCCTGTATAACAATAGACGTGGGCATGTGTTTGCGTGTCTTAAAAAATAATAGAATAGCCCTAGTGTTATTTTCATAGCAAAACGTTTGATGAATGTGCATGCAAATTAATGTCACAGGAGGGACGCGTTTTAATAAACGCAAGGAGATGTTAAGAAGAGTAGTAGGCCTATACGTTTAACGATTAAAGGCGAATCTAAAAATAAATGGTAACTGGTTTCCAGCTCCAAGTGTGCGCTTGCCTAGTGAACAGATGATCGCACTACAGGAGACAAGGGTCGCTTGCAGCCAAGTTTACACACTGCGAAGCGTTTTGCTCCGGAGCGGAGAGAAGCACAAATGCTGCGGCGCACTGCAACGGTCATTATGAGAGAAGATCGAGGGACGCCATGGACAAATAGAGCCTAGATTTAGATGAAAAGAGGATGTTCTTCAAGGTACTTCAACCACAATAACGTCTCCTCGTTTTAAGGTATCTTTGAACTATCCAACATGTCTTTTCCGCATGCCTTTGTGATCCATCCCAAAACAAAACCGGTTTCACCTGATCCTCCGCTATGATCGCGGCCAGTGCGTTTGCTCAACAAAGGCGATCCCGGTATAGAATCGCTACGGTCGGTCTGTCGCCATCGGTAAGGGACCCGCACACCTCTTGTATTTACAATTTCAACCGCTTCGCTTGGTGGACAGCCTCCAAATATTCTAGCTACCCTGGAGTCCGTAGAAGGAAAGGGCTGGGATGGAGAAGTGTTGTCGCAGCTGCATGCCATGCCTGAAGAGGTTATGGGACTGGATATGGCCCGAGTTTTACTACCCGAACATCGCTCGTCCTGCCGAGATCCGCACCGTCTCAGGTGATATCCAGGTCCCGGCTCCTAAGAAGAAGCCCACGCAGCTGTACGCGGCTCTGTTCGACTTCGTAGCCCGCAGTGAGGAAGAGCTGACGGTGAAAGAAGGGGACAAACTCTCTGTCATCGAAAAGAGGGGAGATTATGTGTTTGCCAAGAAGCTGACGGGATCCCTGCAGTCCGGACTGGTCCCTGCTAATTATGTGGCCCTTGTGCAGGATGAATTCGCTAACTACAAGTAAGTCCTGAGAGTCAATAGACTTATCCTACCTGTATTAGAGATGAGATGGTTTATTTCAATTAGAATATTCATTATATTTTATGGAAAATGATCACTCTGTCATATTTTTTCCTAAAGTTGAATGAAGAGCTTGACTCTTTCTACTATACACGTGTCACTGGTTGAACTTTCCAATTAGCCTTCTGTTGTTTTCATACTGGGCTAATTTCAAACAAGACATTTTATTAACATGATCTTGTTTGTTTATTCATTACACCACAATTAAGGCTTGAAACTTAAGTCACAACAAAAGGATTAAGTGTCTTAGTAAATTTTACTTAATTAGACTTTTTTAAAAGAACATAGCAATCAGCCAGAAGAGGCAAGTCTATGTTCAGTAGGCTACATTGCTCGCAAGCTTATGTTGTGATTTGTTGCTGGTGCTACGATAGATCCAGATAGAATAGAATAGAATAGAATTTAATAATATTCATTATCAAGGCTGTCGCTAAAGAGGTGACAGTTCTGGGTCCCCGGCTTTCGGAACACGAATTCAACCAAGGAGGGCAAACAGCAACATCCTGCACAGGGGCCCTGATACCCTTATATCACCAACAACCTTTAGTCTTTAGTTAGGCTAATTGACGTTTGGCTGACGGCACTAGACTAGTTGCTGTAAATTTTAAAGATTTGGCAGGTGTTGATTTGTCTTAAAATTTTGAATTATTTTTGAGTAGACCCTGAAAACTATTGTATATTTCACTCTGTAACAGTAAGGTGATTAGCAAATAACGAAATTATCAGTGCCCCTAGTCTGAGCTCAGCCAAGGAAGGTTCATACACCTGCACTGTCTCGTTTCATTCACAATGGCCTTTATCACTGTCCGTGTGAACAATGAGCTGTGCTCTGTTTTCTTTTATTTGCGCTATCGTTTGCTACTTATTTGGTTGCTGTTATAATGGGGTCAGTCAATTGTCTTCACTATAAAGGCCTCCTAAATAGTGTTGACAGGTAACGGGGTTATGATGTCAGAGGTGTGTGCTAGTGCACCTGTCAGAGTTTCACTGAAACTGAAGCACCATGGGATTGTGTTAAACAAGCATGTGCACCTGCCGCACCCATATTTAACATGGCAACACTTTGAATGACGCCACAGTGTTTACTGCGAGAATTTGCTGAACATGCTGACAAATGACAGTAAGTATGTGTCAGCAAGTAAAATACATTTCTTAGTAATACAATGCCTAAGGCAAAAAGAGTAAAGGTAGAGTATTAAACATTATTAATTATTATATTATATTACTATCAACATCAAATTACAGTACATAATAATATTGTAAAAATTCATGGCTTTTATGCACATTTCTCTTGGTTTTAATTAAACCAGCATTATCAAAGGCACAACACAATATGATGAATAAAAATACTTTGAATATGACTATTTAAATATGCAAATTTTCAATATGACTATTTTATATATGTATTTATTTATTGTAAAATATGTGCTGGACATAGTCTCGATAGGTTAGGAAGTACAAGTATTTAGTCATTCATTCATTGAGGTATTCAGCTATGCTATGTGTGTCTGCTTTACAGATGGTACTATGGGAATATAAACAGACAAAAGGCTGAGAAGCTGCTTTTGGCTGCTCAGAATAAAACGGGCTCCTTTCTGGTGAGGATCAGTGAGAGCCACAGCGATGAATATACTATCTCAGGTTTGTTCCTTTATTCCTTCTCCCTCTCTCACACGCACTCTTTCGATTGAATGCCTGGAGACCTACAGTACTGCCTGTCCGTTTTTCTCTCGTACATCATCTCCATTCTCATCTTTATAAGATATCCATTCTCTGCTTTATCCGCCATTCTCTCTCTCCTCTCTCTCTCTCTCTCTCTCTCTCTCTCTCTCTCTCTCTCTCTCTCTCTCTCTCTCTCTCTCTCTCTCTCTCTCTCTCTCTCTCTCTCTCTCTCTCTCTCTCTCTCTCTCTCTCTCTCTCTCTCTCTCTCTCTCTCTCTCTCTCTCTCTCTCTCTCTCTCTCTCTCTCTCTCTCTCTCTCTCTCTCTCTACCCCACGGCTTGTAACACCATATTGGTCATCCATGTACAACAGACTAAGCATTTTTCTGTCTCCTCTGGAGAGTAGCAGTTGCATTCTACCCTCATAATATTCTGTTTAAGGTCTCAAAAACCCCAAGGCCATTTTAATAGCTGAAATATATGCGTAACATTGAAGTAGCAGTTTTATACTTAATCATTTTTGACTAATCTTGTTAAAATTGATTATACACAGTATTTCCAATTTGATAACATGCTTCTGAAGTCCTACACTAAAAATATTAGTTTACTTATATTTAGGTCTCAGATATAAAATGTAAATATATGCAATTAATTATTTATATCGTTATTCAAAAATTTAGTTTCCAGTCACATTTCTGAAAACTGCATATCTACTCATAAAACAGTGTGATTCAGCTTCATTAACATCTGCCTGCTGGGCAACATAGAAATAATCACAATTAACTATTTTAATTCTGTTTTTTTTTTTTATGCCACTACAGTGTAAGCCTAATACATTATTTTTTTTACTTGGAATAATATAATAATACAAACTATAATAAAATAGCCCCATATGATTTACTATAATGCTGTGATATAATATAATATAATATAATATAATATAATATAATATAATATAATATAATATAATATAATATAATATAATGCAGTCTGATTAAACCGGCCGATTGCTGAGATCATTATAAAATAATTTGATGGGAAGATAAGAGATTTACTTATGCTATATTACCTTTCTAAATTATTATTTTGTATGTACATCATTGGAGCTTATGGGACCATATAAGCAGTCAATCTGAAAAAAATTTTTAAAAAAAATGAGTCTGTCTTTGAATAAAAAAGATTTTTATTCTTTGCTTCACAGCCAGAAGTGAAAATAGTGTCTTCCATTTCCGTATTCATCGCTCCGCTATTGGTGCTTACTTTGTGTCCGACAAGATCTCTTTTGCCACTCTGGATGAGCTCATCAGATACTACCAGCACAACTCCAAAAGTCTGGGATGCCCCTTAGACCAGCCGTGCGTACAGCAAGTATGACACTCTTAATATTTAATATACACACATTCACACACAAGACTTCTTAATTTTAGACATCACTTTTTGCTCTCGTGGAGCAAACGCTTATAAATAGGCGTTCCTTTGGCATTCATGGGTATCAGTTCTGCATTCTAGATCTAATTAGCCATATAGAGAAACAGTCTGTTTCTAGAGAAGTGTCCCTTGGCAACATATGATATAGGGGAGAGATTCTAGGGAGAGATCTCTTGTAACCTTTATTGCGTGTGTGTCCACATGCAGAGGGAGTTGTTTGACATGGAGCCATGGGAGCGGCCGAGGGAGGAGTTTCAGCTACTCAAGAAGCTGGGGGAAGGCCATTTTGGAGAAGTCTGGGAAGCTGTCTGGACTACAGAGAAGAAGAAAGTGGCCATCAAGATGCTTAAACAAGGTGTGACATCATATAAGATGGGATGTTTTCACATGTGATAAACCAACTAATACCACAACACATCACAGAATTTGTTCAATCAATCTCTAATACTGATGTTTGTGCTGTTGTTTTCGCCACCAAAATTGACATTCTGGAGGATAATTAATTCCTTTGTAAGGGGATATTACAAAATTGAGGACTTGAACACAATTTTTTTTTCTTTTAAACATTTTGATTAGAGGAGAAAATCAAGACATCCACAAGTACAAAGTAAACTTCGGCTGTCTGCGTTTCTGCAGCAGTCCGCGCACTGTCCACCTGACGTATTTGTTTATCATCGGGACAGTCCACGTACAACTGTGCATGTGCAAGGTGAATGTTGTGATAGAAGAGTCCACTAGGTGGCTATATGCACAATTGTTATGTACTGTGCAATAGTCGAAGAAGAGTGAGATACTGGGCCATCTGGCCATTCAGAGCAGAGAAGACCAATCACAACAGATTGGGTCATCTGACCAATCAGAGCAGAGTAGACCAATCACAACAGACTGGACCACCTGGCCAATCAGAGCAGAGTAGACCTATCACAACTGGGCCGTCTAACCAATCAGAGCAGAGAAGACCAATCACAACAGACTGGGTCATCTGACCAATCAGAGCAGAGTAGACCTATCACAACTGGGCCGTCTAACCAATCAGAGCAGAGAAGACCAATCACAACAGACTGGGCGGTCTGACCAATCAGAGCAGAGGAAACCAATCAGAGCAGAGTATATGGAAGTAAAATAATGTCAAATGTTTTTGAAACAAAAAGCCTGTTGAATTGCAGTACTTGAAAAAAAATAGACATTGCATTAAAGCTGCCGTCGGCAAGTCTGGCAGATTGAGTGGACTTAGCCAAAATTTTGAATGTTTACAACTCTCATGCCCCTCCCCACTACCAACGAGCACCCGCCCATCGTCAGTGCGTGTGTACCTGATTTTCTGTGAACGCGTCCATCTCTTCAGCATCGATCAACACCATAGACTCGGAGGTAGGCTGGCCTGGCTAATCTATCCATAGATAGCAATAACCGAGGAATTGGAAGCTTGTTAGTAGATTTTCTCTCCGCCATCACGCTTCATACAATCTTCAGGCGAACTTCAAGCATGTCGTGTGCATGTGATATTGTAATGCGCGCGTCTGCGCGAGGGAGGGGGGATCTGTGGCGTGTGCACGAACTGTGATTGACAGTCAGATCTCACACCCCCCTGCGCTGATTGGACCCGATGAGACGGGAGCGGTGGATTTTTGCAAAACAAATAACACGCTCCAGGTGGAGTTAGAAGCTCGGGTTTTTTTCTAAAACCACCTTATTTATGTTGTTCTGTCGGATTATAGTGTCAATTTCACTGAATTTGATCAAAAAAATGTTGCCGACGGCAGCTTTAACCATGCTTGCATTTTAATGCATTGTATTTTTAGGGCTTGCATTTTTATGGCCTGAAATTCAACATGGTTGAATATTTAAGCTGTGAATATTTCAATTAAAAACATTTCAAAGACATTTTCATTATTAAAAATTCAATAATCCATATTCACCTTTCATATTTCACTTGCAAAATATTCAAACTGTTTAAAAATACAACCTATAATATTCAACAGGCAATTTTCGGTCCATTTTATTTCGCTTTGCAAATTCGCTTCCACAAATTCAGTGGTTCAAATTCGACAGTAAATTCAACATTGACATCCAGGAACTGCAGGAAAAGCAGTAGATTACCGAGATACTCTCCATCTGCTGTTAGTCAATCTCACCAGCAGGGGGTGCAAAAGCGCTTGTTGTTGACGAAGACAGAGCAACAGTTAGAGCAAGCCATTCATTCATAAAATAAAAATGATTATCTGTGTGAGTATATATGCTGAAAAGATGATAAAGACACAAAAGCTGTGTTTATGTTTCATTCAATAACTTCATTGTTACTTTCCCTGTGTAGCCTACATGTCATCAGCTTTCTCTACCTACATGAACAGGATTATAATCGGTTTCCGTCAATACCTCATACTCAAGGATTCCCCTTCCGTCGGGACAAAACGCTTAACGTAGCTTATGGACTAATACAGTGATATGAAAGACCAAACTCGCACCTTATTGGGGATGTAGGCTGTAGGCTACTAGGCTAGATGGACTAAGAATATGAACATAACGCGCAAAGTTTCATGCAGAGCGTTTCGTGATATACTGGCATAAAATCAACACTTGATCAATACTAACACTTTCTCTTTTCTCTCTCTCTCTCTCTCTCTCTCTCTCTCTCTCTCTCTCTATATATATATATATATATATATATATATATATATATATATATATATATATATATATATATAATGTAGCCCAGTGCCGGCCCGAGCCTTTTGGGCCTAAGCAGAATTTGATTTGGGGGCCCCCTCCCACCACGCAGAGTCACCTGTTTGACAATTATTGACACAAATGTCACGCTATAATGTTACATTATAAATTAATACAATGAGGTTATGTATTAATACAAAATAAATACTTAATAAAAAATAGATACTTAAATAAAAAGTTTTAACTTTTTCTTTACTCTTTTACTAACTCTTTGAAACTCTGAAAACAAACTGTCACAAAACATATTAAATAAATTATTTGCAAAATATCCTCCAACGTTTCGCAACACTTTGCAGTTTGAATGGTGTCTTGTATGAACATGACGGAGTATGTTTTTATGTTTCCACTGTTTGATCGCGCCCGCGGATCACCCACACACGCACACGCACACACACACACACATTCCAGCATTGCAATCTTGACATCGCAGCCTGTTCATTATAGCCGTAATAAAATATAATAATAATAATAAAATAGTCAACCTAACATATAAAAATTACACTGCTCTGTTTAAATAGTCAGTTCACAATTCGTACATTCAGCGTATAAGCACCGCTCCACTGTGATGTTCCCAAGCACATTTTTTCGCGTGTGAAGAGGATGATTTTTTTCCGTCGATATTGGAATGTGAGTGAAGTACAGAGAAGCCTATAATAAAGAATAGTTAACCATCCAAATACATCGCGAATGTTGAAACATTTTGATTCTATTGAGAGAGATACGTGAGCCCAACGCTGCTTACTTTCACTTTCGCTTTAAATTATTTCGTTTTGGCTTGTTTATAGTTAGTTATTTTTTTACTCTTGTTCTGTTCAGAATATTATTAAATTTAAAGGATAAATCATTGATTTAAATGTAAATCATCAACCATTGATCAAATCAAATTTTTGTGACTTATGGCTTAACATTACCGTGACTTTGCGCACAAATTGTCTATGCACGCGAGGTTATGCGCATGACTCAAACACTGGCAGACACAGCTGCAGTTGTAGGCAGGTATATTGATCATGAAATCAGAATTTTCTTGTCTTGAATTAGTCATTAATTCATTCATTTATGTCACTTGTTTAAGTTAATTAATATGTAAAAAAAAAAAAAACTTGATTGTCATTGGGGGCCCCCTGGTGGCAGCCGCTTAGTTCGCTTATGCCTCGGGCCGGCTCTGATGTAGCCTAATAAATGTAAAATTGGCTTGACATTGGACATTCGCACATTTAGGGACCGTCTCAAAAGTTGCATACAACATTGGCATACACGTTTCTAACTTCAATAGCAAACTTTAATTTATTTGAATAAATATAAAAAATCCAAAGGGTGCGCATTATGCCTGACACTACATGAACACTTTACAGTTGGTTTTATGACTGTAAGTCGTTCTAGAAAATGCTGTTGAAGTTAGAAACGTGTATACCAAAGTCGTATACACTTTAGAGACGGTCCCTAAATGTGCGAATGTCCAACGTCAAGCCAACTTTATGCCAATGTATCACTGGGAAACGCTCATCATTAAACTTTGCGCGTTATTCTGAGTCCATCTGCTTGCCTGCGAGTTTAGTCTTTTATATCACTGTAATTAGTCCATTAAGCTACGTTAAGCGTTTTATATGTCCAGCTGGGGAATCCTGAAGTATTGAGGGAAACCCTAATAGCCTGCATGAGGCACATCGCCACAATATAAAGTTAAGGCCACTAAACAACCAAGAGAAATATATGTCAACCTCAAAAATGTAACATTGGATCTGTATATCCGCATCGGGGAATAACATTATAATCTTGTTCACGGTAGAGAAGATGCTTGTAGGCTACACAGGGAAAGTAACCGTGAAGACACTGAATTTAACATAAAACCGCCTTCATAATACTCACAAATACACTTAAATTGCTGTAAATGAGTTTTATGAATGAATGACTTCTAACTGTTGCTGGTCTTCCTCAACAACAAGCGCTTTTGCACCCCCTGCTGGTGAGTTTGACTAACAGCAGATGGAGAGTATCTCGGTAATCTACTGCTTTTCCTGCAATTCCGTTGAATTTACTGTCGAATTTGAACCACTGAATTTGTGGAAGCGAATTTGCAAAGCGAAATAAAATGGACCCGAAAATTGCCTGTTGAATATTATAGGTTGTATTTTTAAACAGTTTGAATATTTTGGAAGTGAAATATGAAAGGTGAATATGGATTATTGAATTTTTAATAATGAAAATGTGTTTGAAATGTTTTTAATTGAAATATTCACAGCTTAAATATTCAACCATGTTGAATTTCAGGCCATAAAAATGCAAGCCCTAAAAATACAATGCATTAAAATGCAAGCATGGTTAATGCAATGCCTATTTTTTTTTCAAGTAGTGCAATTCAACAGGCTTTTTGTTTCAAAAACATTTGACATTATTTTACTTCCATAAGAGTAAACCAATCACAACAGACTGAGCCATCTGACCAATCCGAGCAGAGTAGGCTCTCGGAAATTAGGGGTTTAGAAAGATCGAATCCTTTATTGAACCGTTTCAGACACTGTGAGAAAAGAGGTGATGCTGCAACGTACATATATTATGAGAAAATGAAAGTGTTTTATAACCTTGGATGAATGTAAACTTGTTGTAGGAGACCTCCAAAATAAGATTACAAGCCTTTAAAATAGCATAATAGGGAAACCTAACAAATATTATATTATATTATATTTCCATTCTTAAAGTTAAATATTGAATGTAATATATTAAGACATGAAGATGTGAAAATAAATTTGTAAAGCATAACTGGAATGAGCCATAATTGCAATTTTCTCATACAGTGAAATCTAAGCATAGGAGTTATGTAATGTTGCTGTGTAAGAATAATTTGATTCAATTTTAATGTTGTTTGGGATTTCAAACTTGCCCAAAAATGTTTTTCATTTCAATTATTTAGATTTGTTTCGATTTCAAAACATTGTCCATCATTTGGATCTGGATCAAACCCTGAGAAAAGGAGCATCGTCTGTACACAAATGGTTTTTAATACAAATATAAATGGATAAATGTGATTTTTGGTGTGTTCTAACTTTTGTTCTCTTACTCTGCCCTGTAGAGGACACAAAGGTGGATGAGTTTGTGAAGGAGGTTCACGCACTGAAGAACCTGCACCATCCGAAGCTCATTCAGCTGTTGGCTCTCTGCACACGAGGAGAGCCCGTCTACATCGTCACAGAGCTCATGACTAAAGGAAGTCTCAAATCATACCTTTCTTGTAAGTGTTACTACACCCTATTTCCCTGAACTACATTCACTGCACCTGCATGTTTATCTATGAATAATGTATTATAAATTGCACAAGATTACTCTATATGGTCTTGGTATTTCATGCTTTGCATTTTTTTTTTCTCTTATCAGACAATCACGTCTGTACTCGTAAACATTTATGGCATTATCTGACCACGTAGTTTTATAGTTACAGTTCAAAGTACATGAAGTCATTAACACAAAAGTATATCCTTGACAATAAACCTTCATTCTGAGTACCAAGTTCTTAAAATAAAATGTTTAATTTTCTTTTCTGTGAATCAGTGCATCATTCCTTGAACTGAAATCATATTTTAAGTATAACGATTTGACTGAAAGTTGAATTGAAAATTCAGATTGGCTTTCAGTTTGTTTACCTTCCCCTTTTGCTTTAATGACTCGAGCTGCATGAAATCCACAAAATGAAATCCAAAGCAGGGTTATTATCGTTAACTAAATCTAAAATAAAAACATTGTAAAATTAAAAACATTTCTGTTAATTGAAATAAAGCTGAAATAAAATAAATTACAAATATTGATTGAAAAACTTAAACTAAATAAAAGTTAGAAATGCTGCCTTTGCAAAAAACTTAGTTTTAGTTTGATTTGTAACTGGAAATAAAGAAAAACTAAAACTGAAATAAAAAGAAATTAAACATAAATAGCAATATTAAAAAAAAAACAGATAAAATGACTAAAGCACATAACAAAATTGCAAAAAAATAAACTAAAATTAACATAACTAAACGTTAAAAAAGCTAATTCAATGAATAAAACTAAAATAACAGTAATGCATCTTGACTTTCTGTACAAAGAGTCACGTGATCAATTAGTAAAACATATTTGATTAGTGGCCTAGAAAAACTGAATCTTCAAACATTTATTATTTATTTTAAATCAATAAAGATTTCTCCAGTTTATTTTCAGATATAAAATATATATAGAATCCCACATTTTCAATGTAGTGTGGACCCTTTCGTTTCATTGATGTTCCCCTGGCCATTTCTTCCTGTAGCGCCGGAGGGTCAGGTGTTGACCTCCGCTCACCTGATCTACATGGCTAGTCAGATAGCAGAAGGAATGGCGTACCTGGAAGATCGACACATCGTCCACAGAGACTTAGCAGCTCGAAACATCCTGGTTGGAGAAGACCTGGTGTGTAAAGTAGCTGACTTTGGTCTGGCCCGCATCATCAAGGTAATGGTTGGATGTCAAAGATGCTGCTGGAAATATGCATATAAAATAGTTTCTGCTTAGTATGTAATTCGATGTTTGTGTGCAGGATAGTGTGTATACAGCTAGTAGAAACACCAAGATTCCTGTGAGGTGGACGGCTCCAGAAGCTGCACTCTACCAGCGTTTCTCCGTCAAATCTGATGTCTGGTCCTTTGGAGTGCTGCTGTACGAGATGATGTCACGTGGAAAGATGCCGTATGATGGTATGGGTCTCTGTTACAGAAACACTAAATGCCTTCCATTTGTTTATATACACTACCGGTCAAAAGCTTGTGGTCTCTTATGCTCACCATGGCTCTTCACCAGGATTCTTTGATGAATAGAATAAAGTTTTGCAACATTATAAATCTCTTTACTGTCACTTTTGATCAATTTAATGTCTTTAAAAAACTTACTGACCCCACACTTTTGAGAGGTAGTCTTCTGTAAATTTTGCGCTCTCTGTTTCCCACAGGGAAGAACAATAAGGAGGTGTTGGAAATCCTGTCGTCGGGTTACAGGTTACCGTGTCCAAATCGCTGCCCCCCAAACATATACCGCATTATGATGGAATGCTGGCACGCGGAGGCTTCCAAACGGCCCTCGTTCCACGCCCTTCACAGCCAGCTGGACAATATCTACTCCAGACTCTACTTTAAAACCATTGAGGTGTAGATCACGAGGAGAACAGGTGGACTGAAACAGAAGATCCCGTGGGACGGAAAGATTTGCATGGACAAAAGTGCACATAAGACTTTTTGATTGCTTATGTTAATGAAGTTATGTGCAATAATAAATGCTTGTTAAAGGACTTCTATAAAAATTCCATGAGAGTTGAGGAAAGGAACTGAAATTGTAAAAGAGGAAACGTGCATCGTCTTAATCTGACAGGGCCAGATTATCTGTAGCTTGTCATAGCGACTCCTGATCATCAGTGGATCAAGATGTCGAGCACTGTTATGCACCATTATGATATGCATCATTTGCCCTGCACTTAAGTTTATTTTGCGCTAGAGTTAATCTGGCCCATTCAGTTTCTGTAGCAGTAGGAACAGGAGATTATTTAATCTGATGTTTTCAGATCAGAGTTTATGTTTACAACAGATTCACCTGCCAGTGTACGGACAGGTGTCGGGACGGTGAAAACTACAGCTGTTAAGTTATAACTGTTGAGTGTCTTTAGCCTATGTGAAAGGCAGGCTGCACAAATAACTGTTTTCTACCAGGTACACGATCGTGTAACTATACTGTGGTTAACACAGGAGCCATATGACAAAAACTACCTGGGTAGGTTTCCTCATGATCGGTTTCGTAGAAATCACATCCATGTCAAAAGTCTGTTGTCTTCCAATGGATTATTCTTAAAATAACTCTTGTAAATAAAGTATTTTTTCAGTATACATGTTTCTGCAGTTTATTGGTAATTTGTTTGCCTAATATGTAACCCGACTTTGAGATTGACCAGAAATTTTCAAGCATGCTGGTAGACTGTAAAGCACTTAACCTCAAACAATAAAGATTGCCTGTTTAGCCTACTGTGCTTGTGTCATTGTCCACAGGCGTGGTTCAAATGCGGAAGGTTTCACTCTAATGTCAGTTCCCTAAATTAGTAGACTCGTATGGGAATCCTCTAGAGGTGTCTCTCGGGGACGGTTTTATCTCATGGGGGAATGTTTGAGTAAAACTTGCCCATGTCTTAAGACATGTTGGGACAGAATATGCGGATCCTCAGCGGACGATGGAGAAAACAGCATGAAGACTGACAGTGACTGTACGGGCGGCGAAGGACCCGGTAATACAGAGACTGATCGGTACACGCCGCCTCAGCCACCTCAGCATCCGAGTCCGAAGAGTGCTGTGACTGTCTATACTGCTCTATGGGACTTTGAGGCACGCGACGGACAGGAGTTGTCGTTCAAAGCTGGTGATATGTTCGAGATTGTCAATAATTCCGGTGACTGGTGGACTGCGAAGAAAATCGACTCATTCGGCAGTGTGACCACCGGCTTTGTTCCGTTCAATTATCTGGCGCGAGCGGAATCCATAGAGTCTCAACCGTGAGTGTCAAGCTACTTCTGAAAAGTAGTTTGTTAACACTATTACACAGTGCGTTTTTATTGCAGTGCTGTTGTTAATGTTGTGGTTATTTCAGCAAACAGTTTCGTAAATTCAGCTTGAAGTATTAAGTAACATTTTTATTACTGAACTGTCCTCACACATTTTAGACACTTCCATGCAATAAATGCACGCCCTTGAATAGGCGATTAAACTTAGGTTTCCGTTTCAGGTGGCCAAAATTAGATTTGAGAACATCACACTTCGACTCATTTTTAGCTCAGATCAGGGTTCGAATTATGATTTCATCTTTGTGGGGGTCTCTTTAAAAAATTTTTTTTTTAAAAAAAGTAGCATATGAGCAGGCGCGGCGTAGCTTAAAGGGGTCATGAACTGGATTGTTTTATTATTTTATAATGTTTCCTGGGGTGCCCTTATAATGTTAGTATGATTTTTACATCAAAAATTGTCATAATTTATAAATAAAAGCCATTTTTCCAAGCCTGATTTCAGGCTCAGATTTGAACGCTCCGTTTGAAGGGGCGTGTCTGCTGTGAGACTGCAGTGCAATCGCCCACTGCTGTGATTGGCTGACATGCTTGCATATGAAATAGCTAGTATTACATGAACTCTCTCGAAAACTTTTACTACGTTTTTACTATTACAGCTATCGAGATTAACAAATCGTGAAAAGTATCGTTTAAAGCATTATATTTAAATCTATTCCATGAAAGGTTGCAGCATGATGAGCTTGACTGAGCAGATGACAGACAGTCTGTTGATCGCGTGAATAAAGATCTTATCATTGCAACGCAATTTTTGCACTCTCACAAATGCTTACACCAAATCACAGTGCAAACACGATGTGAATACACAGTAAGAGCTTCGTTGTGTAGTGTAACAGTGTCATTATTTCATCACGAGTTTGGTAAGTGTCCAGATAAGCTCTCGCGGCTCGCGCTGTGCTTGATTGACAGCTTGGGCGAATGGAAAGGGATCGTTCTTTGATCGCTTTCTGATTTAATCTAATTTAATAACAGTTTAAAAAGGATTATTTTCATAATACTACGAGAAATTATGTGAAGTTGATCGTTTAGTCACTGATGCATAAACAGTATTGAACGATTTTAAGAGAATCTGAACTTGAATAATTACACAGAAACCACTGATCGCAGATCAGGCATTAGAGTACACATGGTTACTTACATGTTGCTGGCAGATCCGTGTCGGGAAATTGTGATTGACTGATTTAATAAAGTTTAACCATGCTGGAATCCGAAGGAAGCTTATGCAGACTGTCTTCTTCCACAACCAGGCACTGCACAATATTTAGTAAACAGCATGTTTATTGCTTGGAAGTAGCTCGATCCGGTAAGCAATCATCATGTCGTCCTATGTTATTTAGCATGTTTGGGCGAATCGGTGGGCGGGGCTAAACAGGCCGTGTTGAAGTAGGCGTTGATCTTCTTTTGTGGAGGGCGGTGTTTTATCCTCTTTGACGTCATAGTTCCCCACTTTGAAAAACGAGTCGTTTGCTGAGCCTGATGTCTATAAAAGCTTTTATTGGACTAACAAGGTAGTTTTCAGTTCTGAAACTTACAGGATATTATTATAGTATGATGATCTCTTATATGTCAAAAGCTCAAGGAAATTTTGATTTCTCAGTTCATCACCCCTTTAATAATGTAATATAAAAATATAAAAATTTGTAAATATAATTCAAATTTAATTAAAAAAAAGCGTTGGTAACACAATTCAATTTAAATAGTACATTTGGTTTAATTTGTCGTTTAATGAGGATATAGATCTGACATATTTAAGTGTGGTCCAGTGGTAGAACTTTTGCCAAGCATGTCAGAGGTTCTGGGTTCGAATCAAGCCGTACTCATATAGTGTTTTTTTTATTTTTTATTTTTTTATCAAATCCGATTATGTTTATCAGTGGTTGTATATGAGACAGAGAAACGTTTGTGAGCATTTTGTTTTGTAATTTCACCGGAACGAATAGAGAGTCTACACAACGGATTGAAGCGCGCGTTCGAGTGAAGACTGTGCGCGAGCCACAAACAAACACCGCGCCACTGATCGCAGCGGCAACGAGAACTTTGATCACTTGATTTAAGCATAAGGATGTAGTGTGATGACGATCCGAGATCCCGTGAGATCCATGTGTTTGGCATCTTGTCCTGTCTTCAAGTCATGCTACAGTAGTCTGAAGGAAAAAGTGCTTTATTTGTAATTTAAAATAATGGTGCTGATGATTTTTAGAGACCCCCACAGGTGTATGATTTTACTGCTTTCATGGGAGCTCATCCTCTCTCTATGGGAGCTCAGCTCCCACTGGCTCCCACGTAATTCGAACCATGGCTCAGATTGTATCCGAAAATCATTTTCTCACAACCCCCGCGGTCAAATATTGTGATTCACTTTATGAAGTAGGCCTATACTCTTTTAATTAATTAAAGTTAATTAAATTAGCTCTTTTAATTAATTAAAGTAAAGATCTCCGTTTCGTGACCGATTTTTTTAACCTTTTAAATCAATTGGTTCACAATAAACATTGATTTGTGAATTCGGCTGATGTAGAAGATTAAACTTGCAGTAGGCCTAGCTAAAAACTTAGTGATAATTATATGGACATAGCGAGTTAACAGAAAACAACTTAAGTTGTCTCAGATCTAGACTAGGTGTGCTCTAGACTGAGCTCAACTCCATCTTATTTATGTGGACTCTGACCTACACCAACTACGAACACATTTTCCATTCTATCATGAATGCCTATTGAAGACGAATAAAGCTAGGTTTATACTCGTAGTATGGAAGGCGAACGGGGCCAATTAATAGTCTTTAAATGCGTGAAAGTTGAACGCAACACCATAGACTGTAAAAAAAAGATGGACGACGCCCCTTTGCTCTCTTCCATTGGTGAGAACCAAGGGGGTAATCTTTCAGAAAAAACTGAAGCTTCCCCAGGGCCGCCATTGATTAGCAGACCATCACTTGCTGTTAGCATTCCATTGACTCCCATTCATTTTGGCGTCACTTTAACAGCGAATAACTTTACATCTGAGGCGTTTAAAGACTCCATTTGTGCATTCTTTATTTCTAAAGAAACAAGAAAATGTATAAAAGGCTCCATTACCTTGTATCTTACGTTATGGCCCCGTAGAAGTAGTTTTTGTAAAAATAGGCTAACGATTGTGTCATAATTAACCACGCGACTCTCTGTCGCACAGTAGAGAAATTACCGTATGGACAGGAGGAGAAGCTCACAGGCAATCGGGGGGACGTGGAGGCAAAATGACAAAATAATTAATCAGAATACTTAGCAAAAGTTTCTCCTGCTCCTAGCTCATGGACACCTCCTACTCACACTCTCCGTCTCTGCAAGTTTCGGAAGGGAATGATTCAGATTTCTCTTGGCACAGCTACTAGAAGACAGACAGGTTGCTGGTTGTTGATTTCGCGGCTTTACTTCCTGCTCACTACTGCGCAGGTCTGGTCCCGAGATCGCTACTGCGCAGACTCAAGTCCCAAAATGTCAGCGCCATATCAGGACACTGGCGGCTTCAGTTCTCACCAATGGAAGAGAGCAAAGGGGCGTCGTCCATCTTTTTTTACAGTCTATGGTCAACACGCACTGTTTGTCCGCGGCAATTTTTTACGTGTTTCTTTTGTGTGTAGACATGCACATTCTGGTCGTGTTAAGGCGTCAGTTGTCATCGTGTTACTTTAGTACGTTTAAAGACACATAGTTTTACTATGTTAAGACGACTGATTTGAACGAGCATCTCAAAGGAAAACTCAACTCATTACCGAATGATACAGGGTTTTGCACGAATCGGTTGAGTCAAAGATTCAATGAATTCCTATTCATTTACAACTGCCTCACATCATTCCTGAATGAATCAGCCATTTGAATGAATCGTTTGAATAAATGACTCAATAACTCACTCATTAAAGGGATACTTCACCTCTGGAAAGATGAATGTGTATTTAAAATAGGTCATTTATGTAGAAGAAATTTGAAGAAATTTTTGAATTTGGAGCTTTCTAGACTGAGAAAAGCCAGAAAATGTATTTTTGGCTTTTGTGGATGAAAGACAACAACTCCCAGAATGCACTTGCTTCGCTGCCCTAGGAGGCCACTCCCAAGCCACGCCTACCGGTAAGAGAGCGCAGTTGAAAACAACAAGGTTAGGCTACTAGTGAGTCTCCGTGACGAGTTTGCCCGGGATTTCGAGATCGCCCAAAATGTCCGGGATTCGGCTTTTGCGTTCTACAGTCGCCATTCATCATGTTTACTGTGGCGAGCAGGACGAGGCAGAGGGCCGCGGGAGAACGGCGCGAGGCCGGTGGCGTCATTACTGAGACGCGCCGGTCTCGTATCTCTCACGGAGGAGCAGGAATTTTCTTAGCAATGTTAAAACGCACATCAACCGATCACTTGTTTAGCGTTCATGTAAACACTACATTCAGATTCACCAATCGGAATGAATTCAGTTAGATTGAAACAAAAGGTGTGCATGTAAACAATGAATGGCGACTGCAGAAGGCAAAAGCCGAATCCCGGACATTTTGCACGATCTCAACGACCGGTCATGTCCGGGAAAAAGAGGATGGTAACCCCTACTACTCAGCTTTCTCCACAGAACAAGAGCCTGATAGCTTAGCTTCCAAAGAAAGACGGCTGAAACTATGTGTACATTCTGTGAGTGAGATCCCACCCTCTATGGGCGGGTTGAAAACATGCGGGACAGCTCCTCCTACTGGCTGTAGTCTTTAGCCTCTGGCCAGAAAATCCTCCAATGACGCAAAATGACGATTTTTGCGTCATCTGAGGATTTTTTCCAGACAAAAAATACAATCTCTCGACTCAGGGGGATATGAGGGTGGAAAGCATGGTAATTCGAAAATACTACAGGTTTTCTACTAATACAAAGCTTAATGTTAAATCCTGAAGTATCCCTTTAAGACGGTCACCTGCCGCCTCCTACTGGTGGTTTAGTTTAATGTTTAAAAGCGTCATTCTTTCCAAAATTTCTTATTTGTATATTCAAAAAATATTCAAAATAATCTCATTACATTATTTAATGCAGTTTAATTTGATTGGTAACAGCCCTTTAGCATCTTATTATTATATTTTAATTTATTGATCAAATTTAAAGGAGAACTTGGTAACTTTTTTAACTTAATAAAACTGTCTAGAAATCATTTGGATGGTTAAACAACCTGTTCTGGTGATATTGGTGACTTTCTCCCCTCCCCCCAGCGTTCCCAGGCGGAAAACCAACCTTGCAACTTGGGGACTACCGTCCCGGCAAGACAGAAATTGGAAATTGGCGCGAAAATCAGCGAAGAAGTTACTAGAGTTCGCTAGAGTTGCCGAGTTCTTCTTTAAGAATTTTAAATGAAAGATGAAGCATATATTTAAAACGATTAGGGAAAAATGCCCTTTATAAAGGTTAAAATATTATAAATATGCCACTTTATATATGTCAAAGCTGACTGAACAGTGATGAGAATATTGTTTCGGAATAAATTATATTTACAACACACACACAAAAAAAAATCCAATTTTTTTCCTGGACAAACAAATGTTTTTACTCGGACAAGTGAATGACCGACCCAAGCACAATCAAATGAAAAGGCTTAATGTTGAGCCCTGATATATTTTTTTATTCTTTTTTTTTTTATATATTTTTCCCGTATTTTTTATTAGAATTTTACATTTTACAAAAAGCAAAAGAAAACAAAATACATTTAGAAAATGTAATTATTAATTTATTTACCCATAAACTTGTTTTTAGGAAGCTATAAGTTACAGTGGTAAGAATAACTTTGTGAAACCTTTGTGGGTGGTGGTTTCCCAGACAGGGTTTAAATTAAGACAGGAGTATGCCTTGATCTAGTTAATCATGCATTTCTTTTCTTTTATTCCACAGCTGATGTGTGCCGTTTTTTAATTGCTTGCATTAAAATAATTTTCTCTTGTTTTGTTTTTTAATTGCAGTCTTTTCTTCTGCCATTCATGCTTATCAGCTTACCATGCAATACCATGCAGATACCATGCAATCTTAAGCTTTTCTTGGTTCAGCTGCACACAGTCTGAAAAGGTTTTTTGGCAGTTTGCTAAAATAATAGAGCCATTCTAAGAGCCATCGTTTAAGCTGTTGACCTTTCTACCTTGAGAAAGAACGTTAAACGAACAACTTAAAAGGGCGTGACAAATCATGACATAAGACTGACATGTCTTCAATCACTCACAACGTACCAATGCATTATCCCTCATGAACAAATACAACATCTGATGTTTGCATACGTGCATACCAGTATACCATTACGACATCCTTCATGAATAAACATGACGTCTGATGTTTGTATACCAACGTACCATCCCGTCACATATGCAAATATAGTCTCAAATACAACAATTTCATTGGATGCTGTGCGTGTTGTCACGTTAACACGGACAAACGGTGCGTGTTGACGCAGTCAAAATTCACGCGTTTTGTTTAAAGACTTTTGACCCCGATCGCTTCCAATTAGCCAATCAGAGTAAGTGTGCGCGGAGCGACATGTGCAGCCCCGCCCCGATCTGCAAGCTGCAGCCAGGTGTACTTGCATTTACCTGTGCGATTTTTTCCCCTTCCCACCAATCCCGAATGCATGCTGAAGCTGTCAAGGCTAAAAAAAAAACATGTAATAGTACCATAAAAAAAATTCATAACGTCCTTGGTACTGAAGCTTTGGGTGAAGAAATGACAGAAATTTAAGTTGTTATTCACTGATAATGTTTTTCTCCAGTGAGCTAATAACAGCTGTGAAGGATTAAGGCCTGTTCACACCAATACCGTTAAATATAAAGATAACTATATCGATAATTATATTAACGTGACAGTGTCACACCAGTGGAGGATATTTTTATGTTTATTTTAAGCATGCAGTTTTGTCATCTGCCTCTTTAAATACTCAAGCTCTTTAAAGCAGGATGGATTCTGAATGGCTGTCAACGTTTCTATCATCCATCAACCGGAAATATTGCTCTGAAAGTGATTTCAACAATATCATTCTCTGCGTCATTATTGTTGTAGCTGTGATGTGGACTTCCCTATTCTCATAGAACCACAATGATTATTAAAACTTTATAGTTCTAGCCCTTGGTGTGAATGGCCCTTTACTAAGTGAACTGAAACACAGTTGAACGGAAGAAACTGATTAGTCTGTTTCGTGAATGAATCGTTCAGACCGTTTTGAGAATCAGTTTGGTGATTGATTCATTGAACAGATCTGATTCAAAGGAATGTGAATTAAATAGTAGAGGATCACAAATTAGTAATACATTAATAAACACCTGTGCTATCAATTGTACCCTAAAGGAAATTATACTGTACAACCCATGTGTTTTCTGTATCTTTAGGTGGTTTTTTGGAAAGATGAGCCGTTTTGAAGCATTGAGTCACCTCATGTTTGCTGGAAATGATAATGGATCCTTCCTTGTACGAATCAGTGAGACAGACAGCACAGGCTTTGTGATCTCAGGTGTGTATGTTGTTTTCTGATAGTCAATAGTGAGTCTGTTACCGCATATCCTTAAAGCTGCTATTGGAGGCTGAAGTTCTGAATCTTCTCTCTTAGTGAGGACACAGGACAAAGCAAAGCACTTCAAGATCTACCAGTCTGGTGGAAAGTTCTATGTGGATCCATCTCCTACATTCACCAGTGTATTAGAGGTGGTTGAATATTATCGAACTCACCCATTATTCACTTCAGACCAACTGAAGCGACCCTGTGTTCGGGTGAGACTCTCTTTCTCTTCCCATTTTCCCCCATTCTCCTCTTATGCTTGTTTTTTTTATCTCCCTTATTCTCACATTCTCTTTCAGTTTTGTCATATGAGGAAGTGATTGAAAGAGTTTCTTAATTTTTATGAGAACACCAGCTTCTGTCTATTTGCATTAGAGACTTAATATTTGCAACACCAAGAAACTTATTTTTCAGTCCTCCAGCAAACACATGCTGATGTCTAAATGTAAAGCATCCAACCCAGTAAATATGTGACGTGTGTATATATATATACAGTAGCAGAAATAAAATGAATTGCATTAGTAAACTTACTTCCTGACACCACTGACTCATCTTCCTGTAGAAAAAGCCCCGGCTTGAGAATCTGCCACCCTCCACGGTCGATGAATGGGAGGTGCCTAAAGAACAACTTACCTTAGAGAAGCAGCTGGGCAGTGGCCACTTTGCTGAAGTTTACAGTGGCACGTGGAAGAATCACACTAAAGTGGCCATCAAAATCCTCAAGAACAACGGTGAGCTCATAGCTAGTGGTGCCACAGAGCAGAGCTAAAAATAAGAATGTAAATGTTGCACAGCAAAATAACATATAAGGGGCAATGACACACCAATCAATCCCACGGTCGGCCATCGACCAACGTCGGGCTAGTTTTTGCTGTTGTCAGCTGTTGTCAGGCTCACATCAGCAGGATATTGAATCATCATTGGTGAGAGATCATTGGCCGTTCAGTTTAGCGCGCGAGTCAGTGCACAAGAAAAAAAGCTAAAGTGATGAAAGCACTGAGCATTCCAAATACAAGAACATTTTCATAACAACATGAGCCGCCTGGAATGAAGAAAGTGATCAGCGTGACTGGTATGATGAACATAGACTATTGATACCTGCTGATATAGACAGTTATTTCACTACATGCAGGCGCAGAACGCACAAGATAGTTGGCAGCCAGCTGTAGTCCTTTAAGTGTGTTCAAGTGCAGCTTTTCGGCAACATAGCTTTCGTCACCGCTAGTTCTTTGACGTCTGCTTGGTGTGTCACAGACCTTTACAAATGCAACTTACAAGTCTTCTAGTTTCAACTCTGCCTGTTCTTTTTATCCAAAAGAAATTCTGGCTGTTTTTAAATGTGAAAAAAAAAAAATGTTGTTACCTGAAAGTCTGAAGCTTTAAATGAAGAAATTCCACAAACTCTGCAATTAATTCATTCTAAAATATGAGAGGACTGTCATCTTAAAAAAAAACATTTTTAAAGATAAAAACATTTTCACATCGATATTACAATCTTTGATTCAGATAGGCATTGTTTGTTGTAAAAATGCTGAATATGACCTTTTCATAGCTTTAAACACAAGAGTGTGTATGTATTCATTTACTTGACACTGACAGCAGTTAATGCAGTGAAAAATAAAGTTAATGCAGCGGATCAAAAGAGGTTTTTGAGTGCCTTAGAAGAAGATACACGGCTGGAATTAAACATGAACACATTCATACAGGAAAGAGAATAAACTCAAACCAGTTTTTGAACCACTTTTATCCGAGTAAAAACATTTCAAAGGTAAGATACACAATACTCCAGACAAAACCACAGGCTCTGCTGGGAATTCTTTTCCCAGTTACAGTGACTACGTTTACAAGCTGTTAAAATTCGGGTTATGGTCGGGTTAAGGTCACTATTTGGGTTTCTGAAACATTCGGAATAACCCGTTTACATGCGTGAGCAGAGAGAGTTACTCCTGTATACATGGGATTTGTAATCAATTGGCAATATCCCGGTGTAAACGGCGACGCACGGTTAGCGTCTGGACGTACGGACAACCTTAAGACGCAATATGCGTCATTTCCGATTCTTCTTCCTGTATCCAAAGACAACAACAACAGCAGCAGCACGCGGATAATGAATAGTTCGAGGCAGATAGCGATCGTGTTTGTTTGCGCTTTCCTCCTCGCTCCAAAAGTGTGGTGCTGTGCTGCGTCTCGCCATGTTTACCTCTACTTCTTGTTTACTTCCGGTATACTGCACGCGGGTTTCTGTATGCGCCGTCTCTACTCAAAAGACCAAGATTCCTTGCGAATAGAACATGCGCAGAACACAAATCAATGTTCCTTTTGATGGGGATATGCCGATACGCGTTTACATGACCAAATATTCGGGTTAGAAAAGGGTTTTTAAAAACCCGGATATGAGCATATCCGGGTTTTTGCCGGTGTTTACATGGCCGTGCGCGACCGGGTTATTGCTAATATTCCGGTTTTGAATGGGTTATTGGCTGCATGTAAACGTAGTCAGTGTTCTGGAATCGCCTTGAGGGAAGGAACTGAAGCATGACATGGATAAGCAATTTTTGGATGTAAATGGGTAATGTGACATTGGGCTAAAATCAACTGCATAATTCAGACAAAATAAATGTATCCTTATGAAGGCAACCACCTGCTTTGCAGCCTTAGGGCATGAATACCTTACAGCCAACGGCTTCAGATTGTACATTGCACACATTACTGGTGAGGTAAATGTGAGCTGAGGCTGAACACGATGTAAGTCATGCAGAATGGCAAGTGATCCTCAACATTACACTGGTAAATCTGCAACTGAATACCTCGAACAGAAAAATAAGTAATGTGGAATAAATGTTGTACTATATGTTGCAATACACTTTTGCCTTGTTAAATAAAATAAAAAATCGAAACTTTAAAACAAGATAAATTTGCTTTATGTAATGACTTTATTTTTTCTTGTTTTAAGCATAAATCGAACTAAATTTAATGAATATGTTTAAAACAAGAAATAAAAAAATACAAGAACATTTTCCGAAGGAGTTATCCAATGAAGTTAATGTATCTATATATTTTTTCTGGTAAACAAGGTAAAAATGCTGATTTTCTAATAAATACTGAATATATTTTTATAAATAAAAAATAAAAATACATATATTTGTCTATTTCTTTTTTCTTTTTTTTACCACAGATGCTCTGAATCAGAAGGACTTTCAGTTGGAGGTGCAGATCATGAAGCGTCTACGTCACAGGCACCTGATTTCTCTCTTTGCCATCTGCTCTTCCTCCACCCCGTTTTACATCATCACCGAACTAATAGAGAAGGGCGACCTGCTTAATTTCCTCAGAAGTCAGTCACTGTCCCCTAGATATAACTGATTGATGTCTTGCATTGATAATGCTGTCTCATAATCTTATACATCACTCCCCATCATTCAGGTCAAGAGGGTATGGTATTGGACATGGAGTCTCTGATCGACATGGCAGCTCAAGTAGCAGATGGGATGGTATATTTAGAGGCACATAACAGTATTCATAGAGACCTTGCTGCAAGAAATGTTCTAGTCGGAGAGGGATACATCTGCAAAATTGGTGATTTTGGCCTAGCTCGAGTCATTAAGGTGAGCAAACTGATTTTTATGCTGATTTGTTGATTTGATCACAATTTGGATCTTAAGTGATTGATATATATATAATTTGTGTGTGTGTGAGTGAGAGACTGTATATGTGATAAACTAGTTAGGCCAAAAGTTAATCAAAAAGTATTCAGATTATATTACATTAAATGTACAGTATATTATGTTACTAACTATTACACACTACATGTGTGTGTATATATAGATAGATAGATATATACACATATAGGGCCTTATAAAATCCGTTTTATTTTTTCCCAAATTCCGTTTTATTTTTTCCCAAATTCCGTTTTTTCCGTTTTAATTTTTGCAAATTCCGTTTTTTCCGTTTTAATTTTTGGGAATTCAGTTTTTTTTTTACCCTTTACTGTTATTTTAGTCGTAAAAAGAGTGTTTTTAATGTTAATGATTAAAATGTACACAAATAAAATAGGAATGACCCTAAATTTATTGAGGTAACAAACAAAATTCTCATTTTAAGAGGTGTTAAATGTGGTTTGGTTTGTTTACATTAGTGAATTAGGCTAACTAACATGAACCACGAGCAATACATTTGTTACTGTATTTATTTATTAATCTTTGTTAATCTTAGTTAACCCTAACCCTATATTTTTATTGTTACTTCACACAGTGCATTAAGCTAACTAACTTTTCATTTAAATAATGTAGGCTACTAAATGGTGAAATTAATAAAGATGAATAAATGCTGTAGAAGTGCAGTTTATTAATAGTTAATGTTAACTGATCTAGTTAACTAGAGTTTAATAAATGGAACCTTATTGTAAAGTGTTACCGATTTTGTTATACACCGAACCGATTCAGTGTTGGACAGATCAGTTGTTTTAACCATTCATTAAAGTGAATCGGTTCAAAGGAGTCATTAGTTCGCGAATCGGACGTATCATTAGCAGACTTGTACGCGTTGTGTGATTATCCCGGCAGTTAGGACATCGCACAAGATTTGTCAACACAGAAAACATTTCATCATTGGATAGGTTTTGTTTAGTTTAGGCTATTAAGTGTTTTTTATGTCAGCTGAATGGGCAGAACGCTTCTCAGAGAAGGCAAGGTAAAAAAGTTTATTTTTGGCACAATTCACACCCAGCGGTAGCCTAATTCAGGAAAAAAATATCCGAATGCTCCACGTGAAACTTCGTTCTTCCGATCTTTTACCATTGTGTCAATTCTCAATTGATTTAGATTAATAAGCGCGAGGGAGTGAGAGAGAGCAAGACAGTTTGAAGACGCGCGCGCGACCGGGCCTCTCTCTCTGCTCGTTCTTTCAGTAATATGCGATTTTCCTCAGACATACGTTTGTATACATATGTCTCCCACACAAAAACAGAATTTTATTCCAAATATGTAAAATTCCGCGAAATTCCGCGTTGATACTAGATTCCGCGTTAATTTGCCAATTCCGCGATTCCGTCCGCGATTCCGTGATCGCGGAAATTATAGGGCCCTACACATACCAGCATGCACACAAAAGCGAGTACCGGCACCTTATTTTGTCAACTTACAAAATATACTGCATCCTGGAAATTACTCTTGAAATTGTTTATAGGGACATTTGCTTCCTGCTTTGTTGAAATAGCAGTAGGGAACATGGTTTTGTGATCCTGATCCTGTGAAATTATAGCTTTGGTATATATTATGAAACCGAACAATCTAATTTAACCATTCCCAAGAGCGATTTTACAATCATTTTTAAGTGCTCTTCAGCGCATGCGTTTGTTCAATGAAGTTGTCTTTTAACATGTCTAGGAGCCTGTTTATATATCTGATGAGAAGAAAATACCATATAAATGGACCGCACCTGAGGCTATAGGGCTTGGCCGTTACTCAACTAAATCTGATGTCTGGTCATTTGGGATTCTCCTTTATGAGATTGTCACACATGGAGCCATGCCTTACCCAGGTCAGTTTTAACATGCTAATTGTTGTATCATTTTTTGTTTAAGACTTAAGAATATTTATCATTTATATTTATCATTTTTAAATCATATTTTTATTTTATTATTATATATTTTATTATTGTATAAATTATAAAAATATTAAGTTTATTTTATTGTACTTTATCTATGTCGATTTAAGTTACAGTACAAATAAAGGGGCGTTTTCTGAGGGTTTTTTTTTTTTCACATGTGAGAACATGGAGAAAAATGTTTTTTTTTTGGCTGTTGACAATATTTTGAGAGTGATAAAATGGGATATCAAAAAATTCCTTCTGTAAACCCCTTAAGAAGTCAAGAGGAATTCAGATTTCTGTTCAAGAAAAGTATGCAAATTTGTGAATATTTAATTAGATAATGCCTCATTTGCAACATTTCAGAAAACTTTCAATATAAAAAATGTTTGTGATGCTAAATGTAATCAGTGAACTGTTTTTTTGCCCTGTTCATCTTGGGTTTCTTGCCTTGCAGCCTTAAGTCCTTAACAGTTGAGTCTGAATTCAAGCCATTATCTTCTTTTATAGGTGTTCATAATTCTGAGGTGTATGATCTCGTCACAAAAAAACGCTATAGAATGCCTTCACCAGCCGATTGTCCAGAGATCATCTATAACATCATGACATCTTGCTGGAGTGCAGAGCCAGAGGGCCGTCCCACGTTTGAGGTTGTGAAGCATGAACTAAACTGCTATCAAGACAGCATCTGTAGTTATTCGGGCAAACCGAAGAAATCCTGAGGCCTTAAAGTCTTGGAAACCAAAACTAGACTGGCCATGAACAATTGCAACAGACAGATGCAATAAAATCATCTTTGAATTATCCTTGTTGGATTAGATGGACTGTCGATTAGTCCAACATGTCAGTTTTCAGATAATGAGGAAGATGTGCACATGAAGCACTTTTTGGGAGCGCTAAGGGCAAATAATAATTTATTTGTGTTTAGACTTGAATATAATGTATAATGAGACAGATGCTGTAGTTGTTGTTGTTGTTGTTTTTATTGTAATAATAAACCTTGTTGTTCTCAAGTAGAGTAGACTGAACTGATTAGAAGACCATGAAACCATTTTAAATTTGTAATCAACAATCTGTTCAGGGGCAAGTTAAAATTAGGCTACTAATCTTTTTTTTTTTTTTTTTTATGTATTCTTGTTTTTAATGTTTTTTCCTCTTCTCAAGCCTTTAATGCAAATGTGAAAAGCAATAGAGAGGGATATTCCATCATACAAGTGGAATTATACAATTAAATATGAAGCTATGAATGCCAAAGAACATGTACAAAATAAAACAACAATTAAGACATGCTGCTTTATGTTGATTTGTACACTTTAAATTGTGCTGTACTGTCGTAATATACTTTATTATATTTTATAATGTATTGCATTGTTAATGTTTATTGCAGTTCACCAAAACAAATTCCTCATGGCAATCTTGCATTGCCGATAAACTCCAAAGAAAAAAAGCACAGACACACAAATATGTTAGAGCTCCTTTGTTATTCTAAATTAAATTATGACAGAGGCACAACCCTGGTGTGTGTCTCAATTGAGATTAATTGCGTAAGAAAACAGTAAAGATGGGGAAGGATTGCGATCATATCATGCAAATATCTGCAAATTCAAAGGTCTATTAGATAACAGTTTTTGATTTGTTTTGGCAGATGTGATACTCTACATTGATGCAGCAGGTGATGATAGATTGTTCTCAGGGTCATTGTTAAAACTAGCGATACTTCTCACAATAGGTGAACCAATGAATCAGGCCTGTGCAATATGAAAATTCACCAGCAGATGGCGACACACCATTATTTCACTGATGAGATGTATAGCTTGCAACCCTATGCTTGCAACCAAGAAGTCTGTATTTTAATTTAATTCAATGGCATTTCATCATAGTGCAGCTGTCATAAAGCGTGAAACTGCAAATAAATAAAAGAATTATTCATGATCATGTTCAATCATGTACTTGGCCTATCCATAAGCGCTGCGACCTTCATGCTTTCACTACAACAACAAACACGATATAGGTTATACCCCTATGGAGGCTCTGGCACTGTAAGTAAGCTTAAGTTGTTATGTGTTTGAACTACTGACAAGAGCTGCTGATGTATGGGATCATGTTCGTCATTGTCATTATCATCATCAGTGTCATTCCAGTTACGAAGCACATTTTCAGCATAATATTTAATATACATAATATAGCATTACCAAACGTGGACGTTCCACTAGAAACAAACATTGATGTATTGTTTTAATTTAATACTGTGAAGCTGCTTTGATACAACCTACGTTGTGAAAAGCGCTATATAAATAAACTTGACTTGACTTGACTATTTCTTAATATAGGCTACCCAATTGTTTAAATTTTAAACTCACTATTTTAAAGAAAATAAAATGTTAGTTTTTTTTTTTAATCACAGTATCGACATGGGGTGAACTTTAAATATTTTCACTTCTTTTCACATCCAATTTTTGGTGATACGCCATAAAGACCGTCACCATGACATTTAAATAAACGATGCTTTTTTTTGGAATATTGCAGTGTTATAAATGATTTATCCATTCACATCATTATATATTTATTATTATTATTATTATTATTATTACTTTATTATTATTATTTCCCTCGTAATCAAAATAACCTCCCCTCTTGCATCTCTTCCCTTCTCTGATGACGTGTTTGCCGGCGCCCCAACCTGTCACTCACATCAACCATAAAATTTAAGGAATACTGAGAAAAGGGGCATAACTTACTTATGAATGTGAAATTTGACTAATAAAATTCAATAAATTACAAAAGCCTCCTTATTCCCACTTATCATACTTTAAATATCCAAAAATGACATTTTCAAAATGCAGACAAAATGAAAGAGTATATTTTCTTTAATAAACAGACACCTCATACCATACCTTTTTCACATGAATACAATGCCAGAAAATGTTTCCAAGTGCAAAGAGCAGCTTACATCAATGTAAAAAGAAATAAAATAAACAATCTTGCATCACAATAAGTGTATTGTGATTGTCAAAACATTTTAGTAACTAAACAGAGTTTATAGGTTTAGTGACATGTCACAATGTTTACACGGTACAATTTCTGGTAAGCTACGTTTTTTTTTTTTTTTTGTTTTTTTTTTGTATTATTGCTTGACACAAATTTCACGATTTCAATTCAATTCAGTTCTTGTGATTTGATTCAAAATTGACTCATTTGGATAAATATTAGGTAGCACAAGATAGGCGTTAATTTTTCTCAAGAAAAAGAAAAATCTCACCTAATGCTGTAAACATAGGGAGCCTATAAGCTGTTAGTAGCCTAGCCTATTATTGAATTAAATACAATGGATTTTTTATTAGGCCTATAACAACTTTATTTAATGATAAATAAAAATATAATAAATATGTAATATAGAACACATATTTAACTTTTTTTCTAGCCAACTAACGTGCTATATGGTCATTAAATGGCTTTCCTGAGGTAAATGTTATGTGACAGTTGTTCTCCAGCTGTTTTATTGACCCTTTCCGCGGTTGAAAAACACTGATTGATCATATTCTGTATGCGGACTATACAATTCCGTAAGTTATACTGTATCTTTCTACATTGTTCATTCGTGTTTATTCACTATTAGCTATATGATCGGTTCAGGTGCCGCTTGAACTGAGGCGTAGGGATCTGTCACGTCACATTTCAAGCGCCCAAACGGTCTTTATTGTTTGAATTTCATAATAAAATTGACAGAATCTGAGAGCTAAAAATTTTTTTGTATCATATTAACCTGCTCTGTCTGTCTTATCTGTCGGTCTCCGTGTCCTCGATTTTTTTGTGCATGAGACAGCCTAATGGATGTGTGGCGTGAGAGAGAGAGAGAGAGAGAGAGTGTGTGTGTGAGAGAGAGTGTGTGTGTGTGTGTGTGTGTGTGTGTGTGTGTGTGTGTGTGTGGTGAGAAGTGCTGAACGCGTAGTTAGCAGCCCTGTAGCAACACACACTAACCAAGACAGTGAACAGACAAGGAGTGACTGAAAGTCAACTTTTATAAGAACACAAACTAGGTAATGAGCAACACAGCTGAACAGAATGATCTCATTATGAGGTGATCATGTTAATAAATGGCGGGAATACAAACAAAGCAAGGCATGTGCCATGAAAAACTGAATGTCCGTGATGACTCAATTGAACAGAACAGACTGTGACAAGTAGAGTATTGTTATTGTTTTTGGACTGTAAAAAATGAATTTTAGATGCTCAGCTTTAGTTTGTTTCCATCCTGCCCTGTTCTTTCCAGATGGGTGTCTTTTTCTTTTTCTTACCACAGACTAAAAAATAATTAATTAACAAACAAATAAAGTGAAGAAATGTTAGGCCTGTGTCTACATGGGCATAATAAATATCGAATTAGCCTATATAGGAAGGTTTTGTTGTGCTTAATATAGGCTACACATTAAACTTCGCTTGAGGTCGCTCAGACTATAGGACTGTGATGATGGTTTAACGGTGACATGATCTCTTCCAGGGAAAGCTGCTCTAGTTCCCTGTGTGAGTGATTTATGATCGGCCATGCAGGAAGAGGCTCGCGGAGCTGCTCATGCTGTCAGAGCGTGATCTTCAGAGTCAGTCCACACTCCACAGACTCTGAACATCGACCTGCTCCTGTCACACTCTTTCCCCTTTAAACCAGCTGTTTTCACTTCACTGGAAAATCAATAATTCTGACTCCTCGTTTGTCTTAAGTTTGAGCTTGCAAACCTTCTAACTGATAAAAAAAAAAAAAACTTTTTTAATATTTTTTTTTTTTTTTGTAATTGCACGTCTTTCTCTTCGGAAGTCACGTGATTGCACTAACCATTAGTAGTTGCAAGACGTTCTTCTTTACTTTGAGGACATTAATTTGGAAAAGGACTTGATTTTCTTTGTACAACTTGTTTTATTTTTAGGAAAATTTCACATTCATAAAAGAAAATGGACTGACAGCAAGCCATTATTTAACTTATTTCTACAAGAGCTATCTCATTACAGCACCACCATCAATGATCTTAAACAGTCAAAGGCTTTAAAAACAAATTCTATTCTGGAAAAATTCCTATGCAACTAATGTGTTTTTTGTATACTCCTTGTAACATTATTTCTTTTAATGTTTGTACCTCTGGCATACAGTTTTGTTCTGTACATATTTGTTAATAAAATTCATTAAAAAAAAAGTAGGCAATTCCATGTGATTAATGTATAATTGTTTCTATTTAAACGGATTCATTATTATAGCTATTAGGGAAATTCTGACTGGATTCTGGGTCAGGCTTGGTACATAGACCTGGACTTTTGAATAACATTTACATTCTTCACCTGAGGTAACATTAGGCCTAAATAAAAAATACAACAACCAGCTACAACAAAAAAACAACAATAGTCACAAAAATTCAAACCCTAGATTAATTCTTAATAGAAAAAACTAATACATGGCCAATGGCCAAGTTTAAGGAGCGGATATTTGAGTTATTTATTTATTAATGACTCGATTATGCATCACAGTGTGGCAGTAACTTGAATAAAACCAGCAAAAATAGCAAAATATTTAGCATAAGTCAACATACTTGATATACAGTTTTGGAATGCCTGAAGCAATTTCTTTTTACTCGTGTAATATAAGTTTATAATAATAACTATTTTATATTTTTATATGCCTGGCGCTGTAATGGCTATTGCTTAAATCTATCACTTTTGTGACTCAGCAGTTCAACAACCTTTAGTGGTTTTATATAGTTGAAAATAGGTCATGCGGCCTGCATGGCTTCCCCGAGCAGCAACATCTGCCTGCTGCGTGCCAGCCATAATGCTAACCACGTGAGTGATGATATGGTAATGATGTGGGCAACACCTCGCAACTAACTAAGCAGTTTATATGACCTTAAGCTGCCAACATTCAGCTGATGGAGATAATATTAACAGTGTTGGAAAGTCTGTATTTATGAATATAGCAGCAGGTTTCGTGTTGCTCTTTTGCAAAATTATACAGTCAATTGAGGTCAACCACAAATAGACACGCACCCACTAACCTTTTTAACTGGCATCAAGCCAAAGTTTTTACAGTGTTGTGGGTGCAGTGTGGGTAACTGCCGCCGCCATGTACTGTTTCAGTGGTGCTTTCATGTGGGTGTAATTTTCAGGTTCAAACCTGTCCAACTTAAGGCCTTAATATTTAATTAACCTTCCTGTTCCTTTAAATGTAAAGTGTGATTGAGGAATGAGTAATATAAATAAAGGGCCTTTCTGCATCTGTTGTTGTAGCTGTGCTTTAGTCAGTAATACAATTACAGTAAATTAATATTAATAGTTCTGAAGAAACAGTACCACAGATTTTAATTTAATTAATGTTAAAGGGATAGTTCTCCTGAAAAATGTAAATCCGTCATCATTTACTCACCCTCACCCCAAAACTGTATGACTTTCTTTATTCTGTGGAGCACAAAAATAAAATATTGAGAAAATATAATGACTTAAAGGTATAATGGAGGATTTTTTACTTCCGGGTGGATCACCTACACTATTGGTCCTCCTAATTGTCAATCATTCTGGTGAATCAATCAAACTTATTCAAAAAGTGGAGAGGGCGGGTCTTATCTAAAATTCGGAAAGATCCTCCTATATACCTTTAATAATGACTCGGTTAATACGGAGCCCCTAATAATGATTAAATGCTTTTGCATTCCCCTGAATAACTTCACATTTGCACACAAAACTTTTTATGTCTCACAAAGGTTTTGCATTCTTTCTTTGTTTACTTGTAAAAAGCATTGAAATGTCATTTTGCCTCCGAGCTCCATATTATTTCTGTCACAATTTTAGGGAGCGGACACAAAGTTTCTCAGTTTTGCCAGAGAATACACTATTGGTTACCCATATTCATAAAAATATTCTTCTATGTTCTGCTGAAGAAAGCAATGATTTGGAACAGCACGAGGATGAGTAAATGATGACAGAAGTTGTGAGAACTGTCTACACATATTTACACATATACAGTACAGGGTGGGCCATTTATATGGATACACCGTAATAACATGGGAATGGTTGGTGATATTAAAGTCCTGTTTGTGGCACATTAGTATATGTGAGGGGGCAAACTCCTCAAGATGGGTGGTGACCATGGTGGCCATTTAGAAGTCCACAAACAGGACTTTAATATCACCAACCATTCCCATGTTATTACGGTGTATCCAATGGCCCACCCTGTACATTAACCTGGCAAACAATTTTTTTTTTATTTGTTCAATGGAAATATTTTTGTTTGATTAACTAATGGGGCACAATCTGCATATTTCAGCTTCATGCTTAAAATATTAATAATAATTTGCCATTTTTTCACGGATGCAAAAAATAATTAAGATTAATTTCAGAGATTTGGAAACTGATCTTAATCTCATCACAAAAGGCTGTAAATATAATAATAAAGCACTAGTCAGATTACCCTGCTACGTCCTTATTGTAAGAACATCTCAAACACAAAACTGCCACATTTGAGATTTTCTGAAGGCCTTATTTATTCATTAATATACCTATTTCTCCTGCTTTCCCCAATTTTATTCTCCGCCCACCATTAACCTTTATACAGAATGACCTTTCAAATATAAGGCAGGAGAGTAAACAGGAGACGTACATGCTTCAGCCCAATGGCTCCCCCTGCTCAAGACTCTTTAGCAGGCATGTCACATGGAATAGTCCTGTTTTTCTTACCATCGAGAATATAGGTCAAAGTGGATTGATGGCTTGCAGGGTTTTCTCAAAGACCTGCAATGTGAGATTATAATTACAACAAAAGGCAACAAAAACAAACACAATTTACTGACAGTGTGCTTAATAAACAGTGTCATTATAATTATTATTATTATAATAAATACTAAAAGTCCATTTAAATCAGTATAGCATTCATGTGTAAAAGTAGAAGCTTATCTCTTGTGCAATGAATTTCCACTGGCACTTGCGAGAACTGGAAGATATTGTTGCAGAGCATAAGCAGGGCATCCCAACCGTTCCTTGAGTCTTTTCCAAATGGTCAAGAAAGCATAGGGGTGTTCCTCAGGGTGGGACCTTCAGCTCCTTAGCAAATAGCTTTTCAGTCCTTGAGCCTGGAGCAAAGGAGGGGTTTGATATAAAACTACAGTCTGCCTGCTGGTTTGGATATGCTCAACGATTCCTCAGGCTTTCCCTTCTTCACAAGATTTAAAAAGTATTTTTCTGGGACATACTGCCATTGGACTTTAAGGATTTTACACATGACAGACAGACAAAAAGGCAAGGTCCACTTAAAGATAAGATCAAGGCATAATGCATGGCCTTTCTAATTAAATGGCTGATTGGCAGATATATAATCAGCAACGTGACTGTTTTTAGATTTGAAGGAACGTTAAACACTTAAAAACATTAAGCCGACTGTATAACCACAAGCTGTATATATAAACTGACCTAGATATGTCTAATAGGTTGACATGATACTAACCAAGCAGGTCTCTGAAAATTGCATCTGTCCAGAACTTTTTGAATTGAGTCAAGTTGTTTTTACTTTTCTTTAGAAATATGGCTTGTTAATGTGTTTTGTTTGACTGCGGATGGAGTTTAGCAGGGGAATTTTCACATCTGTGAGGATTAGATTTCCTCTGCTTCTTTGTTGCTCTTTCTATAGGCCAGCTCTCTGTCTCTCTTACTTTCATTCTTTTGTCTCTAATTCTGTCTTTCTCTCTCTCTCTCTCATACACAACTGCCCAACACATACATCAATTCACAGAAAAACTTTTGTCTTTTGGTCTTTGTAAACTGCCTAGGGGACATCAGTCTTTGTAGAAGAATGACACCCTTTTCCATTAACTTTTCAGACTGCTGCATTCAATTCCAGACATCTCTAATGTGCTAACCTTTTATGATCTTTCAAATGAGATTAAACGACATCAAGTTTTCCTTTAATCCCTCACTGCTTCACCCATTTAAAATGATCAGAGTGTGCTGATGAAGCGTAGTTTTCACTGGTGTTAAGTCATTGTGGATTACACCTCCTTCACACAAAGGCTTTTGTGTTCAAGACCAATTTCATGTTGACTCAGTGAAGGATTAGTGCTTAAGAGAGCCGTAACTGGCTAAAAAGTAAAAAGTAAAAAAAAAAAAAAAAGAACCATGCAGGAGACTGCAGATCTGTTGAGAAGCATTGTATTTTATACTCAGCATCACAACAAGGCTCCCAATATATAAGACAAGATCAAATTATACCCTTCTGGCTGGCTATATAGAGTAAAGTTCATTTCCATAATTAGCATCATCCAGCTATGATCGCATACTTTCCTATCTCAGACTGTTTGTGTGAAGGTAGTGACTTTATTTTTAGAGTTGGAAAAGTATTTTGGTATAGAGATACTTCAACACACCCTGAAGACGAAGAGTAACAGGAATTATGCCAAATCATATTACAATGTCAGCCATCAGTAGCCCTAGTGTATTCCCATCAGGCAGACATAACATACAGTTTTTCACTCTTTGAAACTCTCCAGTAGGTGGCGACAAGTGACTCTCTATATGAAAGAGTCACTGAATCATTCACTCAACCCGGTTTGTTCAAAAACACTGATTCGTTTAGAAACTATCTCTGGACGAAATCACAGCCATGCTGCTACTCAGAACAACATCGATGTTGCTCACGCAAAGCCATACATATTTAATACAGCTTATGTGCACAGCAACCCTACATAGGACCAGCGGATTCTGTTTACAATTTGAGCAAAACTGGGACAAAGGTTCTTTCTATGACTTTTGACACACCTGTGATCCACCTATCTACAATCAGCATGTTTGTTTTATGTGGCGTCAACAAGTTTGGTCTAAAGTATGATAAGAGATTTTAGTTTTCCAAAATGGACTTTGACCAGGTTTTTTCCCAGAAATTTTTTTTTCTATCATGTTTATGTCGCTCTGATGAGGATATTTGTTCCCTGACCTTAAAACAAATAAAGTTTATTCAGCACTGACCTTAAATCCACCTCTTTTGCTATATTTTTCCAGGTTCCAAAGAACACTTCCATTTCCAAGCATTTGGTTCTGTCATATTTACACATAAAAGCTGACCATGACCACCGTAAATGCCCCCGTGTGTCTGCTCGCTCGGAATGAGTTTTATCGGAGTAAGTGCAGCACTATTTTTAGCTCTCTGATGTTTAACCAGCTACAGGACACGTGTAATTCTGACTGTCTGCAGTATCCCAAAGCTCTGTTTATTTCTCCTGAATGAACTTGTACCTGAATGTACAGCACACACTGTTCCTATTTTAGCCTTATCAACTGACATAGTCATTGACTTATTTGTTGAACAAATAAAAACATTGCTCCTCTTTTTGTGAATTGACAGAAATAGACCTAATTGCATTGCTGGGTACTAAAATCATCATAAGAAATCATAGAAAACAAAAATGTTTAAAATTACATTTAAAGTCCTCCTGTAGTCAATAATTCTATCCATTAAAACTTATCTTTGATCACCAAAATTACATATTTAAATGTTTTTTCCTTTAAAAAATGTATTCATGCCTTAAAATAGCTTGAATGTAACTCTACACCCTTGTCTCATCTAGTATATGTGGTTCTATGAATATGCAAATGAGCCCCGCCTCCACTCACTCACACCAGCTCAGAGATCCACTGAGATCCTGATTGGTTGCAAGGTAGTTTGTGACATCAGAAACACCAGCGATTTCAAACCGCGTTTTTGAGACTGTCTTTGGTTCACTGCAGTTTTAAGGAGAAAATACTCAGCAATGGTGTTGACATGAATTTGCACATGGTTTGTCTTAAAGCATAAAAACACCACATAGACAAAAACAAAATTAAAAGCTGAATTTTCACCACAGGGGGACTTTAAAATATTTATCAATGCTGAATAAAGTGCAGATTCAGATTTATTTTTATCAAATGGATTAAGAGGATGTTCTCATGTGTTTATGAGTGTGTGATTGATTTTGTTTGCAGGCATCTTCCCAACAGACAAAATGAAGGCAGTCAATAGTCTTTCTGATAACTTAATGGAACCAGAGCAAAGACAAGTGACTGCCTGGTTGACCAAACCCAAACAGCAAGGTATGGTAAAAGTTCAGCTGAGATCTGTTGATCTAACTAGATGTACATTTAGCACTTCTGACAAGAATGTCTCTTTATTCCATGTCTTTCTGTCTGAATGCAGATTTCTCAGGGCCTATGAACAATCGCTGGACAATAAATGTGGTTTTAAGGAACCAGACATCAAGCGAAACCTCTTCCAAACGGATAAGTCCTGCTGATCGTGTGGTCAAGTAGACACCTGCACAAAAATAATGCATAGAGTGCTGGAAAAAAAGGGTATGACTTATATGTGCTGCTGATTATTACCTACTAGATTTTTTTTTTTTTTTTTTTTTTTTTTGCATTGTCTGCAGAAGACTTGCATGTTAGAAAACAACAAATTAGTTTATCTGCTACCATTCAGAAGTTTGTGGTCAGTAAGTCTCTTATGCTCACCAAGGCTTCACTTATTTGATCAAAAATACAATAAAAACAGTCAAATTGTGACATATTATTACAATTTAAAATAAATGAATATATTTTAAAATGTAATTTATTCCTGTGATGTCAAAGCTGAATTTTCAGCATCATTAATCCTGTCATCTGTCACATGATCCTTCAGAAATCATCCTAATATGTTGATTTGTTGCTCAATAAACATTGTTATCATTATCACATAAAAACACTTATTTATATTTCAGTGGAAACTGTGATCATTTTTGGTAGGATTCATTGATGAATAGAAAGATCAAAAGATCAGCATTGATTTGAAATAGAAATCTTTCGTAACATTATAAATGTCTTTACTGTCACTTTTGATCAATTTAATGCACACTTGCTGAATAAAAAATAGTAATATTTTTTTCTTTAAACAAATGTGCTACTGACCCCAAACTTTTGAACGGGTGTGTAATTATACGGTGTAATATCCATTTAGTCATGTGTTGAATTCACTCTGCTTAATTTACACAAAGCATATTCCCACCAACGGCTCACAATATGACTACTATAGGAAGACGGTCCTAGCTTGCAGTTAAAATATCTATTTTTTTAAGATAGCCATTGCCTGTTTATTTTTTTATTTATTATTATTATTATTTTGCATGCGCGTTAGCTGGACCAACCTGAAATGTAACGTGATTTGACAGAGAATAATTTGTAATATTGTTTTTAATTTAGGAGATCTTGCTCTTTCATCGTTCAAATTCATAGGAACTGTATCTATTGCCTAAATAGAAAATAGCCAATATGGCAATTGAGCGAACTGATTTGTCTTTAATGGACATCCAACTATTCTGCATTTAAAAAAGTACATTAAAGTAAACTATCAATAACACAGCATCTGTCACAGTCTCTTAGTTTGGTCCTGTTGCTGTGAACAAATGATGCCTGAAAAAGAACAGAGTCAGCATGCCACAAAGAGGCCTTTCCATGTATCTAACCAACCATCAGAACTTAGTGACCTGGAAAATCCATGTACACATGGGAACAAAGCCGTACAACGTCATCTCTACAGAGCAGTTTTCCATACTCACTGTTGGGTTTACCGCCCACACTGCATATTTTGAAGTCCACAGGCACTAGGTTCTGTCCTTTTGGGGTTTCATAAACCATGTCCAAGTATGAAGTAGATGTCTTCTATTCAGAAAGCAATGCACTAGTTTAGTAAAATGTCTTTAAAATGCTTTATTCCACTCAAGAGCACTTTGAACCTATTTTTATTTCCTGGACCTGCAGCTCAGCCTGTTCAGAAGGATGCTGAGCTCAATGCATTTATTTGAATTAAACGTTTTCTCCAAAACTAACTGTTGGCTTTTTTTATTATTATTCTTGGATCATTTCTATACAAGGGGAACTGATATTTCACTCAAGGGCAGTTCTTCATGGCCATGACATTTTGTCTCCTTCGGTTACGATCAAACAGTCTGTTTGTCAAAGTTGAAAGGATTTGCTGAATTTAGTCTGCATGCTTGTTACGTAATCTGATCATTCTTTTAAATTAACAAAACGCAGGAGCCTTTCCTCCACACTGCACATTTAGAATTAATTTAGTACAAATCAGCTGTAATGTACACACATACAGAATTCCCAATTACCATGGAGTGTAAAAGAACCATGTGCAAAAGAAATGGACAATGAATGTAGTCTCTCCCCAAGACCCCATATATTGCTCTTCTTTTATTATTCAATTTCAACTGCACCTTCCAGTAAACTACTAAATGCATAGCAAAGGATTTTTGGAAAAGGAGGTCTTTTCCCTCAACTGTATAAGGAGGATGGTGTATGGTTGATTTATTATATACACACACACACACAACAAAGTCCAGTAGCAGTAGTGGGCTGTTTAAGACAATTTATTGTGCTGAAAAACACAGGTTAAGACAATAACAAGTAACAAAATCTCCAGAGTTACAGGTGTGTAAAAATGTACAAAATTTTTGCAAGTTTCAGCTCTTCCATTTATTACGTGATATATATATATATAAAACAATGAATACAAAAAGAAAAGGTACTAAAACAGCCAATTATATGGATGGGAAATTAAAATAAAATAAAAAGGGAACCATTTCCGTCCCCTAGCGTTGGTGTCCTGATCTGGTCTCGGATTCAGGAACGAGGAGAACTCCCCGCCTCCGACTTGCCTCCATCGCTACATTCGCTCGCTTGCCTCATCACCATCTCCCGGGCGACACATGTCACCTGCCCATTGGTCACGCTCACCACCCCTGACCTGCAGAGAGACAACCAGATTAAGAATTGTAGCCATTGATACGACAAACTGATACCCCGTTACAAATTTGCAACTGCATAGGCATTTCAAATCAGCACTTGGCAAGGCCTTCATGTTACATGCACCAATTTAGGTGAAATTCAATCCAGTGACTCACTTCTGCTGCGCCTCCTCAGTAAGAGTTCCCATACCAGGCTGGTTCTGCTTCCCAAAGAAGAAACTGGACCACCAATGACCAGAATCCTGTTTGGGCAGACCTAAAGCACAATTAAACAACAGGTCAGAACAAAACACCACCAATCTTTCCTAATCTTTTAATGGATTTAGTATACAAATACACTAGCACTAACACAATCACTGTTAAAAGAGTCTCTAAACAAAGACATGTAGGCTGGTGCATACGTATACGGCCTAACCAGAGCCCTGCCAGATGACTAAGCAACAGTCCTCTTTCTAAATTCAATGAAGTGACTTCATCAAAAGTTGGTTACCCAAAACAATCAGAAGGACACCCATTTGAACAGAGCTGATGTGGGTGGTGAATGTGCAAATGGTTGCATAATGCGTGTAAATTGTCAAAACTGTCGCAATAAAATATTGATTTAGGTGGGGGCTTGGAGGGAGATTGAAATGAAATGCAACTGACCTGGATGATGTGGAATAACCTCCCCACTGTACTCTGAACTGCCACATGAGCTGCTACTGGATGTAGAGCCAATGCGCCCTGAAAAGAAACAGTCTTATAAGGCAAATTCGCAGTATAACATCAACTATTAATGGTGCATTTACTATAACAGTCAAGGATACTTACTTCTGTAGTAGTCATGAGTGGCAACAAGAGAACCACTAGCTGGGATGGCTGCCATTTTACAGACTTGTGTAAGTCGTGACTTAGATGGAAACCCTGTGATGAGAGCAAAAAGAGATTTGGTCAGATATGACAGCTTCTGTAGCAGCCAGACTATTATTTACCTTCTTAACCCTGAAAAATTGCTTCTAATGAATACAGATCGACTCAAAAGAAGGCATTTAAGAGGTTGTATCACTAATGTGTGGTTTGACACCTTGTTTTGGTTAGATGTTGTTATTGTAAGGGTTACTCATTAGGTTTTAGAGTCAAACCACAATACTAACCTAAGTGACATTATGCCACACAAGGCATTCATTAAGAAAAGGCTTTCCACCGTATGTTTCAGAAGACTACGCCAGGAAGTTACTTACAGTAAGCCCATAGGAATTTTGGCAGTTGAGACTGAGGGGCATGGTCATGCACTCACAAAAGAAACATTTTGCCCCAAACATGAAAAAACATGCATGTAGAGCACTAACATTACAGCAAGATACATAGCATTTACAGTGATAGACTAAATGTAGGCTACGTTACTCTGCTCAGATTCTCTAGCCCAAACAATGACCACCCTTTAAAATATTAGGTGTAAGACCACATCCTCACCTTCTTTTGCCGCTCGTGCTGATGTTATTAAAGCACCCTGCTCGATTCAGTCGGAGGCTTTGGGGAGAAAACGCTAGGCGACGGGGCCCATTTGAAAAGGTTTGGATGGATAAGACCCTCCACGTCAGGAAATAACTACCGCAATGCTGTCTAACAAAAACAACACGTTCGCTGCCATTTATACAGAGACGTTTGAATGGAGGCGGGGCGTCTCTCTCCTCTATATAAACAGCTCCGCGTGAAACCGGATCAAACCAGCGAAATCAAGGACGGGAGGGTTGGTGCTTTCTTTCTGAAAATGTTCAGAAACAATGAAAGTGTTGCCAAGATTTGGTCTTGTTGCACATCGTGTGCATAATACCGGATAACAATATCAATAAATGCACATAATGAATACATATTGCAGTTGAATAAGTTTGGTAATTTGTTTTAATGCCATCCAACAAGCAAATAGTATACGCATCCCTGGTGGTCTAGTGGTTAGGATTCGGCGCTCTCACCGCCGCGGCCCGGGTTCGATTCCCGGTCAGGGAAGTAGTGTTTTGCTCAAACATGCCACTTATCATTTGTAAAACAACACAGCTCATTAATTGAGCATAAACGTTTAACACTAATATTGTGATTTAGTTTGTAATTGATTACTCGTAATCAATCTGGGTCGAACTCGTATTCGAATCAGATTTAGCTCTGCGTTTGACGAATAAAACCAGCTTACTCAGTCATCTTGTGAGACTGACGCAGATGTTTGCTTTTGAGCTAGGAAGGAAAATTTCTAGCTCAAAGTTCACTAGACAGCTGCATGGTTTTATTTTTTGTCTTGTATTTTTATTTTTCTACGTCCTTTAGTATTGTCACCGTTTTCAAATTTGGTCCGATAAGAATTGTTTGTAACACAGAATTTAATTAAAATAATTTTAATAAACGTTTCTAACTACTATCCAACTAATATGGTAACTAAATGAACTGATAGGCATTATACAATAAGTGTTGGCTAGAAAAATGATCATACTGAGAATACCTGGGCAGACTGAAAGTGGAATTCAGAGTCTGTAAAATGAATCAAAGGTGCTCAAGCCTATCTACATGTTAATGCAAGAACAAAAGAAAACTGTTAAAACATGAATATATGGCATGTTTTGGGCATCTTTGCTGAAAAAGGAGCAAAGACCCAGAAGCACGACCTCTCCAATCTTCAAGTAATGTACACTGCCATCTAGTGGCAGATTTACGCCATGAAGAATATGAATGGAAGAGAGAAACAAACTAACAAACAAACAAAAGCCATTTGAATGAATGCTTTATTGATATACAAACAATTGACAAAATAAATGAAGCATTACACCACTGTTGTTTAAAAAAAAGAAAAAGATCAGAGCCTGAACAGCTAGGCTGAGATCCCTAATTTAAAGCTATACGGTGCCTGTTCCCTAAACAACCTTCCCAAATGACTTGTTAATATACTACTCAAATTAATAATAATAATAAAGTCCTTTCCCTCTGAATGTTCACTATCTTTTCCTCATCTTTTCAACGTTTTGCACTATGCAGAACTACAGGTGCATTCTAATTCTATGGCGTAACACACGGATTTCAGTAGGAAGTCATGTGAAATTGGCATCCTCCTCATCAGCATCAGTCAGTCAACGCATGTAATCCCTTACATCTCACTCAATGAGGCATATAATCATCATTGTGTAATATACTGAAACAAGGCCACCCACTGACCCATACAAGTGAATGAAATATCAGGAAAGAACGGATTAAAAAAAAGGGTCAAATAAGAGACTACACTTGCTAATAGTGAAATATATTCCAATATCTTTCAGGTAAAAAGTGACTGTGCTACCATACAGACTACACTAGTGTTTGCATCTGTCTGGAAAAATCAACAAGTGCCACTAACAAAAGGAATTTGTCTTACTCGCCATTTGACATTTTGGGTTAGTGCACATGAGCAATTGCATTTTTATTCCTTACAATTGAACAAAGTGATCTTTGTGACGTGATAGTTTGTGTGCGTGTGAAACATTCTGACAGAAAAAGATCTATGGCATCTACTAACTGGCACTCACAGTATGGCACAAAGCAAAGGCAAGTGATTTCCAACATAAATAAAACATTCCCATTAATCAATCAAAAAATAATAATAATAATCGAACAAGAGCAAAGGTAAAAGAGGATATAAAGCCAAAAAAATAAAAAACTTTACCAGCAAAAGTCCAATAAAGCAATACAGAGTGAGAGTGTAAGGCCGACTGAGGAGGTCAGACATTCACCAGGTGTACAGCGAAGCCTCGCTTCACATTGTACTGAGAGTAAAAAAGAACTCAACTGAATGCTCAGCAGCATAGGAACCTGCAGAAAGTTTCTGTTCTTTTCTTTATTGGCCTAGAATCCTCCCCCCCTTCAGATTTGAATGTTTCTTCTGTGTGTTTTGTACCCCTCTGCCATCTGATGAATGCTGCTTGGCAGTACTGATTAAATATAGTTATTTGTATTCCTTTATAGTCATATATAGATAAAAGTTATGTAAAAACATTATGCAAAGCAGTGTAAAATAGTTTCTAATACAAAATGATTCAACATTTTTCTTCCTTTGTACAACCTGTGATGATTTCATGTCACAGAACCTGTACTATGCGTGTGTGTGTGTGTTTTTAGTGAGATGAGCAAGCACATGCTAGCAGTAGGTGGAGGAGTATCAAAGGAGGGATGAAAGAATTCAGAGAGAACGGAACGATTGGGAGAACTGAAGTGTGGGTGTAGTCAGGGTTCACACAGAAATGAGATGAGTGTTTGAACGGAGAGGGTGGGCTCTCAGAATGGAGCGTTGTCCTGCACTGGGTTTGACTCGTTCGGAGAGTGAGCGCTTTCACCATTGGCTTTCCCTCCAACCACCTTATACTGAGACACACAAACAGAAAAAGATCAAGAAAAGTGCAGTTCTACTTTAAAATGCATCCGTCAAGTTTTTAGACATGTACTCTTCCGCATTCATGTGGTTTTATCTGGCTTTGAAAAATCATCATATCAATGATATAAAAAATTAACTTTTATAACATTTTTAAATGTGGTGTAATCACCCAGAAAAAAAGTAATACCATATTTTCCTTGCATCTTAAATATTATTTTAAAAGAAGCCATTAAGTTTTTTTGGCTCTGAGGGACTTTTAAGAAATCAATACTTTTATTTAGCAAGGACACATTAAATTGATCAAAAGTGACAGTACATTTTACAATTTTACACAAGATTTCATTTTCAAATAAATGCTGTTTTACTTTGTATTCCGAAAAAAAAAAAAAAAATTCTGTATTGTGGTTTCCACAAAAATATTAAGCAGCAGAACTGTTTTCAGCATTGATAATAATCAGAAATATTTCTTGAGCAGCAAATCAGCATATTAGAAAGATCATGTGACACTGAAAACTGGAGTAATGAGGCTGATGCAGATTTTAATAGAAAACAGTTAATATTATTTCACAATTTTGCTGTTTTTACTGTAATTTTTATCAAATAAACTCATCCTATGTGAGCCTAAGAGACTTCTTTCGAAAACATTAAAATATCTTTCTGAACAGTTAGAGTATATATATATATATGGTTGTTGCTGACTCTTTTTGGATGCACTAAATTACTTTGATTTGATGGATGAACATTTTTTTTTAAATATTTGTCAATTGTATTTTTTAAATAAATTATTAGATCATCTGCCAAAAAAAATAAGCGTCATGTCATTGACCCAGTTTCAAAAGTGAATTCTTACCTTGATGTTTCCAACTTTGTCCTCGAACGATTTGAAGGTTGGAGAGTTCCTATTTAACAAACACACATATTAATCCCAGAATTCATAGTGAAAGAAGCATTCAAATTAATTATACATAAGCAAATGTGCACAGAAAACTGGCAGATAAAAGGTTAAAAGTGTAGTCATTTGTGTGAACAATATCTAATATTTGAATGTTCAATGAATCAGAAACAGTTTGTGTTGAGTGGCATTGTTTTACACTAGTACTTTACCTCATAGTTGGCATACTTATTGAATGGCGAATGGAGTAGTTGCTACTTCGAAAGCATTAAAGGAAGAAAAAGTTGTGTGTGTTAGCAAGCAAGCAGGAAAGCATGTAAAGCAGAGAGATCAGACACAGACTGCTAGCACATTTCATTTCACTCATGCAAAAGCAGGGTTTTGGAGTTAAATTAACATTAAAATCAATACTAATTTCAAATGATAATAAAAGCATTTTTTTTTCTAAATTAAATGGGCTTGCTATTAAAAACAGAGCTCTATGTTATGCATTAAAGACATTAATCAGTCTTACCCAAACGAGTTAGAAAAAGGAAGAGCTCTGTAGACCAAGCAAAGGCAGCGTTTAAAAAGAAACGGGAATACAAAACCAATCAGATTGGGAGTTAAGCATGACCGGAGCAAGCAGGAAGAACAAATGATGAGAATTACTGTTTGTACTGATATAGAGGACTACAGGGTGAATACACTGACTACCAAAAAAACAAATTGGGATGAACATAAATAGATGTTATTTGCACACTGAATAAATTTGAGTGATGTACTTATTTGTCTGATGAATGAAGGATGAGGTTTGAAAGGACAGAGCAGTGGAAGTTTCATTTATAAATCACGCCTGAAGCTTTTGATCTGTTGAATGAAGCTAATATCTTCTTTCTGTCATGTATCATAGCAGCTCAACACACCAGTCGCGTGATTTTGAAACTGATAACGGAGTCTCAGGCCCTCCGCATTTCAGAAAACAACATGATGTTTTAAAATACAGGCCTCCATAAAACTCCATATCTTCTGACTTCTGTTTGTGTTAGGGGTGGTGAAGGAAGTTCAATTAATGTGTGCAAATATTGATAGGAACTAGAAACCGAATCAATGTGGTGAAGTGAAGCCAGGAGAACAGGTTAGGGAGAGCTTCTGTTCAAAGTAAAACAGCTGAATGCAGTTGAAGTGGCTCTTCTGACGGTGGCTATACTGCATTAACACTCACTATGGATAATCATGGCTTTATAGTGATGATGAATGACAGCAGGATGTGACACAAATGAAAACAAGTGGATTAATAACCAAAGAGAGCTGGGACAGTTTTCAGTTTTCAATACAATCTTTTAGAATGACTGTTCGCACTTAGATTTCATCTTTTTTTGCCATTACAAATAATGAATTTGAGTTGGATTTGTACTGCCTGTGTGAACAAACCCAAAGACAAAATGAAAAAAGTAAGAGGCATGTGATGAAGTCCATGAAATGCCACACATGCAAATGCAGTTTAAGATAAATCATGTGCAGTGTTCGACAAAATAATTAACAACGACATTAACAGGGAACTATAAGTAAATCTTATTATATTATTATTGTCTTATATTTCATAGTACCCCAAGTGATTGCAGTGCCACTGGAATAAGAGTACAAGAGAAAGACAGGAAGAACACGGGTGGGCATTTTGACTTGTGCATTACCTCATGTCCCCCAGTTTCCTGCTGATGGCCGTGCCAACGGTGGAGAGGGCGGCTGAGGTCTTCTGTCCAGCCTGAGACAGCGTTTCCTGAGTCTTTTTATACCTGTGAGAGGAAGAGCACAGAGAGAAGAGGATGTGGGGAGAGAGAGAAAAAAAACAAAAAAAACATGTGAAACTCATTAATGTCCAAGAACTTCTCCACTTTTCAGGAGTTAGTCAACATGACCTCAGCTTCCAGATGACAAAATCAAGTCAGATACCCTTAAATTCGTTAAAAAAATTTAAGGATGCACGATATATCGGCCACCATATCGTTATCGGGCCGATATATGGTAATTTTTAAAGTTATGGTTATCGGCCCAATAAGAAAATCTGACCGATATATTAAAGCCGATAAATAATGGATTATTTCCTTCTGCTGAGACACTTCAGATGCGCACTGTTCACAATGATGGTTTTGAATTGCTTGAAATATGATTGGAATCAAAAAAGGAAAATACAGTTAAGCGCATCATGTGCAGCACAAGTCTGTCATTTAAGGTAAATATAAAAAATGATCGATTATCGATATTGGACAAAAATTTTATATCGGCGCACGCCTACAAAAAAATGTTAGTTGTCTCACTGGACAGCACCTGAAAAAAAAAAAAAATGCTACTGTTCAAAAGGATGCATAAAATTAAAATTAAAATTAAAAATAAAAGTGACATTTATAATGTTACAGAACATTTCTATTTCAAATAAATGCTGTTCTTTCTATTTATCAAATAATCCTGAAAAAGAGAGTATCACCACAAAAAACATCTACAGAGTAAGCACATTTGCAATTGCAATTCCCACTACTAAAAAAGCAATATAAGACTGTAATATCTAAATAATAACCCATCAGCAAAATATCCACAAAGCAAAGCAAGCCACCCTAAACCAATCCTTTAAGCCTTCAGGACCATAATAAAACCAGAAAACAACCTTTAACACACACAAAATGAACGTAAAGAATGAAGTAACTCACACTTCAGAGCTGGTAATGTCATCCAGAGTGGAAGAAGCTGAAACATAGCTACAAACGAACAGGGTAATACATTCAAATCTCCACTCTCACAACCACAAGGTGCTATAAACACACACATGCATTCAACATTTTCATTTTTAAATTACGATTATACAGTTATGCTGCCTCACAAGCTTGATTTGTGTCAGGCGCTGCTAAACTGCATAGTCAGCAAAGAAATGGCATTTTAATACACATCACTCTTACACACACAAACTCCAGGCATTTGACTTAAGAAACTCATGTGATCAAATAAGATGTGTGAGTATATTTCAGCTTTCCAAGAAAAAAAAGTGACATTATAAGCTGCCTTAGCTTTTGGGAAAACAAGTAGCATGTTAGCGTGCAGGATATTGCAAAGTAGGTCTTGATGTAATATTCATGACTACTGGAAGTATGGTTTCAGGAAGCATAAATTGGTCTGAATTGATGCAGACGTGGCATTCGTTCATCTAAACATGACAAGACTTTCCTTACACAAACATATGCTCTCTGTCTAGAAGTCTCAGTCTGGATGTGTGATTCAAACTGTGTGTGTAAAGAGGGAAGTGGGAGATCTCTCACACTCTCGTGATAATGTACCCTGTCTGACAGGTTCAGCTACGAACCTGCAACTACATCAGGACTGCCGCTATGATTCATGGGACCCGGGGAAAAACATAGCGGCCCTTAGTGACCTTAGTCTCATCACAGGGCCTGATTTATGTAGCTAAACCTGTTAATATTACTGTAATTACAGTAATCACGTAGTTTACTACGTGATCAGCATAGGAGACTGACACAGAAGAGAAGAAATTGCTGAATAAAGTCGTTATTTTTGTGTTTTTGCGCACAAAAAGTATTCTCGTCGCTTCATAACATTAAGGTTGAACCACTGTAGTCACATGGACTATTTTAACTTTGTCTTTACTATCTTTCTGGGCCTTGAAAGTGGCAATGATGTTGCTGCCAATGGCTGGTTCAGAAACCTCTCGGATTTCGTCAAAAATATCCTAATTTGTGTTCCAAAGATGAACGAAGGTCTTACGAGTTTGGAACGACATGAGAGTAATTAATGACAGAAATTAAATTTTTGGGAGAACTATCCCTTTAAGGGATAAAAGTTAAGGTGCTTTATGCAACCGGGTACTGAATCTTGGCCTTTTTGATATGGTAAATCAAGCAAATTGTCAGTGGCTTCAACAGTTAACAACCTGTTTGATATGCCATTTTATTATTGGCAGAGTAGGCTGGTGCACCATTCGAAGGTGTGGGGTCAGTAAGATTTTAATAAGAAATTAAAAATGTTATTTATCAAAGACATTAAATTGATTTTTTTTAAAAAATTGCGTTAAAGACATTTATAATGTTACAAAAGATTTCTATTTCAAATAAATGCTGTTATTTTCAGCTAGTAAACTATATTAAATTGTAATAATCTTTCACAATATTGCTGCTTTTACTGTATAAATAAGAGACAGCCTTGGTGAGCCTTCTTTCAAAAACATTTTTAAAAATCGTATTGACCCCAAACATCTGAACAGTATTGTAAATAGATTTGAATTAATGAAGCGATTAAGTATTTGCACAGACATACACACACAAAAACTCAATACATGAGAAGGTGAACAGCTGATTCAAATGTCAGTGGCTGCTAATTCAGGGTACATGAAAGCAGCATAGCACTTAAAGAAGGAAACATCTGTGCGATGATCCTTTTTGTTTCAGAGATCATGTACTATTTGCATGGGTGGACAAATCTGACTGTGAACACATAACATCAAAAATATGTGACACGATTCAGTGTTTCAGAAGCCCACTTAAACTAAAAATAGAAAAAATGCCTCTGGCCCTCACCATGTCAATTAAGATACTATTTTCTTTTATTAACAGCCTTTTTCCTTCAAAAATGTGAAAGGTTTCAGTCAGTCTCTGAGTGGAGAATCAACAGGGCTGAAAAATGTATGTATTGTAGAGCAGGTTAGAGTCGACGCTACAGGAAAACCAGATCATAGCATTTTAATAGATAGGTTTTAGTTATTCATGTCAGGCTGTTAAGAATGGTTCATTTAACACATCAATGGGCAGAGCATTTGAACACCTGAATCTATATTTTGATACACTGCATCCACTGATTTGTGATCAACAAGCCAGAAAAACCCTCAAGGCATCAGATATGTTTCCTCCTGAAACGCTGTTTGATGGTGAGAAGGGTTGAGCTCTGGGATCAGGTGTTCAAATGCTTCATCCCCACTGACGTGTAGAGAGTAGGTGAGAGGAATTCATGCTTTCACTGCAAATACACTCTGGATACGTGCCGATGTGGTCAAACACTCACACATCGCACCCTGTAACCTTGTCATTCCACTGGCCCAGTTTCTCTGACATCTTCACATAGCTTAAAAAACACAGACATAGTTATGTGCTGCCTGGAGCAGAGCACATAGTGAACATCACTAAAGCAAAGTGTGGGGTTACTGATAATCCAAAAAATGACTGACATTCTCTGACCAATAACTTCACTACTGACAGACTGATATACTGGCCAGGCAAATTATTCTGCTGATATTTGTTCACTTGGAGTTTCCATTGGCTAATTTCAGTATTTATTTGAATAGAGTATGAGCAAAGTAAAATTGTATGTACATTTTACTGTATGGATCATTTTCAGACTGTGTTGATGCGTTTCCATTAAAATTATAGATCTAACAAAGTTTTTTTTACATTTAATGTACATTTATAACATACTCTGCAGTATATTACCTTAGCATTAAATGTTATATTACCGTTCACCTATAAGTTTACCCATCTATGGTGACTATGTGAAAAGGGTCCATTATTGACCATAAGCCCCCTCTAAAATATTGTTAATGACATTGGCTTAAAAAACCATAGAGGTCATTTTAAAGCTTGCAGGCAAATTTGATCTTTGATTTAACATACACTTGATCCACCTACAGGATCAAAAACCGCAAACATCAAGCATCTATTGTTTCTATCTAAAACCTCGAGAGTCACACTCAAACCAATGGCCATGAGCCCCAGCTTGAACACAATAAATAGTGATGATTCATGAGTCGACTACAATCCTCCCACAGAGCCTTTTGGAACCAGACAGCCATTTTTCAACTGATAAAACAATTACACTGAAGGGCTTTCAGCGGATGACATAGATGCCCGCCCATAATATACACAGAAAACCACAGTCATCTCCGCTGCCTGATCAGGCACTCAAAGAGCTTTTTCTAATGCTTTCATGAGGAAATGTACAATCCTACAGAAAATGCATCTAGACAACTTTGACTTTATTTTTAGGCTGCATAAAGCAAGGGGAATGTGTGTGAGCCGGAGGAGAGCGAATTGAGGGTGGATTAGTTCAAAAAGGTTCAGTTCTGCCATGAATTCCTCCGCTGATGGCACCAGCTAACAGCTCGCAGCTACAGGATCTGCCATCATACAGAGTCGTTACCCAATTGCCACTTCAACAAACCTGAATTGTTCTGAATTTTGTTACATTTTGTCCAAAATTATGTCAAATCACTGTGAAGCGGGTTTAGGGTTCGACTTTGCAGATGGCATCCCATTCACCTCCTGAGTTTGAGTAAGCGGGACATGTAGAAGGAAGGCATCCTTACGCGTTTGAGGTCTGGACGTCCTGCCAGCTTTTAGTGATGTTCTGTTTGAACTCGCTCAGGGGGCTGAGTCCCAGTTTCCGCTTCAGCTCCGCCGAATGGCGCTCTTTAGCCGACAGCACCTGCCGCAAGGTGTGGATCTCCTCCTCAACCTGATACCAGGATGTCACAGACTTTTTTTTAGAGAGGTAACAGGCCTCAACAGGAATATATATTTTTCTATTTATAATTAAAGGTGCTGTATGTAACATTTTCACTCTACTAAAGCATACAAATACCATAATATATTTGCATATATTGAGGAAACATGCTAAGTTCACATACTCGTTTCTCTGAAAAACACTTCTACAGATAGTTATTTTACTTTGAAATGTACGTTTTAGGCTGGAATGTTTGTTTTTGTTTTGGTCTGTGATACTGCACAGTGGCAATTTTCATTGTCCATTGCACTCGTTCCTGTTGCGTGCACTCAAACTGGCAACCCGTGAGAGCACCGCCCAGTCTGAGGAGGTGGTGGCGGGAGAAACAACGATCTCCGATATTGGACTGCAGTACCTATTTCGACCACTAGTTGTCATTCTTACAGACTGCACCTTTAAACACTCTGAATGAACATGTTAAACAAGCTAATTTGAAGACCTATAGGAGAAGATGAGCACATCTTCAAACTCATGGTTCAGTATGGCAGTGTCATGCACTGACTGTAGGCATTTACCTTGGTGAGCTCCAGTCTCAGTTCCTCGGCCTCCTCCTCTGTCAGACCTGGGGGAAGAGTCTCTGGACTCACAGCTGCCGCTCCCCTCTCTTCAGGAACGTCCGAGAGAGAGTCAGAGCCCAGGCCTTTATGTGGAGAGTTCAGATTGATGTCTGAAAGAAAGAGAGAGTGTGTTTAGTGACATAAGTTAAAGGTGAAGTGCATATTTTCTGTGATGCTATACATGTCAAATGTAAAAATTGTGATCACAGAATCCCACTAATAAGAATATATATATATTTTTTTATTATTATTATTTATTACTTTTGGCAGATACATTTAAATGTTAAAGCCTTTATTTTCACCCCAAAATGATGAGTCATTCTGCACGGCACAGATTTTTGACCAATCAATTGTCTAAAATAAGAACGTCCCTGTAATACTACCTGCAACAGACAAGCGAGTAGCAAATCATGGTTCGTGGATGTGACAAATCTTTTAAAGGCATGAGTCTTTCAATTTGTTCCACCCAAACTTCCTTTTTCAATAGTAAATATGTCACCACAGAAAGAAAAAAGTATAAAAGAGTATAATCACTCTTCACATGACAGTAACTCACATTCAGAAGCAAAAGCATAAACAGCAGACATACAATAACATACAATACACACACACATATACTTATAGATTATAAACAAAAACAGCATACAGTATGTTGTTTATATATTTATTGTGTGTATATTCTAAGCCGTTTAATACATACAGTTCAAAGGTTTGATCAAACTGTGTCCAATTTAGGTCAGGCTGTAACAGGTCACGTGGGGTGTAATTTATATTAATGAGACATGTCATCGGCTCCTCGCTGACCCTAAACTGCCCATTTAAATAGCATCACATAATGTGACACAAAAGACAAAGAACCGGTGCTGTCTTAACTGTTGGATTAATGTTAAAATACCAAATCCAAGTTGAAAATCATCACGCCATAAAAAGCACAAGTCGAGCAAAGGCACCATAACTTTCCTACATCATCTCTTTGAGTTCAAGGTTAACTTAATCAAATAAAATACAAACACCTCCACTCAGTCTCGACGTGTTTTTATCGTGCATTAGTAACCCGATCGCCTGCCCTGCCCTGTTCTCCCCTTCACCGCCACATATTCACCACGCTGGGATCAAGAGATAAGGCTACAGTTACGTTACATTACGCAATAAACAAACATGCTGCTCTATCAATCCAATGTATCGTGTTCGAGCGCTTTGTTTTTGTTTACCTTGATTGGCGGAATCCATGTCGTCAGTTTGGATCTTCAAAATGTTGCTTTGACAGTTACGTAATTCAGAGGACTGGGCAAAAAACTACGTGTCTTCCCTCTTCTATCAAAACATCCAAAAGCTTGACAAGCCAACACAAGATCCCGAGCGATCAGCCAGCTCAGCTTGAAGAGCTGCCCAAGTCAAGTGCCTTTCTTTCCGGCGCCTTGAGATGACGTCTACTAGCGTCCTTTTTCCTGCGATCAACAAATTAGCTGTGAAAAACACTATTAGCCAATTACTGCTGTTTCTTTTTAGGCAAATCTAGCATATCATTACTTAAGAGAAGCATGCCATTTCTATAGAACAAACCGAATACCAGAAATTGCACGTAAACTTTGGTTATAAGAGGACACTATATGAGCATTCTTTGAATTATTCATCAAATCATGAGTCTTGACAATTCTTTAGTTATACAGAGCATCGGTGATAAAGGCTCTTTTGGCTTTGCAGAGAATCAATCGATCCCGTTAACAGCTCGACTTTAAATGAAATCAATATGACAGTTCTTATTTTTATGGAATATTGCAGTGTTTATTATAAATGATTTATTTGAGCACATCATTATTTAAAAAATATCATAATAATAATAATGTGCCCTTCTTTGTAATCTTTAATCAAAATAACTTCCCCTCCCTCTTGGAGTGACATAGGGTGCTTCTCAATTCTTATTTGTGCATTCTCATTTTCCTGTAGGATGCGAGGGAAGGCTATAAGGAAAGAAAACAGGGACAGAGTAATCAAAGGAAAGCTTATTTGTATATTGGAAAATCCTTGACCACTCGAGTGTCACTTCCCTGCCTCAGCTGCTCTCAAAGGATCTGCCCTTATGTTGTTAAAGTGTGGTTATTTAAGAAATAAATAAATAATAACAAGCAAGATGCCCTGTTGATATATTTGTGATATATGATATATGACTGCAAAGGTAAAGCATAAATAGGATGTGTATCCTCGCTCATAGCTCCTCTGGAAGCTTCCTCGCTCCTCGTGGTGCAATTAGAGAATTGAGATGTCCTTCAAGATGGCTGAGCTCGATTTGTTTCCAGGTCATAGGATGGAGGACGGAGGAGCGGGGAAACGAGGAGGGATATTAAGAAGCACCCCTCTCCTCTTCTCTTATGACGTGTTTACTGGCGTGAGGGCGGGGCAACCTGTCACTCACATGACATTACAGCAATAGCAAACCATAACCATCCAATCTCATAAATTACCGATGAACAAAATCAAGTCCCGTGCTAAATTTGTTCTTGTTTGAGAAGCCATTTCACTCAGATATATGTCACAATAAGGAAGAAAAGACTATCGCAACTTCTGTTTCATGCCGAGCCCTGACACAACATGCGGAAGTATTGTGGCCACATAAGAATTCATTCTCAAGACTTGATCGTGGCCACGTTTTATTAATTCATTCTCTCGTTTTTGCAAAATCATGGCCATGTTGTAGGCTACTAAACCTCATTTTAATTTAGTTAAATCGACAATTTAACTAAAATGAGGGAACTAATAGTTAATAAATTGTGAAGGAGCTTTTAATTCGTGGGCACAATATGTTGTTTTTGTATTATGACTGATTTTCTAGGCTATTTTTGTCAATTTTACATAATGCGCAGCTCAAAGCAGTTAGGCAATCATTCCAAAGACAAATTGACAGTTGAAGCCACAAACTCTTAGGATTACACTATTTATACAAACAAATTCATCAACATATAAGAAAAGCCTTTTATTGAATATAACACTACTGTAAAAAACATTTCATCCATTCATCTCATGACAACCTAGGGTGGGAGATGGGTGTTTAAAACTCAAGGTAATATATTGCCTTGAAGCACTCCTGTAACAAATGGGGGAGTGGAGAAGTGTCATTGATTATTATTGGAAGAGTAACTGAAGTAAAGTTAAAAAAACAAAAACAAAAATAAGTAGACATGATGTTTTAATTATTTGCACAAACACAGGGAAGGTTTTGTCAAGAACCAAATGGAGAAGATGGTCCACATGACCCATTCTGTCATCATTCTTGCTTTGAGCAGAAGGTTCACTTCTTATTGGTAGGTGCAATGAACCAGGAGAAGGAGAATCAGAGATGAATCGGCTCACTGATGACCTGGAGGGCTCAGTCCTTCTAGTGCGGAGCTCACAGGTTTGCCAGTCTGCAGAAAATTAGGTAAAGTGACTTTATTTTCATGCATGAGCATAGAGACATTTTACTAATCCAGTCTTATCTTAAACCTTCCTCAATTTAAACACAAATCTTTGATTTTATTTGTATAGCTATTCAAAATAACATGAGCTTTATTAGACTGTCTCTTCACCTCTGCTATATACAAGTAAGGTACTGAATGTTTCCCCATATTCGCTGTAGGATAACCAGAAAGACCAGGAAATAAAGGGCTAGAGTGACAACCTGAGGAAAGATGGAAAAGTATTATCACTGACATGTATGTCAATAGCAGTATGACTGGGAATGAGATCAAAAACCAAAGATGATGGTGTTTATCATGTCTTTAAGTTATTGAAATGTCCAGAAAACGTTCTTGAAAACTTTGACTGAAATTGTAGACCCACACGGCGAATGTGATTCCACCAATTACAACATGTTACTGGATCAACATTTGTTGAATCTGGAACAACATTTCAATCAACCAATCAGGTTTGAGGGACAAGTTTACAGTTTATGTCAAGTTTACTTGGCAAAATCACGGTGACCAGATAGGAGATGAATGTATACCTGTGAAGTGCTTAAGCTATTCTTCTCACAAACAGCTACTTTTCTGATGTCTGCACAGACATCTTCTTGTTGCCAATTGTCCTCCGGTGTCTCCGGTGTTGGATTTGTCATCTCAGAAGCCTCTGATTTCAGATCCTGATCTGGTTCAGGGTCAGGTTCTGGTGTCAGAACTGGTTCGGGTTCAGATTCAGGTTCTGACTCTTGTTCGTCGGGCGTTTCCAATTCTTCAACTGTAAAGTTTCCAGCATTAATCAGATGAGTTGTAAAAATAAAGGGTATTAGTCAATCTATTGGGTCTCTGATGCTCACACTCCAAGAAATCCAGCTGGAGCAGAACTCTCTCTTCTGCATCGAAATCCACTTTGTAGTGATTCATGTTCTCATAATCAGGATCCAGGGTCTCCAGAGTGAAGCAATTAGATGCTTCACCAACCCTTCAGAGAAAATGACAGATACTGTTGATGGTTAGATAAATCTTCTGAACAATCTAACTGATGCTAAATTAGCTAAAAAGATGAGACTTACTTCTCAATAAGATCTTTTGAGGTCTATAAGGAAGAGATAAAAATATATATATCAAAAGTTGCATGCTTGACATTCAAAATGGAGGATTACTGAGGAGCCCCAAACAAAAGATATAACACCTGCACAAAAGAAGCCATCTCTGGGTCCTCTATGGCATTCTGGGCTTCCTGGATCAACTTTGAGTTTGTGTCCACATGCTCACTGTAGGTTTGCAGTAAAGACTGGGCCCAGCCACTCTTTCCTTCCTGCTCAGAAGTGATTTGTTGGGTCATGATCTTACGACGTTCCTCCAGAATGGCAGACATGCGATCAAACTTCTCACACAGAATCTGTTTCTGAATCTTGCTGTTTTCCTGTCAAATGGGCATTGCAAGCATTAATGGATAATCTGTTTGCTGTTAAATGTCTTTTTTTGATGTTTCATTGCATGACATTGTAAAAGTAATTTCTTCAGAAAGATCCACACGAACCTCTATGTTCCTGCAGAGTGCCTCTAGTTCATTAACAAATGACTGAACACGGTCGTTTGTGGCAACCAAAGAAGCAACTCTGTCATTTAGTTCAGCCTACAAGAAGTGAAATTAATGAATTGTTCTGAATAGTGTAAAGATGCAAGATGATGAAACAAATTTAGGCCATACCTTCTTTTGCTGGTAAACATCAGGTAGGGGAACTACTTGGCAGTTCTTGTGTGCCCCAAACACCTTACAGAGAGAGCAGGTGGGCACCTGACACGTGATGCAATAAATATTAAGCTTCTCATCTTCATGCTCTGCACAGTTAAACTGTGCAAGAGGCTTTGGTGGTGGAGGCCTAGAGCTAGAAACACACTGATTTAAATTCAAGATCAGGCCAAAGTGTTCAATACCATATACCAACAACCAAAGTGTTACTAGAAGGGGCTATATATTAACCAGAATCTTGTATTGATAACCTTGAATTTTAACCAGACAGGGCTTAGGTTAAGCCAGGATTAGGCCTAGTTCAATTAGGGCATTTAAGCAGATTTTATAAACGTGCCTTATAAAAAATAAAAATAAAACATTAATGATGTGCATCTTGAGAAAAAACAATAGCACTGACATATTTTAAGATAAATCAGTGCAAGTTGCTTCCAGTTAAAACAGCTCAAACACACATTTCTATAGCCACTAAATGAACAAAATGATTATCAAAATGATTAAAACTATGCTGAAAAACTGTTTACACAATCTACTCCATGCCGTCTGTTATCTGATTGATAGTTTATACTTTTTTTTAGCACCAGTAAAATATCTTTTGACTGCAAAAATGTCCCTCTTCAGGTGTCATTTTGCATTTTACTTGATTATCCATTATAATAAAAAAAACATTAAAATGTGAGTTGACAGCGAAATTCTGTGCTCTGAAATCCCCCCCACTGATAGAAAAAGTTAGCCAGGAGGCCCAGAAACCCCAGCGGCACCCCTGTTAATTATATGTAAGAAATCTGTTAATTTGTTATAAAAAACTAATTAACTTACATTACAAATTGCATTTAAAAAAAAAGAAAAAAAAAAGATTATTCTCAAGTATGAACTATTATATCCAGAGGTGGACAAAGTACACAACTTCCTTACTTGAGTGAAAGTACAGATACTACTGGTCAAATATTACTCCGTTACAAGTAAAAGTTGTAAAGACCGATTTTCACTTAGGCTAAGTAAAAGTACAGAAGTACTTGTTTTTAAGTATCAAAAGTAAAAAGTAAATGTCAATGCATTGTTTTATTATTGTTGTATGTAATACTTACAGTACCTTATGCCTCTGAATCTATGCCTGCCTACCTGACCTCATATCAATATCAAATTTATTTCTAGAACACAGTTCCAGTAGTGGGATTGAATGTGAGATTGAATAAGTGCACTCAATAACATCCACAATGGTCCATTTGCCTTGCCTTGCCAAAACAGTGACAAAATTCGCATTTAGAAGACCATTCCCAACATTGAAAATGAAAATCAGGTTGATGTCAGAATCCACCGTCAGATTGACGTTAATCTCCAACATTGGACAGACGCTGTATTGTGGCTGAAAATGAAAATCAGGTTGACGTCAGAAACCAACATCTGTTGGGTTCTGACTTCAACCCGACTTTCTTTTCCAACCAATATCCAACATCTGTCCGACATCGGATGATGACGTCAAACCGACTTTATTTTCCAACCAAAATCCAACGTCTGTCTGACATTACTACTTTCTACTCAAAGACCTTGACAGAAATGTAGAGGAGTAAAAAGTATGATATTTGTCTTTCAAATGTGGTGAAGTTAAAGTAAAAATAATACTCGAGTAAAGTACAGATACTCAAGAAAGTGTACTTTGTTACTGTCCACTTCTGATTATATCCTATCATACTATATGAGCCATAAAAGCCTAATGTATCGAATACAGTATAATACTCAAAAAACACATACACAAACTTACAGTATTTCATTTTTTTGCTGTAATTTTTTTATAAAGGTTCAATAATTTGTTCCATTTAGAAAATACTATTAAAAAAATTATTATTATTATTTACTAGATGACTTTTGACAAAAGTTATTCAATCAATACACTCCTGACCTGACCTTTCAGACTCCTGCTTGTAAACATCAATAATGTTCTCCACAAGTAAATTGCGCTGCAGTCCATAAACTCCATGACGGTCCAAGACAACCTCACGCCGACAGGAAGGGCAGCGGAAACGGCCTCCAATTCCAACCTGGAAGAGAGATGGCTGCACATCTTACTCAGCATGCTGTTCTTCAGCTGTCAGCATGATTTGTGCATCAATTCTTTGACTAATTGGACTCTTATGTAGCCCCTATAGAGATGCACCATGAGTTCTTCAAGGGGGTAAGATCATCTTATATGGTCTGAATTCTGTGGTTGTGTGAATCTGCGTTTTGTTCTGTGTGTCCTTTCAGAATTGCTGTCTTGAAATGTGTTAACCCATATGTACTTATGTAAACTAGTAACTGTGTAATACAGTCCACATAACCATTTACTTGCATTTGCCTTAATCAACACGGAAAGTCTTGTCCTCCTGAGCATGAATAGAGATTGTAAACAGAGGAGTTTGAGACAGGAATCCTAAAATAGTCATCTCTTTAATATCTCTCAGCAGCTGAGGCTTATGCGGCGAGTCATATAGGCTACTAATGCAACTAACTTGTTCTTGGCTTGAGTTTTAAAGTGACACAGCACTCACTCCGAGGGGTCAAAAGGCAAGTGTATATGAATTGTGAACTGCAAATCAAATTTGAATTTTAAAGCTTTTTTTGTGTTCAAAATGTAATAAGCAAGTACATCCAGTACATACCAAACCGTGTTTTTGTGTTATCCTGAATCACTATGGTACACCTGTAAGTGTAAATGTTCGGACTATTTTAGACTGGTTCGGGTCGGCCTCGCTGCGGAGTAGCTTAGTGCCTGCGTGACTCATCATAGACATAAACAGAGAAAAATAGCTCCGGCTACAATGTTCTTCCGCAAGACGCATGTAGTTCTGTTTATCAACCGCTAGAACGCCAAAGGTTATGGACTACAGCTTTTAGGAAGTGGAATTAAAATGAATAAAAAAAAAAAAATCATATAAAAAATATTTTATATTCTTTACAGATTTATGGACCAGATTTCATGCATTTCCTTGAATGGCATTATCTGATGAATTTCTCTGAATTGCAATTAAAAATGTCACTTTCTAATAATCCAATTCAGATTTTAATTTAACCTCCTGAGCAAAAATAATAAAATTTTTAACACTAGAATTAAAATTCCAGGTCTTAAATTCTAAATTTTTTCCAACAATGGTTCTTAGAGGAGAAGAGATTAACAAGTGTTTTTAGCGTTCCTTTGGACCACTTACTCATGGCTTTTAAACTTTGCCTATATGTGGAAGTGTAATGGAAGACTGGTGAGGTGTCAAACTTCAGTTAGGTGCAGAGGAGGAGAAGGATTATGCAGGCAAAACATTTCACATTACTAAGGACTCTCTTTTCATATCAATACATCCATTGTGCATTGCATGAGCGCTAAACCCCTGACGGCTCAAATGCATCAAATGTAGGCCATCACCTATTTTTATACCTCAGATTTCAGGCAGGGGATTGAGTTTAAACATTTACAATCCCCACCTGTTGGGTTTCACATATTAGCATGACAGGTGTCTAGAAAACTGTCTGTTTACTGCAGTCATGGCACTTTTACATGTTATTGACCATCCATAGTTCTTAGCAAATAGCATTTTAGCTCATAGAAAAGACTATGGTTTAGGAAACTGACACCTCATGTCATGTACAGATGAACTGTCTGTGTACACTCTTAATCTGAAAATTAATCTTAATCTTAATTTCCACTATAAAGAACCTTTTGTGCAATGGAAAGGATCCTGTGCAGATGCTATTTTGAGAATTTATCATCTTAACAAAGGCTTGAAAATGTACTTGTAAGCATGTTTCTGATGGCTACCCTTACAAAAAAGAAGTTTATTCAAGTGTGCTATTCGTATATTTCTTTGAAACTAAAAATAAGAAAGTCAAACCGGGAAGGGTTAACAACTGTGAAGCTTTTGGGGTGTTGATGGACTTGATCTACTCCATCTGTGTTTTGATCATCGTTCTGAATCGCATCTGTGGATTCAGATTTAGCTTTTTGTTTACAATATTGCTTTTTTTATGAAACATACATTGAAGCGTTGATAAAAATGACACATGAAGCTAGAATAAAATATTTTTAAAATGGGAAGAGTAGTTAAAGGTATATTTCAAGTATATAGGAATTTACATAGTAATATACATGAAAAGCAAATAATGTAGAAATAGAAAACTATAAGTATGATGTTGTTCACTTAAAAAAAAGTACAAGCATACTTGCAGTATAAAACTACTACAGTAAACTAGTAGTTTACTGAGAGTATACTTCAAAGTGTACTTTCATAAACTAAAAAATATGTATTTGACTAGTAAACTAATTGTATACTTATAAGTTCACTTAAAGTATAGTTGCAGTACAAACAAAAAACGTAGTTGTAAACCAGTTGTGTACTCAAAGTTTACATTTAAAGTATCCTAAAAAGTATAGTTTTATACACTAAAAAGTGCGGCAATTTAGTCCCAAGTAGTATTGAAACAGTATACTCCTAGTGCATTGATATTAGTGTACTTAGCTTACATTAAGTATACTTAAAATACACTTGAACTTCACTTAAGTATACTTCATAAAATGAAATTGAAGTATACTTCATTTTCATAAGGGTAACACGTAAGTGTTCCTACATCCACACATAAACCATCCTCCTCTTGGCATATGGTACACACCTGGTACAGTTCATTGGCACACTTGCGGCAGAGGTTGTGCAGACAGGGCAGAATAACGACTGGTTTCGTAAACACGTCCAGGCAGATGGGACAGATGAGTTGTTTCTCCAGAGTCCCCATCGAGGGGTCTTTGTGGTCAGAGCGTATATCCAGTGGAAGAGACATGGCCGTGTGCCCCCGCTGACCCCTCACTCACTGGAAAACTAAGTTAGGACAGCGAAACCACAGCCGAGGAGATGAGACGCCACCGTCTCCATGTCTCTGTGCAGTTCTTATGTGGATTTCCAGTCTCTCGAGACAGAGGGCAGTCGCTTTGCCCCAGAGCTCGAACGGGACGATGGTTGGTTTGCAGCTGGAAATGTGTGCATGTGCCAGAAGGGGAAGGTGTCTGGTTTCTTGCTGGCTCACTGATCAGTTGTGCCCATTTCAGGCAGCCAGTGGAATGCTGGGAAATATAGATGATGCCCTTTCTCCTGTTACTCCAATCATTCATGTCCTCAGTCTTAAAACCAGCCAACAAAGTAAATAATACCAGAATAGCAACAGCATAAGGAAAGAATGTTTATGAAGTGTACCTGAATCTTTTAACACAAAAACATCTAAGCTTGTACGGGTGTATTTGAGTTTCAACTGATTTCGTCCAATGGGACGACACTTTGTCAAAGTTCAGACTTTTTAAAAAAACATTTTACTTTAATACATACATAACTTTTCTTATTTTCCCTTAAATATGTTTTTTGGCTTGATATTCTAACTTTTAACTGAACTAAGATTTATTTCTTGCATCCCTATAAGTATCAAAAGTAACATTAGCGCTTTTTTAGCAGATCATTGGCTTTGCACAAATACACAAAAACACCACAGATACATTTTAAGTTTCCTTTCACATTTATTTTACAGTTGTAATTCAGACCAATTATCCATGTTACATCTCTCTGACACAATATATTCATGCTACAACAATTTCAGCTGATTTGATCCAGAATGCGCCAAATAATTCTGTACAATGGTAATTTTCGCTTACACACATTGAACTACGTTTTATTATTTATTAACATTTATTAAAAACAGGAAAATAATAAATAAAATCTTGTTTCTCATCACCACTATTTCCTTCATTTATAACATGATTGTGTTTAGGTGTAGCACTCCATTCCTTCTCAGACTGGAAGCAACAGGATCAATATCTGATCAATGCTCTTTCATTTATGATCATGAACAAATAATTGGACAGGAAAACTGGGATAATTGAAACCAAAGATAGATCATCTGTGTTACAGTGGAGCTTGTGTTGAGAAATAATATTTTGCAAATAAAAAGCGTTACACATTGTGAACAGTTTTAGAAATGTTTAGAAACATGATCACTAATATAATCTGCCAGTGCCTAATGCTTCAGACATAAATTAATTACAAAACAAACTATGAGATACATCTAGACACCTATGAAATATCCACAATGTGAACCTAAACAAATAAAACATACACATTTGGGGTAAATTACACAAGTTTTCCGCACATCCTCTTTCAAGTGCATGTAAATGAATTTTTAATATACAAATGCCCAACAGTGACAGCTATACAGCTTAAAGAAATGACAACTGAACACAGTACATAGATGGTGGTACAGTGATTAAACTCAGAGCTCAGTTTAAACAGCACACACACAAACACACATATAGTGTCTAAAACAGAAATTAGGTTTTCTTACTTAAAAGTCTGTATGCTACTGAAGCGTCTTTCCGCCACTCAATAAAAAAAAAAGTAATTGCCACTTTTGATCTCACAAATCTGACTTTTTCACTCACAGTTGCGAGATGTCGTCTTGTTTTCTTGGCGGAAACAAGCTTCCATAGCATGTTCACTCCTATCAAAATCAAAATGCATGCATTCAGAGATTGCAAGTGTCAGGGTTCCCAAAACTTTCAACCAAGGATTTTTCCATGACCTTTCCATTCACCCATGATTACTAGATAAGGCTTTGCAAATTCCTTTTTAGGAGTGTAGCTCATGAAGTTTACTTATTTGCTAGATTCCAAGTCACAAATTGAAACTTCCCAGGTTTTCTATGAGTGTGGGAACCCTGAATCGTGTATGAATGACATGATCAAAACCAGCGAGCATGAACTATTATAGCCTGAAGGATACAGATCACAGAGTTTTTGGCATAATAACAGTAATAATACTGTTAATGTGTATTAACTAGAGCACAATGTTATGTAGACCTGATTACATTAAACCAGGCACTAGGGATCAAGATCAAATTATGGGTACAATTACAGCCAAAACAAACAGTTCAAATCAAATTTCACAAATGTATCTTACTAAAATGTTTCATTAATAAAACAACTTCGGGTCAGTGTGAAACTAAAGAATCAATTAGTCAGTGAACTCAATGTTTCTAAATTATATGGGAAACATAAGTTAACATGATTTATGCAGATGAATGCCTATACCCACAATCCTCCTGTGCTTGAATTGAATCTGTCTGTCCTCTGAAACCACAAACCTGAGGAATGCAAAACTAATGCGCAACCCTTTAACTTAAAGCCTTATATTGACTACCATTAATATATATATTTTTCATACTACAGAAGTAAATGGGGATCAGAAACTGTTTGGTTACCCACATTCTTTAAAATATCTTATTTTGTGTTCAACAGACGAAAGGAACTCATACAGGTTTAGAACAACTTGAGGGTGAGTAAATGATGACAGAATTTTCATTTTTGGGTGAACTATCCCTTTAAGAATACAGATGGAAATACAAAACACATGTACAAGAATAAATAACCAAGCACAGTCTCAGTATGTATCGGACAATCCCAATCTCCTGTTCCAGTGACCACACACACACACACACACACCACAGTAAGACATGTGGCTGATATTAAGCAATAGCTAAGCACTGCATGATTATATTTGACAGTACATGTCCACCGGATGCCATTAACACATAACCGTCTCACATAAACATTCACAGCATGACACAGCAATGTTTCCTCAATCGTGTCCTCAGTGACTACACTACACTGCTTTCCTGTTTAAAAAAATATAAATGTATGTGTACTACTGAAAACCCTTTCCTGTTGATGTAACGAAACGCTTGAAATTTGAAGTTATATATTGTGACTTTAGTTTAAAAATGGCACAGGTCTCTTTGTTACTAGTCTATATAACATGAGCAGAATTTTTTGTCAAAGACATAAACACTGTTCAGAATGTGGAAATATGAAAACAACCCAGGACAGCGTTTATGATGCGATTGTGGGGTTTGTGCTAATCATATGCATGGAAAGGGCAATAACTTTTGAAAAGTTTGGGATCGGTAAGATTTTTTAAATGTTTTTAAAAGATGTCTTTTCTGCTCACCAAGGCAGCATTTCTTTCAATAAAAACTTAGAAAAAAAGTGAATTATTATTACAATGAAAAACAACCGTTTTCTGTTTTAAAATATTTAATAATGTTTTTTTTTTTATTCCAGTGATATCAAAAGCTGAATTTTCATCATCATTACTCCAGTCTTCAATGTCACATGATCCTTCAGAAAACAGTTGTGCTGCTTAATATTTTAACTTTTTTTTCAGGATTCTTTGAATAAGTCCAAAAGAACTGAATTTAAAATAAAAGTTATTTGTAATAGAAATCTTTGTAACACTATAAATGTCACTTTTTATCAATTTAATTCATCATTGCTGAATTAAAGTATTAATTCCTTAAAAACAAATCTTCCTGAACCCAGGCTTTTGAAAGGTAGTGTTTGAACCGTTATCAAGTTGTTTCCAGTAAGTTAGTGTAACACCAGCTTCATTGGCCATTATCAAAGCTGAATGCATTAAAACATACACAAATATTTGTGTATGTCCTGTTGTTACGAATTAATTCTCAAATAAGATTGATCAAAATGACCTTCACTGATCATGTAGACAAATGCAGTGTGAAAGATGAAGCATGGATCAAAGCAGGAAGACTGTATGGACACTGTAAGAAAGTCTGTGTGCGTGTGTGTGTGTGTGTGTGTGTGTTGAATATAAGTAGGTTTGGGGATGATAGAAGTAAAAGGCAGATAAAAATAACAACCCGCTTCTTGCCCTGTACAGTGGAGCATTTCAGGTTTCTCAACAGAAGATCTGTAACTAACTAAGCCCCCCTCATCCTCTTCCTCTGGATCACTCATCCCCCACGAGACCTCTTCCGGGGATGGTGGTCCCATGTGTGAGAGAGCGAGGGAGGTTTTAATAGCTGGCGTCTGTCCGGTAGCTGGTGTGGTAAGAGTCTGCTTTCAGCTGAGTGGTCTCTGTGGCGGAGGACGGCTGCATCACGATGGGGCTGCTGCCATCTGTGGAAACAGACACCTACTTTACAATACGACCAGCTAACAGCCCAAACTGAACCCTGGTGAGAAGCATTTCAGGCATGATTTTAAGCGCCAGGAAGCTGAACAGACCTTTGAAGGCATTTAACTGCAATTCTAAGTGAAACAGGCAATAATGTTGGGCGGGAATTGATTTTATCCATTAGGATTTGATTGAAACCAATGATACTATTGACCTACCTGCGCGGCCTTGGTTATGCCAGCAGAAAAGAAAAGTTTCATTTCAGATAAAATTATGACATTGTGCCGAAAGAGAATGAAACCAAACGTTATTCCTTTACAACAACATGCAATGAATTGTGTACAATAGTGCCAGGGACATTTCTACGGTGGCTGAGAGAGCTCAACGCGCCGCAACTGAAGAAAACACATGCAAATAAAAAAAAAAAAACACCCGCAAATTAAGAAAACATTGTCATTAGTTTCACACCACGTGTGCTCCAAATACTCACAACACAACCAAATACAGAAACGCGCTGCAAATAGCACAGACTACAACGGAAACGTTTTCGGGTGACGAACCCGTATGGGACGTGCTTACAGCTCGTGAGCATCCCTATGCCCTACTCCCTTCGAAGGGCAGACGGCAGAGCCCTTGAAGTGGGCACTTTGGAGTGAGCACGGCACATGTGTGCCATTATGTAGCCGTTTGGAACGGACTTGATGAAGGGAGCAAAGACAGACAACGTCATTTCCTCATTATTTTCACCTGGGATGTTCCCATGACAACGGTGTCCATCAGCTGAATAGCTGTTATTACCAGAAATATCTTATTATTGCTGTTAACATAACTGTAGCAAATAAATATACATTTTATACAAAAAAATTGTATATATCTGTGTGTGAGTGTCTCAACTTTAAAACTTTCCATCTCATCTTTGGACCATGCATTACCTAACATTTCTTATGAAACTTATTTAAACATAACATGACAACATTTGTACAATGTAACTGATGCACAGATTAACATCTCTCTCTCATGTTTTTATTTATTTAATTTAGTTTTCAGCTCATTGTTCTTTTCTCATTAGTATTCTGATGGCATTGAACATTACTGTTAATACATTTTGTATATTGTATACAACAAAGTTGTATGTCATCAACATGTCATCTCTGTATGTTTTGCAAAAAATAAAAATAATAAATAATAAAATAAAATAAAGTAGGCTTTGAGCTGTAAGCACGTCCCAGCCGGTAACGTTTTCATTGTGTTCTGTTCTATTTGCAGCGTGTTTCTGTATTTAGTTGTGTTGTGAGTATTTGGAGCACACGTGTGTTGTGAAACTGATGATGTTTTTTTTTCTATTTGCATGTGTTTTCTTCAGTTGCAGCGCGTTGAGCTCTCTCAGCCACCGTACATTTATTTAAAACCCCATGAAATTGTTTGATGAACGTAGTTTTATTTCTCCTTTTGAAACGTAGGGGAGGGGGCGAAAAAATACTTAATAGCATTTAGTTTAAGACCACTAAACTTGAGAAGAACCAATATTAAAATTCTGTCTGATACCAAAATTTTTTAATTATTAATACTATAGCCAGTAACCAATAAATGGCTGATATTAAAATTATTTACAATTTGGTCAAAAAAAAAAAAAAAATGAACACAAAAAACTAAAATTAACCAGTTTCAAATGCTATGAATTTAGGTTTGACAACATTATAGTAATATTGCTAAAGATTACATTCAACAGTGTTATTAAATTATTAGTGATGATAAATTAACTTGCTATATGTAATGTTTTAATAATTAATAAGTTAAACAAATTAAACATTATTTTAGATAATTGAAATATTGAAATCTTTATTATTATTTTACATATACTGTCATTTTAATAAAATAGAATTTATTGAATATCCTGCAGAACTGCATTCCTTGTTATTTTTTTTTATTTGTATGACTAAACATTGAAATAACAAACAGTCATTTAAAAAAAAAAAAAAAACCCATTAAGGGCCAGATTTACTAACAGCTTGCGCCAGCGCAAACCCTCTTTTGGTATTAAAAAACTACTGTCATGATTTACTAAAAGACAGGCAGTGAAAAATTAGCACTGAAAAGGCATTGGCACAGTTATTGCACATGCTTTTGTAGGAGTTTCACTTTCAGACGCAAAATTTATGGGAGGAGAGAATTTAAATGAATCATGCAAGGTGATTTACTGGGTTTGTGCTAATCAATTTACTGTTTTTTGAGCCATTATTTACCAGCAAAAAAACTGTACTTGGTACACTGCGTTGGTCATTATGGAAATGATCCAGCTGCGTCTGTGTTCTTTAATTTGTGCATCGTCAGCAGATCAAGCGCAGAACTTTCACTTCCATCACTGCTTTTTTGGAATTGCGCTCTCAAGCTAATTTGCCCTGTTTAATAAGTCTAATAAGTCACCAAATCACAACATGCTACTTGCTATTGGTTGTCAGCGTCAGGTGGTATTGGTGGGAGGAGACGGTCTCATTCTAGAGAACTTTTATTAGACTTTTAGAAATACACTAGCTTATACATGATCTCAAAAATACACGCATGGACTAATAGCCACAAAACTTCTATTTTGATCTTGAAACCATGTTAATTTGACTATTGTGAATGAATGAGCGAGTCAGCGTGTCTCACCTCTCTCATCAGACTGCATCTGAGCTTCCAAGTCTTCAGGAGACACATAGAAATCCGGCTCATCTGACTGCGGAGGATGAGGTTTACACTTCCCACAGCAGCAGTTACAACAGCAGCACAGACAGCAGCAGAAGTAGCAGCCCGTGGCCACACCGCAGAATATAAACAATGCCTGGCAAGAGGGGGAAAACGAATTCAACAGAAATAACAGGATGCACATACACCATGTATTTACACCATGGTTCAAATGTTTAGGGTCAGAGGTCTCTTATGCTCACCAAAACAGCATTTATATGCTCAAAAATACAGTCAAACAGTAATATTGTGAAATATTATTACAATTTATATTTTAAAATGTCATTTATTCCAGCGATGACAAAAGCTGAATTATAATCATAATTACTCCAGTCTTCAGTGTCACATGATCCTTCAGAAATCATTCTAATATGCTGATTTGATGCTCAAAAAAACATTTCTTCTTATTATCAGCATTCAAATAGAAATCTTGTGTAACCTTATAAATGTATTTACTGTCACTTTTGATCAATTTCATACACACTTGCTGAATAAAAAAAATATTAATTTCTTAAAAAACAAAAACTAAAAAAAACTTACTGACCCAAACCTTTGAAAGGTAGTGTATGTTACTTAGTGTATATCTTGTATGTGTGCTTGTGTGTATGACTAACCTTGGCCCACCAGCTGGACAATACGAAGTATGTGTTAACATTCTCCTCTCCAAACTGTTCTGCCACGTAAAGGCCCAGAGATCCGTATTTGTCATAGATGTTGCGTTTGGTGGGGTCTGATAAAATGGCATGAGCGTTGTTGATTTCTTTGAATTTCTCAACCGCTTCTGGATTGTCGGGGTTCTTGTCTGGGTGGAATTTCAGAGCTAGCTTCCTGCAAACCAAAAGAGAAGAAATGAGAATGAAACTTTTATTAATGCAACTATGATCTTTCCTGGCATCACTGCCAATCTGCTTTTAGATGTGTTAATGTGAAACTATGGCTATGCCCAGAATGGTATAATATCTGGCAACTATTATTTAAAAAAAGTATGTGAAATACTAAGCATTATTTGACAATAAATGTTGGTAAATGTAGTCAGTCATCTGGGTATTCATGCGCAAAGAAAATATACATACTGCGCAGTGTGTAGAATGTTATCTTGAACACACAGAGGAAGTGAGGAAAATGTTCTGTCACCCTCTAGTGGATTTAATTCAAAACTCAAATGTACTCAACACAAGGAAATTTGTGTTTACCAACCCAATCCCTCTTGAGTAAAGTAAAATAAAATAAAATAAAATAAGATTCAGAGCAATTTCTCCACTATTTTTATTGGTAATGTTGTAAATCTTTCTATGTCCCTCCAGAGTGTCTCACCTGTAGGATTTCTTTATGTCGTCTTGTGCGGTGTTCTTATCAACTCCGAGGACCAGGTATAGGGATTCTCCCGACGTGGAGAGTGAACGCTGTCTCTGCTGCTCCGCCATTACTATCACACACACTCACACACTCTCCCCTCACACAACCACCTCCTCTGTCTGAAAGAAAAAGAAGAGAGACGTGCGTGTTATATGTGCTGTGTGCGCCTATATGTCTTATTTCCACTGCTTTCTGGTTTCTTCCTTTTCACAAACAGCAGCATAACATGTACATACAAAAAATGCAAGCATGTACATGCCGCCATCCCAGGAATGCAGAAATACAACTTTTCAGTGTTCAAATTAATTTATCATATCCACTATTTTTTCACCCTATTACTCTTTAGCTTAGCAAAATACTGAGAACCACCATTATTATGTCAGTCAGAGTCATAGGTTCATCAGTGACCCAAATGTCTCTGTTCTGAGAGTCACTGCATTAACATTGTGTACACTCACTGCACTACAAAAAGTCATGTGACTGCAGCACACAGGGCGGTGTTTGAGAGGAAGGGAGAGATGCTAGTTCCCTTTAAGTGCGGATTTCTTTGCCATGGCTAACCCTTGTATTTGCATACAAGCTAATCATAGTATGTTAAAATAGTATGCCAAAGGTGCCGGGTGCTCTTCCAGTGCACAAATAGCCCTTGAGCACTGGTGAACGAGTATGCTTCAGCATAGTAAACACACACACACAAAAAGGCAATGTCTTCCACACAGGGAGAATCAGAAGTTACGTCCTCCTGTACACAGGAAAGTCAATTAACCCATTAACCCAGAGTAATTCACGTTAAGACACTTCCACACAAAATGGCTGCAAGGAGAACAAGAGACATTTCACTGTCACAAGAGGTCAATAAATGAATCAATTGTTAGCAAAAAAAAAGAAAAGAAGAAGATTTATAATGACTCTGAGTACAATTTTTTATTTATTTTTCTTTCTTAGCGAGACAGTTTCGTTTCCATTCCAGGTTAATCGTGCAGCTTGTCAGAGAGTATTAGCAGATTAGTATTAGCGGAGCGTCTGAATGAGTGAAGGGTTATTTCTGTCCCTTCTCAAACCCTCGGTGCTTCTTCCCATAATTCCTCTAGGTGTGATACTCTAAGAGAGTGTGTTTGGGTGAGATTTCATTGGGCTTCACAGCTAGCCTACTAGATGTTATCTAAGAGTAGCCTTTGACCATTTCATTTGTGTCAAAACAAATACAGCATATGTTCAGATGTTAGTGGTGCTTATTTAATATTGCTCATGCTTAGGATTTTCAAAATTCTTATTAAAGGGGTGGTTGATTATGATTTCACTTTTCTAACTTTAGTTAGTGTGTAATGTTGCTGTTTGAGCATAAACAACATCTCCAGAGTTACGACGCTCAAAGTTCAAAGCAAAGGAAGATATTTGCTTTTAAAGAAATCGTTTTTTAAGGACTACAACAAACGGCTGGTAGGCACTACATGAGCTTCCTCCCAGGTTAGTGACATCACAAACCCTCAAATTTACATAAACCCCACCCCCGAGAACACGCAACAAAGGGAATGTTGAGAAGAGGAAGAGTTTTGTAGTAGAGCACATTTGGGATTCTGCTCAAGCTGATACAGCTGTCTTTTCACATTTATTGCAATACAGTACGTAACACAAATGCAATAGCATGTCACTCTGTAGGCATATTACAACAGTTCCCACACTAGCGATTTATAGATTATCATAACAGAATATGCTAATCAAGGACTTGAAGATAGTTAACTCCACATCAGCAACATAAATTCATCAACTAACCATTCAGAAACGTAATGTTGCATTCTACATGTTGCCACTTCTTCTTGAGTCTCTCCATCATTGTCCGACTCCGGTTTGAACATAAAAGGCAGAACAGTTTCTGACATTTTAGTGCGTGCCTGCAAGCTGCTAAGGACAAGAGCTCTTGAGGCTCCGCCCTCTGTGCCGGGAGCAGGAGCTCATTTGCATTTAAAGGGACACAAACAAAACGATGCGTTTTTTTGCTCACCCTCAAAAAGGGACAATTTCAACATGCTATAAAAAATTATCGGTGGGGTATTTGGAGCTAAAACATCACATACACACTCAAGGGAAATCTTGTAAAAAGGGGCATTATACCACCCCCTTAAAATTAAACTTCAGTGCATAACTTGTCTTTATACACAGTTGTTCCCTCAAAACCTTGCAATTACAAATTACGAATTTTGCTTGGCATTATATATATATATATATATATATATATATATATATATATATATATATATATATATATATATATATACCACAGTCATATTCAAGGAGGACCACAATATCATTAATTTGTTCAAAATTGTGTGCTGTCAGAGTATGTAAAGCATTTAATGACCTTGTCAACTGTACTGTATAAGTATGCATGTAAGTACCATTCAAAAGTTTGGAGTCATTTGTAATGCTACTGAAAGAAGTCTTCAGAAATGTTGCATTTATTTGATCAAAAACACAGTAAAAACTGTAATATTGTGAAATATTGTTACAAATAGCTGTTTTTGTAATTCAATATATTTAATATATTTCAATATTTATATTTATTCCTGTGATGTGAAAGCTGAATTTTCAGCATCATTACTCCAATCTTTAGTGTCACATGATCCTTCAGAAATCATCCTAATATGATTATGCTGCTTCATTTTTTTGTGATAGCCTACTTTTTTCAGGATTCCTCAATGAAAAGACAGTTCAAAAGGGCAGCATTTATTTAAAATAGACATATTTTGTAACATAATAAATGTAGCCTATATACTGTAACCTCTGATCAATTTAATTCATCCTTGCTGAATTATATTTCTTTAAAAAAAATCTTACTGATCCCACAGTTTTGAAGGATAGTGTTTGTAGTATGAATGCAATCCTAGTAACATCTATTCTGCATACTCAGGGAACTACACTGCGACCAAAATGGTCGCATATGCGACCTTTTGAAATGCCATTGCGACCAAAATTTTTAATGGGTCGCAAATGTATCACTGATTATTTTTGTACCTATGTTTTAGGCAATATGCTATGATTTACTATGAGCATTTATTAAAACAGAAATGTGTATTTTAAGAATACGTTTTATAACGTGCTCTGAGCATTCAACACATAAAGTTGGCTTCAGCCCCGCGACCGTTACTTAGATTAGTAACGTACCATTTTATCTGTGCGACTCGCGAGCTCTCTCTCTCACACACAAATACGGACGCGCGCGCACACAGAGAGAAGATAATTGTAAAATGAAAATTGACGGGCTATAGTTTAAATTTTGTTCTTGCTTGTTTTTTTTTCTGTCAAAATGTCGGAAAGCATATTGTATTATCCATCCGTGTTTTTAAAATTCGTTAAATGACGGACGTTTTACAACACAGCCCTCGTTATATGTCGGATTCGTCAAACTTAGCACTTGATATTATTTTTAGAATAAGTGATTCGTTATGCTATTATTGGACTCCTGTCTATTCATTGTCAACTGTTTTCTATAAATATGTTTGTATTGGCTAACATTTGTGCAGCTAATGCGTGTCCTGTTTAAAATGTGCAATGTTCAAATCATAGACTGTAAAAAATAGGTTCAAATGCAAAGACAGCACGTCACAAATAGAAGCCCTTGTCCCTGTGCTATTTAGTATCATATTTGGATATTGGAATAATAAATTTAGTAGCCTATCTTTACTGTACACCTGTTTTTTTTTTTTTTTTTTTTTTTACTGTTTTCTAGGGGTTTCTTAATTTTAGACAAGTTGACCAGCACACATTAAATGCAATGCAATATAATGCATGTGTGTCCTATGTGTGACATATTTTGCACACAGGTAAAGGTGCCCAACATAAGTCATTTCTAAAGTAAAAAAAAAACATCTCTTTATTTGATTATCAGTAAATTTGTTTTCTATACAGAGATATTGATATCGGCCATAACAGCAATATTAATATCGGTTATTATCGGTATCGGCCACAATTTTCACATCGGTGCATCACTACTTAAGAGTTCAGGAGTCTGCCCATCTGTGCCAACCATAGCATGTTGAAATCCATTTTGCACTTTACTGTATTTTCTATTGCAGTAAATCTATCCCAACTAATGTTAAAGAAAACAAAAACAAGAAGGCATGTGGTTTAAAAGATGGCAAGTAAAATAAAAAGCACATCTGTATGCAATACAGTTTCATTATTGTTCATTATTATCCAGAGCGGCTTAGTATAAACAATTTGTGCAACCAAATCATGTTTTGCGCCAGTAACTGAAAAAGTTAGTAGCGCAAGTGCCACCAGTGGAAAAGGTCAGTGTAGTTCCCTGATACTATATGCTTGTTTGGACGAAGCCTCTTTTGACTTCCACCAATAAGCAGTGACATCTCAACCCCCCAGCACACTGTAGAAACCATAACGCAGTGTGTTAAAAACAAGCATTAGCAAGCACAGATCAACCTCCCACAACAGCAGCTTAGCACCATGCACCAAGAACACTTGCTGAGAAAATGTTTTTAACAAAATTACACATAGTATCTAATATTGTGTCAGTAATAAGCATGTGTGTGTGTGGGCTGCTAGCAGATAGACTTCCTGCTTCAGCGGCTCATTAAATGTGAGTACTAATAGGGTTTTCATCAGGAGAAGGCTCTGCAATGCAGCCTCACCAAAACACTACATCCATCTCTCTTGCTCTCACACACTCCCTTCCCCCTCCGTCTCTCTGCGCCACCATATGGTCCAGCTAAATCTTTAGTGGCCACCTCAGCCTTTGGACTAGTACTAGAGAAGGCTGCCAAAATCTCTTCTCCACAGCTTAATGAATATCACTGAGTCCATGTCTCTCCCATAAATGTTTGTCCATCAATTCTCTGTCTGGTCCCTCTGTTTGTGTTCTAACATCCCTCCCACGCCACTATGTGCATCTGAGCAGGTGAAGTGATGCAGCTTGTATTATGTGTGCTGGTTTTAAAAGGTCTGTTTGTAGAGGGATGGAAGAGCAGGACATGTTTGATGAGAGTCTGTACATAATGAACAAATACACAGAGGCTGCGACACACACACACAGAATGTTGACGTAACTAAGACCAGGGTTATTCTCATGAACCAAAATTAAACCACAAAAAACATTTTCATAAATTGAAAGAAAATTAACATTAATTAAAATAAAACAAAATATATTTTTAAGATATTTGCCAAGGCAACATTTTTCATTTTTATTTAGTTTAAACTGAAGCACTAAACAAACTAAAACTTAAACTTGATTAAAAAAATAACTATATAGACATAAAAAAGTACAATCAACTTGGATGTTTAAGTCATTCAACTTAAATTACATTACTGAATTAAAAAATAACAGTTGAATCTTGCTTAACTTATAAAAAAGTAGAGAATTGTGATGAGTTAAAGCAATGTAAAAACATATGTTATCATAACTTATGGATCATATAATTTTTTACAGTGTAGAAAAAAATTGCTAAAGTGTAAACTAAAATTAATCTAAAAGTTAAAACAGAAAATATACAAACAAAATCTAATTCAAAATATTTGCAAAAACTATAGTCGTAGTATATCACTGCGTAAAACAACATGTATTGATTATTGTTAGGCATAATTAAATGGATCTGAAGCATTTATCAAAACAACATAAGGAGCAAACAGGTGGCGTTTAAAGGTTGGGTGGATTTGATGAGGACGGGGCACAAAAGCTCTCCGAGAAGAAGACCAGACACCAAACAGATGAAGAGTGGATGAACAAACAGCTGAGAGCACTGCAGAAGCAAGGTTTTTATGAAAAGTCACGGGGTCTTGTGTCGATGATGGAAACTGCCTACCATTTTTCTAATATAGATATGAAGAAATCAAGAGCCACAACTTCTTACAAGAATACCACGATTACTCTCATGGAAATGAATAATCCATTATATCCCAGGATCACACAAGTATTAGAGTTCATAATTTCAGCCACTTTACGTCACACAACTCGTGTCATTGTTATCTTCTGTCATTGTTCTGCATCCATAATGTCAGTCTACTTTACTACTTCCAAATACACGAGGACTATAAAATACAGTAAAACTATTTGTTCCTTCATTAAATCATCATTTATGTGGCCAATTATTGCAAAATGAGAGAAAAAAAATCATATCCTACTGACTGGAAAACAAGCTATCAGTTGAACTACCTATAATATCAGTGAAAGGAAACTTTGTCACATGATGTGATTTAGTATCAGCGCCTGGGAAGACAGAGAGGGGTATGCTGGGTAACATCAGTCGTAAGTTAGACACATCACTAACCCCGAGAAATGTCTGCAGTCGCCACAGAAACAATGGTGCGGTTGTTAAGATCCGCAGACTAACTCTGTTATCAACGGTTGCCAGTCAAGTTACTTTAGTTCTTACAAAAATCTACAGCGTCACATTTACTCACAATTACTTTTGTCTTAGGACTCTTATTAATGATATGTGGTTCCTGTTCTCATGGTTCATGCGTTTCATTTCCTATGTTTGCCTTGTTTCTACCTTCACATACACGTTCAAAAAACACATTATTTTTCACATATTTTACATTATTGCAGCACCTCTCTCCCCAGTCTGGCTCGAACACGACGTCTAGGTCCTGTTTCAATGAAGCCCCTCCTTCCGAAATGTGCTGTGATTGGTTAGCTGGCCCAGTGTGTAGTGTTTGACACCGTGCAGTGAGTGTTTGGGAAATGTCCCGTGCCTCCATAACTGTGAGCTCTAAATGTTGGGGTTAAAATGTTCAGGAATAGTGTTAAAAATAAATTAACAACTCCAAGTTTGTCTGGACAAACAAAGGGGATTTGGAAACACTAAAGTTGAAAAAGCGGAAAAGCATAATAGGACCCCTTCAAAGTAGTGCATATTATTTACATATATGAATAATCATTTGAAGCGTACTGTATGTTTTATACACAGCAAAAATAGCCTGTATTTGACAGAAATGTCAGCAATATGACCATCTAGAAAGCGCAGTGAATGTTTATATGGTGGTCAACGAATGGGACACTAAATTATATTTAGCATTCCCTTCATTTACCACCATATAAACAGGCAGTCAGAGAATCTGCTTGCCAAACAATACAGAATTTTGTATAGAATAGTCATTTTGTACCCGCAAGGACAAATTATAGAAATTTTTATTTTTCGCTGTCTTTTTATATGTCATCACATTGAAGTGTTTGCTGCTGAAATGTGGTACAGGAAACATTGCTTACATTTTTATGTTATACTGGGATAATTCTGGGGTGGCAAAGCTCTTTGTTAGGGTGGCAGTTGCCACCCCGGTAGATCCGGCCCTGTATGCCACGAACTTCACACACTTCCGAAAATACAGAATTTAGCTGATCCGCATAACGGCTTTCTTATATGATGAGTGGGTTTGGCATCATGGCGGCTTTGTTTCCAGGACAGGTGCACCATTAAAAAAACGCAACACACACATCTCCCAGAAATCCTGTAGAATTACAATCAGATCAGATGACGACTCGAAAACTCCTGAAGTGTTTCCCATTTTCTGTGCCATATGTGTTCAGCCAACGGTCTGAGACTGACATCAGAGAACCACAAATAAAACGAATGTGTTATTAAATTATTAAAACGTTCATTTAAAATCTCAGGGGGTACTTCAAGCAAATATTTTAAGACAAATGAGTTTGACTTCGATAGACAAAAAATGTTGGGAATCCCTGTTTTAAGTGAAGCTGATGGAGTAAGTTCCCTCCTGTGATTGCTTATGGTGACCTAAATGAAATATGTGTGCCATCATGTGAGGTGTGAATTTTCAGGTCAGGAATAGACATATGCATACACACATACACAAGACAAGGGATGATGATGATGAGCATCTGTCGGCCAGCTCTTGCTCATTTCTCAGTCTGCGTTGTCTCATTTCGTAGCATTCTCATTTTCTTTGAACATTTCTCTCTTTTCCTCGATTCTATGTTTGTAACAGTGTGTTTATTTTAATAATGTGAACGACACCTTTAACAAATGAAAAAAATGTGTAAAGAAAAACGCAAAATGTCAAGCATCCTTATGAATCCTAATGAACTCTCATCAGAGAGATGTGATAAGAGCTTTAATCTCATGTGATCATCACACCTGTAATCATCATCTGTAAGACTGTAATATCACTCAAGTGTAATCTTTATCAAAACTGAATCATTTAGAGAGACAAGCATTATTCAATGCACATTTAAATCAAGTGAGACATCTGAAACTGTTGTGCGAGTCTTATTATACCACGATTGTCAGGTAAAAAACAACCCATTTGCCAGGATTAAAACAATCTCTCTTGACCATACAGTAAGCAACATTTCCAAGCCAACAGATTGTTACATTTATTTGTGAACTTTATGATTGTATTAATCCAGCGTGACAACACTGTGTGTCATTTTGATTATCAGATTCAGAAAGAGGGTCTAACAAACAAGCCTCATTCTGACATGATGAGATATATATATATATATATATATATGGCTGAGTGGGAAATTGTATGAGCATGTGTGGTGGTTTCCCCATCAAAGATCTCCTCAATCAGGGTAACCCATAGAGAAGCTCTTAAACTCTTAAAAAAGTAAAGAGCTGAATTGATAAAGGCAGCAAAGAGTCTAATATCTAAAAACATTGTTTTCCTTAATATTTAACTAGCACTTATCTCATAATAAAATGTCTTGTGAGAACAAGTATGGTTTTCATCAATCGTTAACTTTTGATTTTTGCTTTCAGTTTTAGGTTCTGTTGCAATATGAGTGGTCCAAACAGTCACAAAAATGCCTTGACTAAAATTCTGAACCATCATATGAACCATGTAAGGAGGGTAACAGCAAAATACATGTCACTATGGATCAACTGGTCATATTAAAAGCTATACTGGGTCATTCCATGTCAAATCAACCAAATTTTGTAAACTTCCTGCTAGGGCTGGGCGATATGGCCAAAAAAAAAAATCACGATATTTTTTTTTATATCAGTCGATATCGATAATTATCACGATAAAAGTCAAATCTTTATTTCTTTCAAGTTTAAAGGCAGATTTTTGCTCCTAAGTGAAAGTTAACTGTAAACCAGAGCGTTAACTGTGGTTTTAAACTACTCTTTATTGTCAGATCATATCAGGACAAACACTTGCCAAACTGGTGAACATTTCACAAATCTGAGGTAGAGCATTCAAACATTTGTCATTTTTCCTTAACAAAATAAATATATTTATTGGACAATTAATTTCTTAGTTTCTGCATGTGCTAATTTTTATTTGGTAAAATGTAATATTCTGACTGTTTGAGTTTTATTAAACTTAACCACATTGGTCATCCAGTATCATGCATTTAAATCATGATAACCTCACTATCATGGCAAAATGTAACGTTATGGTTTCTATGGTATTTGTATGAAAAACAGTAGCCTAAATACTGTAATTATATTCCATCAGTCCTTTAATACATCGTCTACATTAATAATATAATACAATTCAATATGTATATCCCACATTTCATGGTGCAGTTAATATTACTATGCTAACGTTACAGTAAATCCATGGTAAATGATGGGAATTTGTAGACGGAAAAGCCTTCTGACTGTATCGTTGCGCACAGTGTTTCTCCTGTTTGTCAGCGCTGTTTCATCTGCCTTTAAACTGGTTTAAATCACGGAGACATTAGGTGTGTTCGACATCGGCTGCGGCTGGATGCACCCGATCGGCGAGAGTAGCCGCGTGCAGGCGGGGAGGAGCTGCAAACGGAGACGTGAAGTCGGACACTTTCTGGTTCCCGTAGTGACCGCTCACGTGGTGTTTGCATACTTTACCACCACAGCTGAAGTGAAATAAATGCAATATTTGCCAAATAATAGATGTTTCAGAGACATTTTCATTCAATACTTTATGTACTGCTTCATACAGCGTCTGTTTGAACAAGAATAAAGTTAAACATAAGCTACTATCAATGAAGTGGAGTCTACGTTTTTTAATCAGTTTTAATTTGATAAACATGACACAATATAACATCGCAACGACATGAAAAGAGTGTTTACTGTTATAAAAAACTGATTTGAGAGCTTTAGAGGAACTAAAGGTGTTCGAATAAACATGAAACACAAGTGATCGTTGTCATGCAGTGAATCCGGCCAATCGTGGAACAGCTGTGTCGTCATCAGCCCTCCTGCAGCCCAGTGGAGCCGCTCTTGAGAAGCTGCGCTGGCTGAGTTCTCTGGCTACTCTCGAATTGCTCTCGCAGTACTTTGATGGCATACGTCACAGTCACGTGGTGTCGGCGCTGTATCAAGTCGGACAAAATTTCTAACCGGCATGCACTGCTTTAAGTCAGCTGCCGATCGGTCTGCGCAGAGCTGCATGAAGTCGAACAAGCCTCTTGTGTTCTTCGCTGAATTCAAGCGCTTCTCACTGGATCTCGTGACCGAGAGCGATCAGCGTAAACGCCTCAGCTCTAGTGAGCTCCATGGTGAGCTCGCGCTCGCGCTGCCGTTTGGACTTTGAGCCGAGCGGATAAAAGGTCCGTGTGGCGCGCGGTTCAAATTAGTTTCGTTCCGCTTTTGGCGCATAAACATTATCGAACATTTATCGAGCTCTTGATATCGTTTTATCGAGAAAAATTATATCGCGATAATTATCGTTATCGTTTTATCGCCCAGCCCTACTTCCTGCCTCAAATGATTGATTTTGTTTATCTTTTTTTCTGAAGAAATACAAACATAAAAAGTGAATAAAGACAAAATATTAAATGTCATGGATGGATATTTATTGAGTAATCCACTATTTTGTAGAGGGGGATGAAAATGACAATTTTCACCAGAGATTTGGATCCAACAAGGGAATAAAAATATCTTTAGAAAGATGGCAGCATTACTATTTTATTTTTACACAAATATTGATATGCTGATAGTTAGATCTGTTGACTTAGTACTTAGAACAACAACATAGTAACGAAACGTGTTTGTCTGTTAAGGGCTACTGTAGAACCATTTCGCCACATTTCAATGAAAGGGGACCAGCGGTGTATGTAGATAGAAAGTGCTCGTTGTAAGTAATAAAAACATAACGGTTCATTAAATAAGGTCTTTATACACCACTGAAAACATAGTTATGTATTTGATATTGCATTTCTGTCAACAGATCCTGCTAAATATTACACATTGCACCTTTAAATGCCAACGGTGAAAGTTCAAAAATGGGAAAAAGCAATTTTCAAGTTTTTTTCCTCCAGTTTGCATATCTATAACTCAGGATTAAAGACATCTTAACATCCTTTTAGAATCTGGTTCTTAAATTTGTATTTTGGCAATTGGCATCTTCATTCATGAAGACACTATATGGTTTAATTCCAATTTTTCACCAGAGATATTGGGATCTTAATACGGCTCCAAGAATTAAATTGAACACATTTTCATTGTCAAAAACCAAATGTGGGCCACTTTGTATACAGCTGATGCTTTTTTCTTTTAAAGAGGAATGTTTTAAGAACAAATAATGCTGAAATTAATTTTTGTTTCCCTATATGAAAACAATAGCATAGAACATTCCTGTCTGAGTGCCATAAATACTCTTTTTCCCCAAGTTTGCATGCCTGTAACTCAAGAAGAATTAGAGATATCTCCATATGACATTACATTCTGGCTCTTAGTACTTTTCTTTTGGTATGTTAATTTTTAAGGCTCAATATGGTTCATATTCAGATATTGGGATCTCAAAGCGGCTCCATGTTCAAATAGTTGAATATTACCCAATTTGCAGAGCTGATACTTAATGTATTTAAAGCTGAATGTTTGAAGAATAAAAGATGCTGAAACTAGAAATGTAGCTTGTTACCCTATATTAAAACAATTGCAAAAAAACATTTGAGTGCCAAAAATATACACTGACAAGATTGTGGCACAATGAACCGTTTCAGAGATATTTGGAAGAAGGAATTTTGTTGATTTTGACAGCTTCTGAAGCTAGAGTTCAAATTTGCAGTTTTGCAACATGTTTGAAACAAGTTTCATGCCTTAGGAAAGTGTGTTTGTTCTCTCCTCAAACATTGTATTCACACACAGACACAAACAAGATTTGCTTCACCGGCTTGGATTGCATTACAATCTCCAATTGTTGTAACATGTGAAGCATAGTCAAAGATCGAGTAGTATGCACAGGGGCATAATATTTGGTGAAGTGACTGATAATACCTCAGACTTTTAAACATTTAAGGGCTCTGCCATGGGACCCTGGGTATTTCTTTTTACGTTTCACAATGAAATGAAAAGAAATGATCAAAATAAAATAAAAAATTAACCTCTGAGTTGACACGGAATGACCGAACTACAGTTCAAGACTTCAGGGTGAGAATATTCACACATTAAACTGATCAAAAGAGACAGTAAAGACGTTTATAATGATACCAAATATCTTCTATTTCAAATAAATGCTGCTATTTTGAACTTTCAAATAATATTGAAAAAATATATATATAATGGTTTCTACAAAAATATTAAACAGCACAACTGTTTTCAACACTGATGATAATAATAATAAGAGTTTCTTAAGCAGCAAATCACCATATTAGAATGATTTCTGAAGGATCAAGTGACACTGAATACTGGATTTTAAAATATAGAAAACAGTTATTGTACTGTATTTTTGATCAAATAATTGCAGCTTTGGTGAACATAAGACAATTCTTTCAACATTAAAAATCATCTGACCCCAAACTTTTGAAAGTTAGTATACCTGATTTTTTTTAAAAACTGTACTATTGTGGTTATTTGAAGTGATATTAAAAAAGCATAACCTGATGAGACCACTGAACATGAGTTTACACTGGCTGGATAAAAAAAAAAAAAACCAAGGGACTTTTCAGATAGGGGATGGCAGATAGGGGACTTTTCGTCCTCATTTCAGAAGACCATCTCACGCCACAGAGGAGGACCTCCTAACACCCCCGTCATAGACTATACGCAGTTAGTTAGCCAGCTTTAACCGCAATACTGACTAAACAAAACTCTTCAAGAATCCTGGCACAGCGATAGCGAGAAAACAACTTCTAAAACCATCCAGTTAATTAGCTAATGGAGCACAAAGGTGCTTTCAGCAGGTCCTCTCAATGAGATGGACCACTTAGAGTTATGCAGCATTTTAGAGCAAAACAGATGGACAACCCAAATTCAAACCTGAGATTTGATTCATTAAATATGTGCTAATGACAACAGAAGAAGGTGGAAGACTGAGTACTTCAGAAAGAGCACAAAAAATGAGTATCTATATCATAAGATGAAATAAGAAGGAAAACTTGGTTATGGCAAGTCATATCTGGACTATAACAACAAGAACAAGCTGTTTCATCAATAAACATGATGAGGACCCACTGACAGAAACAAATCAGCGCCTATGTGTAGATGATCATTACAAATCAGAGACCAGATAGCAAAAAAGAGCAAAGGACGTATTACTTCTCCTTCTGTCAAGATACAGGGAAGCCAATAACAACTGGCAGTGTCTTACCCAATGAGGTTTAGCAAGACCATTGAGATTCAGCAGGAGCACAAATCTAACAAAAACCTCAAATACGTTGACAGCCTGATGGGAAGAGTTTCAATACTGATGGAGGCCAAACGCGTGTTTACTGACCGGTTGGAGATTTAGAGCCTTTAATCCCCCTGCGCTCAGCATCCATATTGGTTTGCTTGTTAAAGAGATAGTTCACACACATCTAACCTTATTATATCAAATCATTTATTTGTTCAAATCCGTAAGACGTCAGAAAAAAAGAAAGAAGATGCAGTACGACAGCCGCAGTCACCATTCACTTTAATTGTTTGGAAAATAAAATGCAATGAAAGTGAACAGTGATTGAAGATGTCAGTGCTTCCCATTTCATTTGGTCTTCCAGGAAGAAAGAAAGTCATGCGACATGAGGGTGAGAAAATGATGACACAATTTTCACTAAGGGTGAACTATCCCTTTAATGCTGGTTCACCGGACTGCATTAATCTTTCTCGCTCAAAACCCCACTACAGCAGACAGCAGTACTAATCCACGAGCAAGGGCAGCATGTATGTGTAACGTTAGCAGCAGGATTGAGACGCACAGATTCTCCTCTGGCTCCGTTCACATTTCTTACCGTCTAGGAGAGAAACGTAGGTAGAAGTGCAGATCGTCAGTTCTTCGTATAGTATATCCTATATCTATAACGGCCTTCAAATAGGAGTGAATCAACCTGCGGTGCTCAGATACGGCGTCCTGGTCTTATGATCGTGTGAAGCAGCGTCTCCGCTCTATGGGAGTCGTGCCTGACGTCACAACCGATCTAGAAAGGATAATGGGCGGAAACGAGAGACGGGCAAAATGACCAGAGCTAACGAATGCATTTCTGAACGTGAAAGCTGCTGTGTTTTCATTGTCGAAATTATTGAGGGCAGTGGTATATATGTGGTATTGTAAGAAAACGCCAAGGTAAGTGCTGCTAAGTGATGGCTGATGTAACATTTAAAAATAAACAAAAAAATGAAGAATCAACAGTTACAACGAACGCAATATTTTAATTATTTTGACAATACATTAATTTATAAAAATGTAAGCAGTCCGCTACGTTGATGTTATAAAGTTGACGTTTGATCGCCAGCCAATCCAAACGAGGTATCGTTGTAATCTCGTTTTTTCTTGAACATCGCGAGAGCTCAGTACGGCCTTTCTCCCCGAGCTGCTGGTGAGGAAAGTGTACACATTCAGGTAAAATGCAACATTTTTGCATAATCGACTTGTTACTCCAAATGTCGCCAACGAGTCGTACTGTGTAAATGCTTGGAGAATATTTGTGTTTATTAACGTTCATATGTGGTTGTTGTTACGTAAAGTATTGAATCTGTTGTTGTCTTCTATCCAGCGGCACAGGCTTCAATGTTATGATACAGGCCTTTATAATTAGAGCTTCCGGTCATCATAAGCGCAAATGTCATCTTGCTTGATTTCAGTAACATTATTGATTTATATATATATTCTCATTGTATATTCACTGATTCTTTGGCGTTTTCTTTAGATTATTGTTTCGTTGCCCTAGTCTTTCTCGAACTAAAAGCTTTATAAAGTAAACATAATAGTATGCGTTTATATCAAGAGTGTCATTTGCAGACTATACACTAACAAATATGTATTTTAAATGACCTTAATTAAACTCATTTATTTAACTTAGATGAAGATTATAACTGTGAGATTATAACAACCCATACATAAAAAAGTGTCTAGCTTTCAAGCTGCCACTTTTCCCATAACTGAAACTATAATTTAAAATTGTATGTATTTATTATTATTATCTTATTATTATACATCATGTTTGTGTATTTTTTTGTCTGTGCAGAACACTTCATGATGAGTTATGCTGAAAAGCCAGACGACATAACACGAGATGAGTGGATGGAAAAGCTCAATAATGTTCACATTCAGCGGGCAGACATGAATCGACTCATTATGAATTATTTGGTGACAGGTAAGCGGTCAACTGAACACTTGTATTTATTCACCATACATTACAGCTTTAATACAAGTGTCTGTAGATCTTTTTCATAATTTGCTTGTTTTTACTTACATAGAGGGTTTTAAAGAGGCAGCTGAGAAGTTCAGGATGGAATCAGGCATTGAACCAAGTGTTGATCTGGACTCTCTGGATGAAAGGATAAAAATTAGGGAGATGGTCTTGAAGGGACAAATTCAAGAGGCCATTGCACTGATCAACAGTCTGCATCCTGAGCTGCTGGACACTAACCGCTACCTGTACTTTCATCTTCAGGTAAAGCAGATCAATTATTCATTTGACGATTCTAATTGTGTGGACCATTTGTTTAACACACATTTGCAGACACTGTTTCAGTTGATTGCATCTGAGAAAATCTCAATGTAAAAATGCATCTGACTAAAAATAATATTTCAATTTCGAAAAGTAAATCTGTTACTTTATCATTCAGAACCTAACAAAACATCAAACCAACTTAAAGGTGTGGCTTAAGAGTCCAAAATACTATTTGGGGCCACTATAAGTTGTTCACTTTTGGACTTTTATTTTGTAAACTGGCTGTTAACCTATTAATATATATGTATATAACGCTTGCAAAAGGTTTTGCACTGTTTCATAGTGAATCATAGATTTGTAGTTTTTAGAAAGACTGTCTGATTCCAAACTTACAACTAGTGCTTCCTTCCTGTAGCAACAACACCTGATTGAGTTGATTCGCCTGCGGGAAACTGAGGCTGCATTGGAGTTTGCACAGACACAGCTGGCTGAACAGGGAGAGGAAAGCCGAGAGTGCCTGACAGAGATGGAGCGCACCCTTGCACTCCTGGCTTTTGATAACCCAGAAGAGTCACCCTTCGGAGACCTGCTTAACATGATGCAGAGACAGAAGGTAACATATTGTTTTACATAAAACATCCGTCATTTTTTAAAATATTATTTATTTATTTATTGAACCTGAAACCAGTACAATTGATGATATGCTGTCTGTCTCTTTATAAACGTTGTTATTTTAATATATTATTAAAGGGATAGTTCACTCAAAAAAGCTTACTATCCCTCTATAGACAGCCATGCAACTAAAATCTTTACGCTTCAAAAAGTTCATAAAGAGATCGTAAAACTAATCCATATGAATTGAGTTTACTCCAAATTTTCCGAAGAGACTCGATCACTTTAAATAATGAACAGGTTTAATTTAGGCTTTTATTCACTTTGATCTGCAAACATAAACAGAAGCTCTACCGAACCTGCTTGACAAGCGAGAACAAACCTCATTGGTTCTTGCTGAAGCTCAAACGTGCTGCGTAACACGAGAATGAACCCCATTGGTTCTTGCTGAAGCTCAAACGTGCTGCGTAACATGATATTGAACCTCATTGGTTCTTGCTGAAGCTCAAACGTGCTGTGTAACACGAGAATGAACCTCATTGGTTCTTGTTGAAGCTCAAACGTGCTGCGTAACATGAGATTGAACCTCATTGGTTCTTGCAGAAGCTCAAATGTGCTGTGTAACATGAGAATGAACCTCATTGGTTCTTGCAGAAGCTCAAATGTGCTGCGTAACATGATATTGAACCTCATTGGTTCTTGCAGAAGCTCAAACGTGCTGCGTAACATGAGATTGAACCTCATTGGTTCTTGCAGAAACTCAAATGTGCTGCGTAACATGAGATTGAACCTCATTGGTTCTTGCTGAAGCTCAAACGTGCTGTGTAACATGATATTGAACCTCATTGGTTCTTGCTGAAGCTCAAACGTGCTGTGTAACACGAGAATGAACCTCATTGGTTCTTGCTGAAGCTCAAACGTGCTGCGTAACACGAGAATGAACCTCATTGGTTCTTGCTGAAGCTCAAACGTGCTGCGTAACACGAGAATGAACCTCATTGGTTCTTGCTGAAGCTCAAACGTGCTGCGTAACACGAGAATGAACCTCATTGGTTCTTGCTGAAGCTCAAACGTGCTGCGTAACACGAGAATGAACCTCATTGGTTCTTGCTGAAGCTCAAACGTGCTGCGTAACACGAGAATGAACCTCATTGGTTCTTGCTGAAGCTCAAACGTGCTGCGTAACATGAGAATGAACCTCATTGGTTCTTGCTGAAGCTCAAACGTGCTGTGTAACATGAGAATGAACCTCATTGGTTCTTGCAGAAGCTCAAACGTGCTGTGTAACATGAGATTGAACCTCATTGGTTCTTGCAGAAGCTCAAATGTGCTGTGTAACATGAGAATGAACCTCATTGGTTCTTGCTGAAGCTCAAACGTGCTGTGTAACATGAGAATGAACCTCATTGGTTCTTGCTGAAGCTCAAACGTGCTGTGTAACATGAGAATGAACCTCATTGGTTCTTGCTGAAGCTCAAACGTGCTGTGTAACATGAGAATGAACCTCATTGGTTCTTGCTGAAGCTCAAACGTGCTGTGTAACATGAGATTGAACCTCATTGGTTCTTGCAGAAGCTCAAATGTGCTGTGTAACATGAGAATGAACCTCATTGGTTCTTGCTGAAGCTCAAACGTGCTGTGTAACATGAGAATGAACCTCATTGGTTCTTGCTGAAGCTCAAACGTGCTGTGTAACATGAGATTGAACCTCATTGGTTCTTGCAGAAGCTCAAACGTGCTGTGTAACACGAGAATGAACCTCATTGGTTCTTGCTGAAGCTCAAACGTGCTGTGTAACATGAGAATGAACCTCATTGGTTCTTGCAGAAGCTCAAACGTGCTGTGTAACATGAGATTGAACCTCATTGGTTCTTGCAGAAGCTCAAATGTGCTGTGTAACATGAGAATGAACCTCATTGGTTCTTGCAGAAGCTCAAACGTGCTGTGTAACACGAGAATGAACCTCATTGGTTCTTGCTGAAGCTCAAACGTGCTGCGTAACATGAGAATGAACCTCATTGGTTCTTGCAGAAGCTCAAACGTGCTGTGTAACATGAGAATGAACCTCATTGGTTCTTGCAGAAGCTCAAACGTGCTGCGTAACATGAGAATGAACCTCATTGGTTCTTGCTGAAGCTCAAACGTGCTGTGTAACACGAGAATGAACCTCATTGGTTCTTGCTGAAGCTCAAACGTGCTGCGTAACACGAGAATGAACCTCATTGGTTCTTGCTGAAGCTCAAACGTGCTGTGTAACATGAGAATGAACCTCATTGGTTCTTGCTGAAGCTCAAACGTGCTGCGTAACACGAGAATGAACCTCATTGGTTCTTGCTGAAGCTCAAACGTGCTGTGTAACACGAGAATGAACCTCATTGGTTCTTGCTGAAGCTCAAACGTGCTGCGTAACACGAGAATGAACCTCATTGGTTCTTGCTGAAGCTCAAACGTGCTGTGTAACATGAGAATGAACCTCATTGGTTCTTGCTGAAGCTCAAACGTGCTGTGTAACATGAGAATGAACCTCATTGGTTCTTGCAGAAGCTCAAACGTGCTGTGTAACATGAGAATGAACCTCATTGGTTCTTGCAGAAGCTCAAACGTGCTGTGTAACATGAGAATGAACCTCATTGGTTCTTGCAGAAGCTCAAACGTGCTGCGTAACATGAGAATGAACCTCATTGGTTCTTGCAGAAGCTCAAATGTGCTGTGTAACACGAGAATGAACCTCATTGGTTCTTGCTGAAGCTCAAACGTGCTGCGTAACACGAGAATGAACCTCATTGGTTCTTGCAGAAGCTCAAACGTGCTGCGTAACATGATATTGAACCTCATTGGTTCTTGTAGAAGCTCAAACGTGCTGCGTAACATGAGAATGAACCTCATTGGTTATTGCTGAAGCTCAAACGTGCTGCGTAACACGAGAATGAACCTCATTGGTTCTTGGTGAAGCTCAAACGTGCTGCATAACATGAGAATGAACCTCATTGGTTCTTGCTGAAGCTCAAACGTGCTGCGTAACACGAGAATGAACCTCATTGGTTCTTGCAGAAGCTCAAACGTGCTGTGTAACATGAGAATGAACCTCATTGGTTCTTGCAGAAGCTCAAACGTGCTGTGTAACATGAGAATGAACCTCATTGGTTCTTGCAGAAGCTCAAACGTGCTGCGTAACATGAGAATGAACCTCATTGGTTCTTGCAGAAGCTCAAATGTGCTGTGTAACACGAGAATGAACCTCATTGGTTCTTGCTGAAGCTCAAACGTGCTGCGTAACACGAGAATGAACCTCATTGGTTCTTGCAGAAGCTCAAACGTGCTGCGTAACATGAGAATGAACCTCATTGGTTCTTGCAGAAGCTCAAACGTGCTGTGTAACATGAGAATGAACCTCATTGGTTCTTGCAGAAGCTCAAACGTGCTGTGTAACATGAGAATGAACCTCATTGGTTCTTGCAGAAGCTCAAACGTGCTGCGTAACATGATATTGAACCTCATTGGTTCTTGCAGAAGCTCAAACGTGCTGTGTAACATGAGAATGAACCTCATTGGTTCTTGTAGAAGCTCAAACGTGCTGCGTAACATGAGAATGAACCTCATTGGTTCTTGCAGAAGCTCAAACGTGCTGTGTAACATGAGAATGAACCTCATTGGTTCTTGCAGAAGCTCAAACGTGCTGTGTAACATGAGAATGAACCTCATTGGTTCTTGCAGAAGCTCAAACGTGCTGCGTAACATGATATTGAACCTCATTGGTTCTTGCAGAAGCTCAAACGTGCTGTGTAACATGAGAATGAACCTCATTGGTTCTTGTAGAAGCTCAAACGTGCTGCGTAACATGAGAATGAACCTCATTGGTTATTGCTGAAGCTCAAACGTGCTGCATAACATGAGAATGAACCTCACTGGTTCTTGCAGAAGCTCAAACGTGCTGCGTAACACGAGAATGAACCTCATTGGTTCTTGTTGAAGCTCAAACGTGCTGCGTAACATGAGATTGAACCTCATTGGTTCTTGCTGAAGCTCAAACGTGCTGTGTAACATGAGAATGAACCTCATTGGTTCTTGCAGAAGCTCAAACGTGCTGTGTAACACGAGAATGAACCTCATTGGTTCTTGGTGAAGCTCAAACGTGCTGCATAACATGAGAATGAACCTCACTGGTTCTTGCAGAAGCTCAAACGTGCTGCGTAAGACAAGAATGAACCTCATTGGTTCTTGCAGAAGCTCAAACGTGCTGTGTAACATGAGAATGAACCTCATTGGTTCTTGGTGAAGCTCAAACGTGCTGTGTAACATGAGATTGAACCTCATTGGTTCTTGCAGAAGCTCAAACGTGCTGCGTTACACGAGAATGAACCTCACTTCAAGTGAACATGCTTGAGCTTCCGTTTACCACAGCTGATGTGTGAGTTGGTGAATATTTATATGTGAAATTCAAATTCAATCTGTTCATCATAAAAAGCGATCGTGTCTCTACAGAAAATTTGGACTAAACCGCTCGATTTATATGTGGATTCGTTTTACGATCTCTTTATGAACTTTTTGAAGCGTCAGAGTGGTAGTGGCATAGCTGTCTATGGAGGGACAGAAAGCTCTCAGATTTCATCAGAAAGATCTTCATTTGTGTTCCGAAAATTAATGAAAGTTTGGGTTTGGAACGACATGAGAGTGAGGGTTTTATTTTTTGGTGAACTATCCCTTTAAGTATGGTATAAAATAAACATCTACCAACCAGTTGTGGATACCTTTTACACATTGGCAGATAAAGGTAGTTTATATATTTGAATTGAAAAATAAAAATGTCTGATAAGAAATCTGAGTGGCTAGTTAAAAAGTGCATTCATCAGCTGTACTACCATTTAAAACCATTACAAAAAATAAATAAAAAATCTCTTTGAAAAATCTTTTGAAAGTCTTATGCTCAACAAGGCTGTATTTGTTTGATCAATGTATTAAACCAATGATATTGTAACACATTATTACAATTTAAATGAACTATTTTCTATTTCAGTATAATTTAAAATATAATTTATTCCTGCACTGGCTTAATATTTTTGTGGAATCCGTGATGCATTTTTGCAGGAGTCTTTGATGAATAAAAAGTTCAAAAGAAAACATTTATTTGAAATATATATATTTTGTTAACAATGTAAAAGTCTTTGTTGTCATATTTGATTAATTATATTCCTGTTAGATAACATTTCTTGCTGGTATTAATTTATATGTATAAAAACATTTTTTAAATCTTACTGCCCCCACACTTTTGAAAGGTGGTGTACTTTGGCCAGTAGGCAAAAAGGTAAATTATGTCAATATGAAATTTATCCTATGTACTTAATGTACATTCCCAGTTTTACTGTAAATTATACATCAGCGCTTATTATTTAAAAAAAAAAAATATATATAGTTTGTCTTTTGTAATCTGTATCAAAATGTAATAACTCTGAAATGACTTTCCGTTTCTGCAGATGTCACTTGATACGATATTTGTAGATTGTAATGAAAGGCATCATTTATTTAAAGGGGCTATATGTAGAATTCAGAAAACCTTGTTATTAGCGACACCGGTGGCCGGTATGTGAACTGCAGCCAGCAACTTATTGCTCAAGCACACGTAACATACGTGATTAAATGCCCGATATACTCACAGCAGAGTTCTTTTTCATTCACTGTTTAGATGTATATGTAAATATGTGCTGCATGCTTTCCTCTCAATACACAGAACAAAAATTACAGTGGTGAGAAAACAGCAATTAAGAAGCATCTGATCATAGTGCTATGGATATGTTTGCACCAGGTCTGCATTTCACCCGCATTATGTTGACAGATGAGGTCATTAAAATTACACTGTTATGGTAGTTTGATTATAAAGTATATTTGAGATTATGTGAGACTATAGTTTGACTTAATCCCTTTTCTTTCCATGACACATTAACATTACAGTACAGAATGGCCCTTTCTGCATTATCCTAAACGCATTAATTTCATGTCATAGAACGGAAGAGAGGATCTCGGGAGCTCACGTAAATAATACATTCATTTGATTTTAAGAGTCCTTCACATAAAAGTCAGTCTATAGGCTTTCGTTACAAGCTGTTCAAACAATCGCAATAAAAAAGCGATTAATGCATGAAAATGTTTACATATAGCCCCTTTTAATCTGCCAGTGATTGACAGCATGTGGTCCTCTATAACAGGTGTGGAGCGAGGTAAACCAGGCAGTGCTGGACTACGAAAACAGGGAGTCGACACCGAAACTTGCCAAACTCCTCAAACTGCTGCTGTGGGCTCAGAACGAGTTGGACCAGAAGAAAGTCAAGTACCCCAAAATGACAGATCTTAGCAAAGGCACCATCGAGGACCCCAAGTGAAAACGAACCGGCATCTCTATGCTTGCGTTCTGCGGGGAACAAAAACGGACGCTTTCCCTCTCTTTAACTATTTATACTCAGTGACTGACACTCAAACATCCTTTTATCAACCTTTTGTTTCGTTTACTCGTCGCTTGTCAGAGACTTTGCATTAAATGGGCTGTGGAAATGAGATTAAGATTTAAGGATGACTTCTAGCCAAAATGGAAACACTTTTTATCGCAGATGGATTTCTGTGATTTTTGTTACCACAATGTTTGACTTGCTGAGCTGAATTGATAGCATTTTAGCCATTTTGTTTTTGCAGAGGATTATTATCTTTCTATTTTGTCAGCGAAAGTCTACAAATACAGTTGAGGACTGAACCACACTATTTAGATTTTCCTTCTGTTTGACTGTGTCCTCTGACGTGAGGTACCTAAGGCACAATAGTGGTGTCATCAAGGACAGTGAATTGATTGTACCAATACGATGAACGAGTTATGTGTGCTTTCACAACTTTTATTTGCAGTGCACGGGTATACATTTTGTATGCGTGTAAAAGGGCCCTGTCAAAGAAAATCTGCCCTTTTGAGTACTAATGTTATTGCATTATAATGTTATAAAGTCATGTGACATTGTTTTCTACTGTACATTGTCATAGTATTCCTGCTTACATTGACATTCAATTGTGATTTATAGATATTGCAGAGATCAATTTGTAAGCTTCTGAAATCAGATGCTTTACATAGGTATTAAATATTCTTTTTTTAATCCCCAAACTCTATTTGAATATCAAAATTGCTGCTGTTGTTGAATGTTATGGCCAAATACTTATGCTGTGATGCCTAATTAAAGGTTGCAGAAGGCTATTTTTATAACAAATTAATATGTGGTGAATGAAAGCCACCCACATGGGCTGTCTCATGTCATGACTGATTATGATAATTGCTTGCTGTTGGCTGGTAAAGACGCAACCTCAGAAACTACACTTCAAATGAGTCAGAAGAACAAGAATCTACTATGACAACTTGGATTCTGACTTGTAAAAGTTGATTTTTTTAGCAATGTAATCTTGTGCACGTAATGGACACGATTATTACCCTAGGGCCTACAATTATTTCTTTATATATAATACAGCGATATCCGATTAATGAAAAAAAATTATTTTGAGTCGAATCTTTTTAATGAATCAGATGAACCGGTTCACAAAGCGAGTCCAAAGGAGTCGTTAACTTAATCGGACTGATTCGGTTCTCAGCTGTAACTGGACTGAACATAATCATCTCTATCAGACGATGTCTGATTCATTATAAAGCGATGCATAATAGATTTAACCAAATATTTTACTGATAGGCTGAAAAGTAAGTTACTTTATTAATCGTAGAAATGTTACAAAAATAAAGCATATGACTTGATTAATAACGTTTTATCAACATTTATATGGAACAGAGTTAGTTTAATAAACAGAAGTCTGTAAAAGAAGAGTGAAAACTTTTTTCAGTCAGGAGATGTTAACGAGAGTTGTTTCGTGTAAAAGCTAATTATGTTAAAAACTTTGAATGAGCTGAACTATGACTGCAACAAACCAAACTGGGATGCTTGAATTTACATTACGCACCCTAAAAACAGCATTAAACCTTATTTGAACATAATACATACAGGAATGAGTCGTTTACAGGATATTTTGAGAGTCGTTTGGTTAAACAAAATGTTTAAAAGAATCGATTCGCGCACATGAGTCGGACCTGGTGTATCTGTAATACCAATCAGTCGTGTTACGTCTACTAAACCTGTCCGCTTGCATTTTGCATGAAAGAAATCCGTCTTCGTAAGGTTTTCAGTTTCACGCTCAGGTTTGTTGCCTAGGACAGATGCGAAATGATGACTGAATGTGGAAGGGGCTGAGTCACGTTACTTCCTGGTTTGGGGCGCCAGTGGTTGGAGGAACTGCGTGGCTGAAAAAAGAAACTGACACGTGGATCATCATCAATACTTCAGGAATCAGGAACAAGCTGAAATTCGTCTCGCTGCGTTATAGCAGCTGTGAAAGACGAAAGTCCGCTGGTTTCTGCTGGTCGCTGGAGCGCATTGGTTGCGGCAGGGATGTTATAAGGAGATGCTTCCGCGAAGAAACTGGGATAGAAACATATTGTTTTCATTGCTTTGCTCTTTTGCCTATCACGCTCGCAAAGACTGACCCGAGAGGACATCAGAGCAGATAGTCACAAACGAATATATTTGTCGTTGAATGGCAATTTTACAAAAACATGGAAAGAACTCTTGTCCAGATTTGCCCAGTATTAAGGAGAATCCCGCAGAAAATATCGGACAAGCTGGATCACAGAAGAAGTGGGCAGAGTCAAGTCAGACCTGGACAAGGTGAGACCACCACCACCTCACCAAACTTTCCTCTAAAATAATGCTTATTAGTCTGATGCAAACAATTAATTAATATAAGTGCATTACTATGATAATAAAGTATAGTAGCCTAAATAAAGTATGAATACATTGTATAGCAAAAGTATATTAATGGTATGTATATCCACTTTATTCTAAGGCACACCAATTACCATTTCAAATTTAAATTTATCTCAGCAACAAATTATGAGTAGTTAAAAGTATTATTTTAATGTCAGTTTTTCAAACATTTCACACGTTTCATATGCATTTTAAACAAGCATTAGTAATAAATTGCATTTAATTTTAATAAAAATACAGCTTTTCATTTTTAATTTATGTTAGCTCAGGTCAATTAAATAATATTATCTTATGCAACTTTTCATTTTAATTATGTATTAGTAAATTTTGAAATAAATGCTTTAGACTAGGGCTGTCAAATCGATTAATCACATCTAACAGAATGTTTTCTTTACATAATATGTGTGTGTGTGTATGTATATGTATATATATATATATATATATATATATATATATATATATTAGTGTGTGTGTGCGCGTGTGTGTGTATATATATATACAAACTTTTATGTTAGATGTGATTAATCGCGATTAATCGATTTGACAGCACGGCTTTAGACGTATTCATTCATGCATTGTTAATTCATGTTAACTAATAGTTAACCAATGTTAACAAATGTAAACTTATTGTAAAGTGTTAACATACTAATAATAATAATAATTATTATTATTATTATTATTATTAATTAAGTGCTTAGTCACAGTTCTGTTCTAAATCAGAGGATTAAAATAAACTTTGTTAAACTTGGTATTTAGGTCATCTTTTGAGTAAAAAGGTTGATGAACTAAGGCTCATCTGTGCATCATAGTGCATCTGAAGCAAATCAACCAAGATGGGCACCTGCCAGTTTGTGTGCTTTGGCCTGTAACAACTTTTCACATGAATCTTGTTTGATTTTAAAGATACGGTTTATCTCTCTGTCTTTAGGCCAGTAGCGAGGATATGGACGGTGGTGCTGTTGCTGGGCACATGTTTGCTGTACTGTGCCCGTGTGGCCATGCCTATCTGTGCAGTGAGCATGGCAGAGCGCTTCAGCTGGTCCAAGAGAGAGACGGGCATGGTGTTGGGCAGCTTCTTCTGGGGCTACTGCTTCACTCAGGTCCTTGGAGGCTACGTCAGTGACAGGTCCTCTGACTCCATTGTTTCTGTTGCTGAAACCTGAAAATAAATGTCTTTATTTGTGTACTTTACATAAAGATTTCTTTAAGTTTGTAATATTAAGTAATATTGGATCTTGAGTTCTACAATTTAAAGTGGCCCTTACATTTATAAGTTAATATTTAAAGGGGTGGTATAATGCCCTTTTCACAAGATGTAAAATAATGTCTTTGATGTCCCCAGAGTGTGTATGTGAAGTTTTAGCTCAAAATACCCCACAGATATTTTTATATAACATGTTAATATTGTCACTTTTTGAGGTTGAGCAAAAACGCAACAATTTTCTGTCTGTCCCTTTAAATGCAAATGAGCTGCTGCTCCCAGGACAGGGGGCGGAGCTTCGTGTCCTTTTACCTCACACAGACATGCACTGAAAATTTCAAAAACCTCTAGCCTTTTATGTTCAAACCAGAGTCAGACAATGATGGAGAGACTCAAGAAGATGTGACAACATGTAGACAACATGTAATCATTTCTGAATGGTTAGTTGATGAATTTATACAGCTTAAGTGTAGTTATCTTCTAGTCATTGATTAGCATATTCTGTCATGATAATCTATAAATCACGTTCCCGGGGGCGGGGTTTATGTAAATTCTTGGGTTCATGATGTCACTAACCCGGGAGGCATGTCTTGTAGTTCCTACCAGTCGTTTGTTGTAGTCTTTAAAAAACGATTTCTTTAAAAGCAAATATCTCCCTTTGCTTTGAATTTTGAGCATTGTAACTATGCAGATGTTGTTTATGCTCAAACAGCAACATTACACACTAACTAAAGTTAGAAAAGTGAAATCATAATCAACCACCCCTTTAATAGAATGTAAATATTTGTATCTTTAATTGGGCATAAGTCAGTCACATAAGTTAGCTTCAGCAGTTGAATGAATGAATCACTATCTCGTTATTGAAAGTAACGCAGCATTTAAAGGGCGAGTGCACAGTGAATTCATTGGAAGAAATGACGTGAATGTGATGGCAGTCTCTGGTTTAAGGGTGTGGCTCTATTTTATAATGTCATCCTTTGCCATCTGTTGAAACTGCTTTAAATATTTGTTAAACAGGTTGTGGCTAATATGCAAACAATTCTGAGTGAGGACTCTTTTCCATGCCGTCTGGTTAATCGCACCGGTTTAGTCCAGCGGTAATTTCCATTTCCTGACATTCAAATAATATGATACACTTATAAACTGTGAGCTAAAATGCAGTCATTTTCAAGTCTATTGGCCACCAGAGAGCCACAACCTGCTCAGAAACAGGACTGAACACAATGAAGTATGTGATGCAACTGAAGCTTGCCATGAACCGCTGGTCTGCATTGGTCCCATGCTGCAGATCTAAGGACTGAAACAGCACTGTGACGTTTTTAAAATGTGGAATGGAATGTCTGTTTTGCTGGAGAAATACTCATAAAGATATGTTTGGATTTGATGTCATGTTGATAAATGCGTGTGTATGTGTTTTTGTTGATTTGTTGGGTGTTTAGGGTGGGAGGAGAGAAAGTGATGCTGTTGTCAGCGGCGGCATGGGGAGCAATGACAGCCTTCACTCCGATCTTAGCCCATTTCTGCTCCCAGCCCATCGTCTCCATGACGGTCTCCCGCTTCCTCATGGGCCTTCTGCAGGGTGAGAGAGCGTACCAAACTTCCCATAACTGTGCTTTCATGCTGTGCGGATTGTGTACTTTCGAAGGTTTCTAAGGATATTGAAGTACAATAATAGTTTAAGCTTGGAGGAAGTTGCAAATGCAGCAGAGCTGTGCTGTTATTAGGGGAAACTTTGCTTGCTTAGTAAATCATTGCAAATTGCTAAATGTTCCCTCCTGCAAATTTTGACCTCTTTGTATTAGAAGAGGAGCATAATTGTGCTGTGGTTGGCAAAGCGAGGAATCCAACCACTATCATGCTCTGTTTTTTATTATGCTGTATGTCATTGTTCTGCTGTTGTGTTCTCTTGAATCTAGTGAAAGGGGCCTGAAAAACAGTCACTGGACTGCTATAAAATATGCCACTTTGATTCCTTTATCAGCATAGAGGGAGCTGCAGTTTGGCTTTTTGTTATAAAAATGTTTAAGTTTGCTCAAATTTATTAATGGCATCATCTTTTCCATGCTTCTGTTACGAATCACGATGTGATCTCGTAATTACGACATGGCGTGAATGCAGCAAAACAGCTTTGCATTATTATTCAGAATTATGAGATGGGTACAAAACATAATGGGTCTCATTCATGAAACATTCGTAAATATACGAGTAAATATGTGAGTGATTTGCGCGTAAAGATACCTTCCCGAAAACTCTTCTCCTGATTCACAAATATTTCGTAAACGTCAGATGTGTCAGTGAAATGTGTGTGTGTGTGTGTGTTAATGAATTCCAATCAGTCGTAAATGGGACGCGCGTGCACGCTCATTCTCAATTACCATAAATCCCACCCATTAAATCCGACTGACAACTATATATCGGCATCATATGACACCAAACGAAGGATTTCAACATGTCTTCTCAAAAGCGAATGAAAAAGAGAAATTTCTCAGATGCAGAAATTGAAGTTTTATTATCAGAAGTTCATTTTATTTTCAAGCGTACATAGTGGCGTATCAGGTCCTAAAAAAAAGGAAGCTTGGCAGCATATTACAGATGCAGTTAATGGAGTTTCATCTGTTAATCGAACAGTCCCAGAAGTGAAAAGAAAATGGTTCGACATGAAGCTTGACTGCAACACTTGTGACTTGCGGACTTGTGTTCCGTTTGCAGATGCTATTACTGGCTCTCATAATAAAAGTAAAAAGAAAAACTGTAATTACTATATATAATATTTTTTCAAAATGCTGTGTAAATATGTACCCGATTAAGGTGAATTCAAATGCAGCCTTATTAATGAGCAAAACGTTCGGATGTTAAACGCACTATTTACGCGTGGCTGCAGCAGGTGTAGATTTCTTTCGTACCAACTAACATTTCGAAAATACAAACATTTTAATGAATCCGAAAATTTACGCCAGAACCACTTTACACACGATTTACACACAAATTCGTTCTGCTCGTTTTTCATGAATGAGACCCAATATTACGATACAATACTACTTGCACATTCCAACACAGAATCTACAATACAGGATAAAATACACAGTGAATATTTTTAAAGTGTGTGGATGGCCAGTATAACATGTATCAGTAAATTTATTAGTACCACAGTGTGTAATAGTTTGTTTTTAGTAAAGGGTGGGCATATTTGTTGGTTTGTTGTTAGTCATAAACTATAATACTTACACTTATGGCTATCCAAAAATGAGTGTGTTTGTTTTCTTGGTGCTCAGGTGTTCACTACCCGTCTCTGGCCAGTCTGTGCTCTCAGAAGGTGGTGGAGAGTGAGAGGGGTTTCCTCATGAGCACAGTGGGAAGCGGCTCATACCTGGGGTTAGTGTCTGATCGCTGTCTCTGTGGAAATGTGGAAATGTAGCCGATGTCTTTCAGATTGAATGTGTGTGTGTAGGACCCTGGTGATTGGCGGTCTCGGCTCTCTCATGCTGGACTTGTACGGCTGGGAGAGCGTGTTCTACGTCTCTGGGCTTCTGTCTGTGCTGTGGGCGTACTGCATGTGGAAGTATCTGCTCAAAGGAGAGGGTATGTACAGGATACGCGAGCACAAACATACACACATTTATTTTGATTGGGGTCAGTTTGATTTTAATGTTTTTGAAAGAAGTGTATGGTGCATTTATATGATCTAAAGTACAGTAATACTGTGAAATGTTATTGCAATTTCAAACGTCTGTTTTATATTTGATTATAATAATAAATGTAATTTATTCCTTTGATGTAAAATTGTTAGCATCATTACTCCATTCTTCAGTGTCACACGATCCTTTAGAAATCATTCTAATATTGCTGCTCAAAAAACATTACTGTGTAAACTATATATAAGAATTCTTTGATGAATAGAAAGTTCAAAAGAACATCTTTTGTAACATTATTAAATGTCTTTGCTGTCACTCTTGATCAATTTACTGTATCCTTTCTGTATGTAAAGTCGTGCTGTTATTCTTTTCCATAACAGGTGTTAACAACGGTTTGTTTAAAGGCCGATTGTGCTTGTGTTTGTCAGGTCCCATCATCACACTGGAGTCTCTCGGCAGCGCTGGAACCCAGTCCAAAGTGTCTAAGAGAAACTGGCTGCGTCTCTTCAGACAGCCAGCTGTGTGGTGAGATTAGCACCTGAATACTGTGTGTGTGTGTGTGTGTGTGTGTGTGTGTGTGTGTGTGTGTGTGTGTGTGTGTGTGTGTGTGTGTGTGTGTGTGTGTGTGTGCTGAACAAAGGGTCTTTACTGAGCTCCCATAAAGGCCTGATTCACATCCACTCTATGTCTGTCTATATATAGAGCACACAGTAACACAGTACTCTGTCCCGTCAGCCAGAGTGTTTCTGACTGCACACATGACGTGGATGTTTTTTGTGATATTTAAAAAAAATGATATTAATGTATAAGGAAAAGTAGATAGTAATTATAAAAGAATTTGCTGTCACTGCCCAACTGTACTTTACCATGTTGAGTGAGAGTGAGTGCTCTAGTAGTGATTGTTGTTACTGATGTTATTGTTGTAGCAATAGAGGACTGCAGTGTTTTCGTAGGCCAGCCCGGAAGTTTGCATCACCACGGTTCCCTCGACAAAAAAAACAGAGGATTTTTTTCATTGGCTTTTGGATTATTGCAGAAAATAAGCTCTGTGACCTACAAAACTGTATGATTCTTACACGTTTTGAAGCCTAAAAACAGTCGGCAGAAAAAAAGCTGAAGTTAACTTCATCAAGCTAAAGCCAAACGTAACCATCACTAATCTTCTGACAAATAAAAATAAAAAATAAAAATTATTTGAACGTTTGTTAAAATAGTTTGCAAGAGCACAATTATAAACATAATGAGGCTGTGAAAGTGGACTAGTGCGTAGAGGATTTTACTGTTCAGCTATAACTCATGTAGTCCCATTTAACAACTTGTTATAAATCGATTTTTTAAAGCTTTAAAGGGCTTATGTATTTCATGTCCTAGGGTAAAATATGAAAATGTCTGGATCTTGTGTTAACCACAGACCTTTTTTCAGGCATTTAACCAAAAAACACTCAAAAAACCTATTGACTTCAGGACAATGGAACCAGAAGTGCTAAAATGCTCATTTCCGGGTTCTGGCCTATAAAAATATGTCCTCCCTGCAGCACTCGATTAAGACTTACTTAAGTTTTCTTGCATTTTTAAAGGACCCACATTATTTTTTTTAATTAAAATGATTCTTTTTGCATTCATTATATAATTTATATGAATTATTATTCAAATATTATAATGCTCTCAATCAATTTTGAATTCTCTGTAACCTTTGTTAATATTGTGTTATCGTAAACATAGTGGATGCAGTATCACGCAAATAATGATCACTAATGCCTTTGTAGAAGTGCACTATTTGCGGTTAGCCATGATTCATTTATTCCATGAGCAAAAGTCTCCAGATATAAGGGTTTACCAAGGTAAATGTTAGTCTTCGGCTGTTCATGTGATCGCAACTTGGTGGCATGACTGGAGAATCTTGTACATAGTTGTAAACATATTTGCCGAAACCTATTTATCTTTCAAAACCTTTTTTTAATGAGGAAGAAAAATGACTGAGTGCACCTTCGGTGTCTTTTGTCCGCCAGCTGCGTTGGTGTCATTCATTCTGTCTGTTTTTCAGTGCCGTCATTATTACACACTTGTGCACCGCCAGCACCTTCTTCACACTGCTGTCATGGCTGCCAACGTATTTCAAGGACACCTTCCCTGATGCCAAGGTAAACTGAACTGCGTGTGAGAACATGATCTGTGTCAAAGCAAAATAATATCAGTTTGCATACTGAGATTTCTCTCCTTCTATGTGAGACATGAATAACTGGAGATTGTTTATGTTGTTCGTATGATGCTGTTCTGGTTGAACTCCAGCAGGGGGCTCCGCATAACAACAGCACATCTGAGTATGCAGAACTGTATGTCCACATGCGTTGGGCGGACCTATTGTTCATTGCGTGTTCCTGTGTGTGTGTTTGATTGTATGTCTGCATGTGTGTGTTTCTTCAGGGTTGGGTGTTTAACGTGATCCCATGGTTTGTGGCCATCCCCTCTTCCCTGTTTAGTGGATGCCTTTCAGACCATCTAATCAGTCAGGGTACGAAACCACACGTACTACACAAACGCATTTAAAGATATAAGCTCACATTTGTTTCTCGCATCAATGTCTTCTTGATTGACAATAGGAAGGCAATTAAATAGTCCCCGTTCCTTTCTTTAGTGTCAACGGCTCTGTAATCATTGTGTCGTGACTTTGCTCTTTCCTGCCAATGTTACGCATCTGTTCGAGTTTTACGGTGTTGTAAATGTCAAGTCTACTCAACTGTAATTGTCCTATAAAATCTGTTAAATGTTCCTCATACTCTCGCCCCTTTCTTTGACTCTTAAAGGTTTTGATACTGCGTCAGTGAGGAAACTCATGCAGGTACACTTGAAATCCACACTCTCTCATGAGGCTGCATTAACAACAACATATTATTACAATATAAAATAAATGTTGTTTATTTTAATGTATTAATATATTTAGTGATGGCAAAGAATCATTACCACAGACCTCAGTGTCACATGACCCTTCAGAAACAATATGCTGATTTGCTGCTCAAGAAACATTTTTTATTATTATTATCAATAAACAGTTATGCTTCTTAAAATATGAAAATATTTTTTATGAAAAGAAAGTTCAAAAGAACAGCATTTATTTGAAATATAAATCTTTTGTAACATTATAAATGTTTAATTGTCACTTCTGATCAATTTAATATGTCCTTGCTGTATAAAGGTTTAAAAAAAACCTTTGAATTGTAGTGTATATAACAATGTATTGATCTGTGTGTTTTTCAGTTCTTCTCTATGGGCGTGTCCAGTGTGTTCACTCTGTTACTGTGCGGGACCAATACGTTCCCCACAGCTGTGGCTTTCGTGTCTGCTACGATGGGCCTCACCACATTCAGCCACAGGTAATGCCACACACTGCTTACACATGCATTGAAGCAAACAAACAGACAAACAGTAGACCTTGGTAAATGCTAGCAACCGCAAGGTCATGGGTTTGATTCCCGGGTAATGCAAGCACTGATCAAATATATGTAAAAGAATCTGCCAAATGCATGAATGTGAATGTAAACACATCATTATCTCTGTCTTTGTAGTGGGGTTTCAGTGAATGTCCAAGATCTCGCTCCATCCTGTGCTGGGGCTCTGTTTGGTAAGTGTCATTCTCTCTGCTCTAAACAGAACTATGATTGCACACTTAAGGCTTATTCACACCAAGTGAATGAATACTGATGATACACCAAATGATAACTTTAATGATAACCATAATGCTATATGTATTGGCATATACACTGATGGAGAATACCTTTGTAACGCTTCCGTCATGCTCTGTGTTCTGTTCTTCAGTGTACGCTTTAAAGTAGGAAGGATTTTGATTGGCTGTCAATCATCAGCTGAAAAAAAAAAAAAAATTATAAAGTGATTATTGCATGTATTATTTTGGTATCATTAATATATATAGTTTTTAGTTTTATATTCATTTTCATTTCAATTTTAGTCATTTATTTAGTCATTTTTGTTGTCTATATAGTTTTTATTAATGTTTTAGTTACTGACTGCATGCTGTGCATTCCCTGTCAAACATCATTCATCATTATTTTTGTAATTTTGTCAAATATTTTTTCTTGATTACACATCGTTTTTTTATGTTTCTTTTATATTACTTCATAAGTTAACATTGCAATAATTTTTTTAACATTGCAATTAAAATTAATTTTGTTCTGCAGACGAAAAAAAGACGAAACTGCATTCTGTAAAAATTCAGAATAAGAATTTCTCTCATTTTATAATAATATTAAGTATTCTTTTATTTCGATCTGCAGTCTAATAAAAGTGAAACAGAAAAAATTAAATGGTAGCTTATGTAGGCTGTAACTGCACCTGTTTCTGAATATTTAATATTTATATTGTCCAACAAAAAAAAATTTGTAAAAGAAAAAAAAAAAAAATCATATTTAGGCTACACTTTAATTATATCTAATTGAGAACATATGATGAGGAAATAGTGTCCTGATATTTCGTCTGGGTTTTCAATGTTACCAGTCCCGGTAAATAGAAAATTGTGAGCGGTGTACATTTACTGTAGACTGATCAATTGAAAATGAAAATATACTGTACAAAGAACATTTTAAATGACTTCTGTTTCGAAATAAATAAAGCAGTATTTTATTTCGTTCTAACCGGTAACTGTCTTGAGTTTTTGCTCCGAACAAACTCATTTATTTTTAATTCCTGATTTGAAAAAAACTAAATTATTGCTTGATTATAGGTAATAAAAAACAGCACTAGAAATGTTGTAATTAATCAGATTAATCTGGAAAGACGTAATGAAATGTGGCAAAAAGAAAATGAGAGAGTACAAAGATTTTTTTTGTTTTGATTCTCAACATTGCTGTTCCATCAAAATGCATTTATCATTCTTACAATCACCATAAGAATGTCTACCTTCACCATAAATCTAAAATTTCGATACAATTCCCTATTCTTCAACAACATGATTCATTTCTCATTCGAAAAGAACACGGCGGAAATTATTTGAAGGACGTTATGTTTAACGTTTCATAAATGAGTAAGAAAATGTTTTCTAATAGTTTTAGTTAACCATAATCCTGATTCTAGCGATATTGTTCTACGGTGTCATTGTTTTGCACAGATGGCACAGATTTTTTGTAATACAATGAGCAATAGGATCATCTGCTATTTAAACAAAGTACAGTGAATATTATAAGTCTCATTATTTCCTTTGTCTTTTCTGAATCTGTAATATGTTTTTTTTTATTTCTTATAGGGGTGATGAATACCTGTGGAGCTTTTACAGGTAAGAACATGACTTTTACATTTAAAATCTAATGTTAATCTCTTCATATCAAATGATATAACAGGGACACTTGTTTGTTTTTTTGTTAGTATGCTGTATGTGTTAATGCTGTTGTGTGTCCTTGTTAGGGGTCATCATGGTGTATCTCTCAGGGTATCTGATCGAGGCCAGTGGTTCCTGGGCGTCAGTTTTCGGCCTCATCACGGTAGTGAATCTGCTGGGTTTAGCCACGTTCTTAAGCTTTGCAGAAGCTCGCAGAGTGGACATAGATCTAGTGAAGGGCCGTTACCACAACATCCACATCTGAGAGCACAGGGGCCTGGAGCAGAGCAACACCATCAGGATATATGGAGTTTTGTGTATGAGGGGTGGGGAAGGACACAGAGAAATGACTGGCTCTGAGAAGAAGGGGGACGTCCTCAACAGTCACTGGTTTCTTCACTATGGAAACTATTTTGCTCTCTTTGGCTGAAGAGAATATTGGAAAAGCTGTAGGAGGATACTTAATAGATCTGTAATAGATTACAAGGAGCCGCAGGATGAAGAGTGTTACTGAGTATTTTGTTAAGGTCCATGCTTTCATTCATTTCTATTTTATCCTCTAGCACTTGTGCCAGTGTGACCAAAGCAGTTCAGAAACCCGCAGTACGCCGTCCATTTAATTAGATGAAGGCCAATAGCTAGAGTTTGACAGTCTGGGAATTTACAGTGTTTATTAAATTATTAATACCATATTATTTTAAAATACCTCACCTCAGACGTCTGTTTCTTCCACTGGGTATGAGCTGTTGATAGAGATTACTGTTTTTTTTTTTTTTTTTTTGTTACTGCAGAATTAGAGTTTGTCCCAGTTGGAAAAGAAAGTTACTGTCTTGTTAAACGTTAGTTAAACACGTGCTCTTGTGCATCTTTTAGCTGGCTGATTCCTTAAAGCATTTTCTTTGTCTCCGCTGTCTCCTGTTGAGAAGAGTTTCTGATCTTTAAAGGAAGTTTCTGTTTCAGCCTTTGAGACAAACTGCTCGTTTCCTTTTGTCTTTGTCTGATTTAATTATCAGGGACCTTTTCTCATGGGTCATTTGTTTGGACCAAGAAGTTGCACAATGAAATGAATGTATTATGGTGAAAAGCTTTATTATGTAGAGACAAGATCCTGAACGTTATGGGAATGATTTGACCAAAACCTATTTCGAATATGTAGCCTGTAAGTGCATATTTTTAAGTTCAATTCTGAAAGGGTCACAAAATGATATTATCTCATAAATCGTGCTGTAGATCTCCCATTCCCCAGTTGTTACTGCTTTGAGAAGTAATGTAAATGTTACTGTTAGTTACATAAAGAATTTGAAGGAAAACGAGTTCCTAGGAAGGCTTGGCTGGGCTTTAATGGGTCTTATTTCAATGTGCATTAAAACATGCAATACGTTTCTGCTGTTATTGCAGGCCTACTGCTAGGGAAGATCATGGCAGATTTGCAAAGAAACGGTGAAAAAAAAAAAAAACTTGAATTATTGTATAACTCTCTTCTCTGCAAGGGACTCAAAGAAGTTTTATTTTTTTCCAGTACATAAAATCATAGGAAATATGTTCACAAAGATTATTTGTGATTAAAATCTTATTTTATACATAGATTAGATACCACTGTGTATAATATATACAGTAGACAATATCAGAATACATTTATATTTATTGATTTATATTTGATTTAGAGAATAGATTAAAAATGCTTATATGATTATTGTCTATGTCCACCATATATATATTGTATGTTTTCTTTCCTGTCATGTTTTCTTGTTCTGGCTGATGCAGCTTTATAGAAATGCCATATCACGCATATATTATGTTCCATTCCATTTAATTTGATATTTAAACGTGTTATTGTTCTACAATAGCAATAACTGGATAATGATTGTGGGGCTTGTTTCACCATCACAGCTGACAATTACTTGCATTTGAGTTGCGATGAAGAAACTTTGCATATTTATTACGCTTGCGTCACTTTTCTCACTCAAGACTAGGAAATACAATAGATGAGCTGTGAATTAACGCAATGTCATACTGTCCTGAGTTGTGGATGAATGATAGGTTTTGCAGAAAACTGAATTAATCAATATTGCATTCTTTTAGAGACAAATATCACATGAAAAAAGAAATGTAAACCCATGTAAATGCAGTATTCTGTATTTGTAAGCATATTTTGCTGAAATATAAAACTATATTTTATCAAGGGAAATAAGTTTTGTGTATTCATTTTACTCTCAACGGTGATCCAAGACGTATTAAAGTTGTGTTTGGGACCACACCACCAGGAGGCAGCAGAGTCCAGAAAATAGCGTAGTGTAGCGGCCCTGCCTTGCTTACAGGTTTACAGTCAGCTAACTGTCTGGCACAAACATTTAAATGCTGAAAAAGAGGCCTTTATGCGTGCAACTGAAAGTGCGAGGGCGGGCATATGTGTGCATTTAGCTGAAGTGTCATGGCTAACACCTCCTGACTGTTTGTAGCATCATTACACCTCAAATTCCAGTCAAACTTCGCCAACTGCGTCCAACCAACTTCCACACAGGCTCTTTAGTAGTATACTTCAGTTCCGATAATCTAACACACTTTCGTGGAGCTCAACGCTCTGAGTAGCCTAAATATATGCCTGTAAGTAGTCTGTACTAGAAATGCTAGCGCGTTAATTAATCGTATAGAGCCTGAGCCATACAACTAGTTGTTCACACTGTTGTCGTAATTCCAGAGCTGTATCAGCATGGATGGACATGCAGGTCTTCCTCTGCTTCTGTCGCTAGATATATGGGGTGGCACCATATGGCAGGTCGCTGCGTGCCATGCTGGTGAGTTGGCAATGTGTACGTGTGCCAGGCATCCGTCACCCCTCTCACGGGACTCTCTCGGGTTACCATAGAGACAGATGGCGATGGCGGTGGGAAGGGGGGGTGAGATCAGGGGCCTGGGGCAAAGTGGGCGACACTGTGTCACACCTGAAGATGAGAGGTGCTTCATGTAGGCTACTGAAAGAGGTTCAAGAGACCAGATATATGTTGGGCTCGTTTTGTTTGGTAATAGTTTATCTAAAATATCTGATTGTTTTCAGTACAAAATATTGCGTTCGTGTGATTCAGTAATGCAGATAGCCTGATTGTTTATTATCTGAAAGGATATTTAGTTACTGTCACACCTATGTTCACTTGGCCTTTACTGATTTTGATATTTGTAAAATGTGTGAAAGGCTAAAGATTATTGTTGATTTAACTTTAAAAAGTAAGTTCATTGAAATTAAAAAATTTAGTTAATTCAATGGAGATTGGTATAATAAATAGAAACTCAAAAGATTGTTTTCTGAACCACATTAGTTGATTTGATAAAAGATTTTAAAAGTTGTGATAACAATTCATGAAAATAATGTTTTACAGTGAGAGGAGAATAACATCCCCAGGCTCTCAGAGTCTGATCCGGTTTATGTCCAGACCGTTCGAGTGACAGGTGACAATATCCAGATCTGTGCTGATGTGCGAATGCAATGTCTGTGTGTGTACATGTAGACAACAGTAATACTCCTGGCATTTTAGATGCAGTTTTATTGTGTTACCTGGTCCCAAGCTGGGACGATGTTTTTAAATGTAAAAATCTACAGTAAAAAATGATCAATTAATTTTTTTTTTTAAATAGAATAATTGAAACAAAGCATGATTGAAATAAATTTTATTAGGCCTATTTGTCTTAAATTGATTTTCGGTAGCCTATGTTTGTTACATAAATGATGTCATTTAATTGTGCCATCATTTCCACAATGACTAAAAATGATTGACTAAGAAAATGTTTTCACAAGCTTGTTTACCAAGAAAACAACAGTTTCAGTGAAGAACTTGAGATGTAATCGGATGTATGAAAAAATAAAGCAAAATCAAGGTAAATATATGGAAGATCATTTCCGCCACATAAGGGGGAAAACATCATGCATGCAATCATGCGTTATTATGACATCAAAAAGCGAAATTATGAGATACTAGTCATAATTAGGCTATGAGATAAAAAGTCAAAATTGACATACTAAGAGATAAATAATGAGATAGGCCTAAGATATAATTATGAGAAAAGGTCAACATTGTGACAAAAACAACCCAAAACATTGAAATATGAGATAAAATGAAACGGGACTCTTTATCTCATTATGACTTTTCATCTCAGTTATAATTTTCCAAAGCACAAGTTTTTTTCTTATGTGGCATACATAGGCAGACGTCAAAAGTCTGAAAATATTATTTAATTGTGTGTATTTCACATAGGCCTATAAAAGTACTAGCTAGAAATCAGCTATGAAACAGAGGATTCAGTCATTTTATTCCAAAAATGTAATTTTCCTTCCATCATTTCCACCACAGAATGCTTGAGATGTGTTGGAAGTGACCATGAGGTTCAAATGACTGAAAATGAAATGATTCTCCAGTGTACTGGCTGTTCTTTGTGGGTTTTATTTTGCATGTGCTCACATCAGCTTTCAATCCACATGCCATAACAGTCCATTCTACTGTTACCATTACCAATACTAATACTACTCCAAGAATGAATAAACAAGCTTTGTTGTGATAAATTATGGTGTTACATTTAACACAGACCTTTAAAAGTAATTGAGTTAATGTTAGTCTAATCTTAAAACCATATAAAATAGCCTACAATCTTCCATTACTAATCTTTTTAATTAAACAACATCAAAACTGAGGTAGGGCACTGTATGTTTTCGGGATGTTATTGAATTTAACACAGCTGGTTGTGACATGCCGTAATATCACAGCTTTTACATATCTTAAGGATCGTGGCAAAGCTCTTAATTAACTCACGCGGGAAGTGACAGAGGAACAGCCCACCGCGCATTATTGGTTTTCGTCGCAATGGAGGAGTAAAGAGCCTGTCAGAGGACCGAGAGATGCGCCTGAGTGAAATAGCGCCGTTAATTACTAATTAACTTCCAGCTAATGACAATGTCACTGTGTCGTCGTCTCAACGAATACCCTCTCCTTATAAAGCCCCCCCCCCACTTAGACCTGATCTGCATGCTAATTACTCCAACACATGCACTATTTAGACTCCACAATAACAAAATATTTTTATTATACACTTCAAATCCATAAGAATACATTTTACTGCATCTTCAAATGGGATTACTTTAAATAATTTAATGGAGTATCTGGTGAACTAATTTTTTTTTTTTAGGCTGCTTAATGGAAATGAATGAATAAATAAACCAAAAAACAAAGATATTCAATGACCACAAGAAAGCTCCAAGCTTCCTCTCTGTCTTTCTCGCCTGTTAAAAGCTGAGCCCTGTGGCTATAAACTCTCCCTCTACTAACTAAATTACCCCTCACTTTGTTTAGCGTTCCCTGTGGAGCGACTCTAGTATTGCTGATCGCCAATCATTTCCGCCGGCTCACATCTCACACAAACACACGCGCGTGTCCAGATATGTTGATTTCTGTCAATTAACTGAGTCAGCTGTTGGCTTCCTGGTAAGCATATGGCCAGCGTTACACACACTGTCCTGTAGTTCTGAGCAGCGAGGGACAGTGTTTTAATGGAGCCCTCCGGGACAGGACCTCACACCTGCGCTCATGCCGTGCTGAGGAAGTGTCAGCGAAGCACCCATATAATGATATATCAAGAGGTGTTGCAAGAACTTCTCTGTCTTCTAACTGAAATCAGTGATGAATGTCCAAGACACTGTAATTTCATGAATACGCTTGTTTTGTAGTATTGTTCAGTGACGCAATGAAATTAGGCAATGTAACACTTATTATCGTGCTTAAAACAGTGGAGAAAATGGGAGAATCAGTAGGCATACCTGTACAGGAGCTAAAGAAGCAGAACACTTCAGAAGTCCAAGACAAAAAATGGTACGGCAAATGAGGGTGGAAAGATTTAAGCAAATCCTGAGTGGTGACACCCAGGTTGTTTCTTTTTACGTAAGGGAATTGTGTTGACCACTCTAAAACTCACTAGGAGCCTATCAGTGTAACTTTACATAAAACTCGAGGGACAATCATGCTGAACCTTGTCGATAGATGGCAGTTGTGTCAGTATTTGAACTATATACAATCCTGGGCAAAAGAAAAAAAAGGACAAGACCAAAATGGCTAAACACTGAGCTTTAAATTGTCTTATCTGGCAGGAAATCGGCAAAATTTAAGCAAATGCACTACTTAAAAAGCAATTGCTGTCACAGCAAAACATCAAGGACAGAATTAAGTTTTTGGGAAGTTGTGTGTGGAGTGATGGATCACAATGAAACACAAGGTGTTGCTCTAGAGATGTGTCTTTAAAAATCTGGTGAGAAATATAATAATAAACAAATCTCTACCACAGTGAAGCATGGAGGAAGAGACTGTGTCATTGTGTGTGGAGTCTTTTTAGCTGCTGTATTGGTGAAATACTTCACGGTGAAAAGCCATTTAATGCTTTGGAGTGCAGGAGAATATTGAAGAATGGCTTGCTTCCCACAAATGAAAAGTTGTTATCTAAAGAAGAATAATCAGATGTTATTTTTCAACAAGACAATGCTCCTGCACAAATTACAAAGACAACCAAGTAGTGGCTTGAGATCAAGTCCATCAGGCTCATGTTTGGCCTGGTCAGAGTCCAGATTTGAACCCTATAGAGAATATTTGGTCTTACATTAAACTCAAACGAACTGGGAGACATTATTCAACTACTCATGAACTGTTTGAAGCCTTTAACATTAAGTGGAACAACACTGACACTGTAAAAAAGCTGTCTGCAAGTCGGGGAAGGCTATTCTGTGCCAAGTTACTTTATCTGCAGTATTTTTGCAATTCTTGCTAATTTCCTTTTTTCGCCCAGGAGTGTACAAAGAATAGACATGCTAATGCTAGCTAAAGAACCACTGAATGTACTTTAAAATAGGATGCAAAAACACCATTTAAATATAAACTGGTCCATACAGCTCAATATAATACATACGATCTTTCAGTGAGAAATAGACCAAAATTAAAATCACCGTTTGCTGATAATTTTTTATCCTGAAGTGAGCTATTGTTGGCTATGACCAAATTATTGGATTAATGAGATGAAATGAATCAGTTAAATTTGTGAACAAATCATTCTGACCACTTTTTGTGATTCATTAAAAAGATCCAACCCAGAACAAACTGCAACTTCTCTCATGAACGTATAAAGGAGCAATTAAACTAACTACTAAACTAATTAAATTTCAACCTGTTCCTTACATAAAAAGCTATAATGACTTTAGATGAAATATAGTGTACAAGTCATACAGACCAACTCAGAGCCGATCAGCTCTATACGCACACTACGCAAGTTGCGTAGGGCCCCGCAAATTACTCAAGGCCCCGACTCCCCCTCGTGTCAAAGCGCGTCGATCAAAGTTGAAAAAATCGATGAGAAAATTAAGCGGAACTATCATTCTGGTCACGAAAAGAGAGAAAAAAACACACCATGGGAGTGAATTGCGGAAACAGCTATCAGGTAGACTTGTGTTCTCTCCTCTCCAAGTTTGATGTCAGCAAATATGTGCATCTCTCTCTAGTCTCACCCAGCGGGGCAGTGCACCTTTTGGTATTTCTGTGTCTTGCTTGCTAAAGCCGGCCACTTCCAGGGCTTCTGTGACTTTGTGCCTGACAAAAAAAAAAAAGTGAGAGTGAAATATTACGTTTGATAAACGACAAAGGGCAACGGTGTTTGTTTATAAACTGCGGAAACCGCGTCGCGCGTTAACATGCGTTCATATGCGCGTGCACGAAATGAAACGCACACTTTCCAGCAACATCTGTGGGGACCAGTACAATATGGGCGTGATGCCACTCCTCATTATAGGCGCACATACTTTTAAAATAAGACAATTAATTATCTAGTCTCTTACAACTCTGCAATAAAGCAAGATGGAAAGCAATATATTGACAATGACTATTGATTTATAGCCTAGGCTATATTGCATTTAAAATGTTGACTGGCTGGACATAGGCCTACTGGTTAATATGGATGCACATCCCTCAGTAAATAATAACCATCAAGTATTGCTTTTATCATTTAAAACACAGTGACATGCTGTGGTACGCCATTTTAGCTTTTACTCATTCACAGGATGCATTTTTGATATTAATAATTACATTTGTTCTATTTAAAATGTGAACTCTTGATATTAAGAATGTACTTTTTCTAGTAGCAATGTCTATTTCTGATATCAGGAATTACATTTTCATTAGTACTAGTTAAAGGAAGGAGGATTGTAATGGGAGCACTGGGGTGTCAGGTGTGACTGTGTGGCAATGGCAATTTGTTGACATGGCTCACGGGTCAGGGAGGGCCCCTTAACAGAATTTTGCTTAGGGCCCCAGGAAGGTCAGGATCGGCTCTGGACCAACTTTTATGATAGCATTATGCTGCTTTATTTGCTTAAATGCTTCTTCAAGAATCTTCAAAACATCTTTTTTTTTTTTGTTCACCACAAGAAATTAAGTCATGAATTTGTAACTCGATAAGGGTGAGAAAATAAAGACAAAATTTCATTTTCAGTTGAACTGTCGCTTTAAATTTATTTAATCAAGTTGATATTGTTGTTGAGGACAGCTGCTGTTATTTTCGGATTGTCTGTATTTCTTGCTTTTGAATGTCCTGATGTCATTGACATAAACAAACAGAAAGAACCCCGAAATATGCTTTCCGTTCATCTTTCTGATTCTGACAGTTAGTTCTGTATCCTGCTTTCTTAAACCGACACACAAACTGCAACAAATGCCAAATGTATGTTTACAGAACAATATGATGCATTGCTCTGGCAGGGAGTCGTCGTATGCTGGCCACTTCAGAAATAACTCCAACCCCCTCCATCTTTTTCTCCCTGACAGAAGGTCTCAAATGATCAGACACAACAATGTGCTTAATACTCACTTAGTTCTCGCTGTGCTCATCGATGAGTGTGTTTTATAATTGCAGGAGTGATAGCGCTATATGTCCTTAAGAATTGGACAAGAAGGCTTTTTCCAAACAAAGGATCTTTATTAGCTCAGAGCTTTGGTGGACCACTTCAATCCTCTGGCAGTCTCCTCTTTGTTGATTATCAGCTCATCACGCAAGGAAATTTCATTCTCTTGTTTCAAACTGAGCAGTCTCTGTAAGTCATTAGCTCAAAACGTGCCATCGCTTATCAGTGAAGCTTAGCAGCGCTTCACTGTTAAAAAAAAAAACAACAAAAAAAGACTTCTTAGACTAGTAAAGTTGAACTGGATTTTTCAAGTTTTACTGGATTTTTTAAAAACTGGTCATCATCTACTCACCCTCATGTTGTTCCAAACCCATTTTATTTCTTCAGTGGAAAACAAAAGGAGATATTTTGGAAGAATGTCCAAGTGGCTGTTTTCCATAAAATAAAATGATCAAGTAACCTGACCTATGTGCTGTATTTCATGTTTTCTTAAGTCAACAGAGGGCAGTTGTAATGCAAACTCTGAAAAAAAGTTTTGCTCATCAACAACACAAAAACATATCGTAAGAGTTTGCATTCATTTCACAAAAGTTGACAAATTCTACGAAATTATGTTCAACCAACAAACTACATTGAGGTAGAAGAACTAACTTGAAGAGTAAACACACATTTTTATGATGATTAGTCAAAAGAATTAAGTTGTTCCAACAAATGTCAACATAATTGAGTGGCGGACCTGGAACCAATCAAACTTATCTATTTCAGCTGTTACAGCTATAGCACATCACACGCTAAATGGATTGAATTTAACATGTAAAGATATTACTATTTGTATCAGCACAATTGTTGCTCATAGAATCACTGTAACCTAATATAACACATTTCTGTCACCCACAGCCTAACCATGAACACTAATCATTAGCACAAACTTCAACATAACAGGAACTCTTTCAAATGTCAAACATAACAGCATTAAACACTAACAGCTCTTTCCTTTTACTAAAAAAACACATCAAATTTCCACTTTAAAGAACATGGATGTAAAATGTTCTTCATGGAACCATACCAATAAGGAACCTTTATTTTTAAGAGTGAATCGTGAGGTCAGGGGTGTAGCCAGACCTTCAGACTGACGGCAGAAGGTCTGGACTCTATCGCAGCTTTCATTGGCCAAGGACCGCCCAGAGTAACACAACCAATCACCGTTCGTTTTGTTCAGAGTCATGTTTAGGAGCATGGAAATGTCCCTACAATAACACACCGACATGCATCTATAAATTATTCATTCAAGAACGCTGTGCAAGTTTACTGCAACAATGGAGCCGCGAACTTCACGTACTTTTGAAAATTCAGCGTTTAGCTGATCATGGTAAGCGCTCATTGTCACAGTTGTAAACATGACGTCGTTCTTCTTCCGCAAAGGGGTTTGGCGTCATGGCATTTGTTTCCAGGTGGACCGTTAAAGAACGCAACACACACATCTCCCGGACATCCTGTAGAATTCAACCAATCAGATCGCGACTTTGAAACTCCTGAAGTGTTTCCAGTAAAGTGTGCCATATGAATCAGACGTTCAACCAACGGTCCGTGGGCTGAGTAACTGAAATAAAAATTATGTGTCTGAATTGAAAAATTCATATATGTGAACATTAAGCTGAATTGACCCTTCGCTAAGCCCCACCCTCCTTAGTTACTGTTGCTACGCCTGACAAGCTTTCGCGCCTGGCACGTCTATTACAGTATGTATGCACCAGTGTCAGACATTCCCAAGGAGATAATTAGTAATTTTTGGTGAACAGGTGAAATATCTGACAAAACAAGACAAAAGGGACTGCAGTATGCATTCGAGGGATATATCCACGACATAATATGCAACCGATTAGAGAATAATTGAATCATAAAGCCTATAGGTCCCAGCGCAAGCAGCAGCCGCCTCATACGCTGCCATTCAAACGGGAAACACACAAATTGAGGAACAGCTTTGTTCATACACAGCAGGGTAAGTGAAATTTGAAAATAATCAAATAATTATAAATCAAACAGCTTATCCATAAGTCTTGTGGAATAAACACAAGACATTAGCCTGACCACTTTGCAATGATAACATTCTCCCGCTTATATTTTTAGCGCGCCAGGCTACTGCTCGCATGTCATGGAGCAAACGTAGGTGTTTTTGTTAAACCTGTCGACATTTAGTTGTGAATGGGGCCTCCCACAATGCTTGATCCACGCCCGGAATTTCTCCCCATGGGTTTTAGGTTTTGGGAAGGGAAAAAAAACTTTTAGGATACCGGGTATCAGATTTGCACAATCCATACGCACAACGCTTCGGCATGTTTCCCTCGCTCGAAAGCTTGCCAGACCTCCCGTGCCTAGTTACGGTTGCTAAGCCACGATTGGCCTGTGGCGGTTTTCGGGCGTGGCTTAGCGAAGGGTCAATTGTCCTTTTGTGTTCAAAAGAAGAATTAATGTCATATAGGACAAGATGAGGATGAGTAAATAGGCCTAATGACAAAATGTTCATTTTGGGGCGAACTGTTATATTTCGTTCTCGTTATAGTCAAACAGAGTTGCTGTAACATGTTGTTCAGGTACCAGTTTGTTTTGAATTCAAAACAGCACCTTGCTTTACACTTCATTTCTTGTGTCCCAAACACAAGTGCACCACTAAATCTGTCTCTCTGCTTCTGTCCATGCCCTGTGTCTGTTCCCCCCTCCACCAGCTCTCTCTGTCTTTCACTAAAGTTCGGCTGTCAATCAGATCTACCCTCCGGCTATGTGCACTGATTAAAAACCCCCAGAGATAAGGAGACCTAAATTAGATTTCAATAAGGCCACTGAATATTCATAACAGGAAAACATCTAAAGGTAAATGCTTTTTGATCTCGGCTCACAAATACCACTTGTGTGCATTCCCAGGTCTTTTTACTCTGGCTCCAAGTGTTGCTGTGCCGAGGCGAGCCGGTCCGGCTCACGCTCCTCCGGGGGATGCGGATGAATACTGATGACAGCCTCCATAAAAGAGGCCGGGCATTAATTATGTTTATACTAAAGGGACTCAAAAGAAAGGGCACCCACACTAAGCATTCATTAATTAGTACAGCGGGAGTTTACTGGGTGAAAAAGAGGGAAAAGAAAGACTGACTCGCACACATACGGAGGACACCATTAAAGCTGCGAGATACTGTTATTATTGAAGAAGTTTAGAGGGTGAGCACGAGCTCCAGCCGGACCATAAACCATTCTCCAGACAGCTTATTTATGTCGTTTTCTACAACTTCTGGTTTTACGTCTTTAATGAAAATGCCAGCAGAGTGTGTGGTGTGAGTAGCTAATATCCATGTTTCTAATGATGTCGTAGCCATAAACCTAAAGGCTAATTAGACTTCTTTATTTGTAATATGTGCTTTTGTATCTCATTGTTTTTAATTAATTTACTTTTAATCAATGTACTAGGTGAAACTAGGGTCAAGGACAGATTTGTGCATTCTTCAACCATTTGACAGCATGACTTATACTACTCAGTATTATTCTATTATATAGTAAGCCTATACAAATTCCTACATTTACTTCTGCTGAAAGTCTGAAATGTGCATAAGAAACAAGTGACCTGGTCTGAAAAACAAAACAAAAAAAAATAAGCAACCCGGTCAGGAAAAAACAATTCACTGTAAAAAAAAAAAAAATTTTAAGTTCAATCAACTTGGATGTTTAATTCATTTTAACATAAATCACATTTAACTGATTTAAAAAAAAATGAGTTGAATCTTGTTTAATTTATAAAAAAAAATTTTGATGAGTTAAAGCAATGCAAAAACATATGTTGTCATAAAATGTTTTTTAAAAGTAAGCCCAAATTGGGGGTGGGACGTACGCACATGACACAGTCTGCATAGGGTACCCCATATGCTCCCCTTTAAAATGATTTTGTTTAAGTTTTCTATTATGTTCTACCAGAAATGCTGTTCGCTTTCTTTCCTTGAAACATTTCCCTTTCAAAAAAAAAATACAACTTACTGTTGTAATGGCATAAAGATGCTGAAGTCAACCTGTATCAGTTTGTGGTTTCAGTAATATATCTTTAAACACATGCAGCACTGGGACGAATAACAGACCGTTTCGGTGGAAAAGAAGAGTGCGCTTACTTGCCTCTGACCCTGACTCATAGTGCTCATTCAAACAGACAGAGCAGCCATGCTATTGACAGACAGAGAAACATCATCACACACTAATGATAAAGTGGTCAAACATACTGTCCTATGGGTGCCAACCACTAGCAAGCACAAATGTGCAACTGTACTCTGGAAATAGGCCCAAAAAAACGCAACCTGTGACTGCCAAATCTATAAGCGACTTATTGGAAAAACAAGCCCAAGTCGCTTATAAAAGCAGACCTGACTAGGAAACACTGGGTGGAACACGGTTCAGAATGATTTTTTTTTTTTTTAAAGAAATTAATACTTTTATTCAGTAAGGATGCATTTACTTGATCGGAAGTGACAGTAAAGAATTTTACATTGTTATATATATATATATATATTTCAAATAAATCCCGTTCTTTTGAACATTCTATTCATCAAAGCATCCTGATCTCAGTTTCCACAAAAATATTAAGCAGCACAACTGTTTTCAATAACTGTTTCTTGAGCAGCAAATAAGCATATTAAAGTGATTTCTAAAGGATCATGTAACAATAAAAACTGGAGAAATGATGCAGAAAATGTAGCTTTTCATCAAATGCAGTAAATCCTCTCACAGTATGTGATTTCGGACATAGTTAAAGTATCTGGGACACCTGAATTAGCAACATGGTTATATTCAGAATGCAACATTAGCCTAATGCATACTGTAGTGTGTTGTAAACTGCCTACTATATTTTAACATGAAGCCAATGTGAGAGAACATATGAAGCATTGTTTCAAACAGTATAGTGATCTCATAATGTTGCATATTTATTGTGCATTTTAATCAAATATTGAGTTCGACACCGTTTTTAACTAAACAACGGAAAAATTGTATGCATTTTGGCCGTTCATTTACACAACAACAGCGTTTTGGGGGCCTGAAACCCCAAACTTGAAAACGGGTTTCGAAGAGCAAGTTTTTGAAAACAATACCATTATTGTTGTGTAAACTATTTTTGAAAACGGTGACATCATGTGCATGCATGTTACCTGTTCAGTCTATAGGAGCGTAGTGTTTCTTTACAAAGTGACATCGCCAACTACTGGCCAGTCATGAACGATACAGCGTTTTGCATCGCTTTGACAACGTTGTCGACATTGTACATTGTTTTCGTGTAAATGTCCCCTGAAATAATGAGTGAAGAAAGAACTTCTATAAAAATCATGGTTGATATTACTTCCAGGTCACAGGAATGAAAGTTCAAATTGGGAGCGCTGCTTTGTGGGATACAGTGTGCTTCACTTTATACTAAAATATTAAAAATAAAATATAGATTAAGAATACAAAACATAATTTGGCACAGTCTAGGTTGATGTCCCCCTCCTCCAGCGTGTTTCGAGCGAGTGTGAGCTGTGTGTGAAGAGAGGGGACTGGTGTAGTTTGTGCCTGAGGCTGTGCTGTGACAGTCAGCCCAGAACGTTTGGCTAAAAGTCTCAACCAGACATCAGGAAAACAAAATGTCATTCGCTGATGGGGCCAGTGGGAATCTCTGTAATAATACCCCATCGTTAAATGAAGATTTGACCCTTGACACTGCTCGTATGTCCTATTCACACAGAGGAGAAGTTTTCTGCTTCAGCATCATTATTATTGCAAAGGTTTCTGATACATGTAATTACGATTAACACAACTGACTCTCACATACTGTAAATGTAAAATGGACATCTGAAGATAATTAATTCAGTCAAAATGATTATTTGGTATTGGCATAGTGGAAACTATAACTGCCACCATATTTTCTCTTTTTTATGTTCAATCCCTTTCTTTTTCTCTCTCACTCTTTCTCTTGCACCAGATGATGGTCATTCTGTTGCCAGGCAATCTGGTCTGTCAGATTCACACTTGCTTTTACCCCCAGATTTCTCTTTCTTTCCTCGCTCTTTCTCCAACTATCTCTCTCTCTTTCTTTTTGTCTTTTTTAAGTCAGGGCCATAATCTCTCATATAAAATAAAAACAAACAAACAAACAAAAACCACCTTCAAGTTGTGTTATCTATATAGATGGCGTATTTGTGTGTGTGTCAGGTTTTACAAACATCAGATGTACAGTAAAACCTGAAATCACCTGAATAACCATACTAAATAATGTCTTAACTAAGATCTAAAACTGCAAAAAGGTTTATTTGAGTGTTCATTTTAGGTGAAGGGGATTGAGAAATCTCTGTATAAAAAACAATAGAAACCATGTTAGAAAGTCAAATATGTGTGTGTGTTGTGTTGCACCTGAAGGAATGAGTGAACTCAGTGAGGGTCACTGGGACCGTACAGGGTCATAGCCTGGCCTGCAGCGTGCAACGAGGGCCTTAGGCACTGATCATGTATATAATCGTACAGAAATCATACAAATATTCATTTTTGTGTATGCATGTAGACTAACGTGAGCATAGGAAGGTAATGCGTGTATGCCAGATGAAGTTTATGAAAAGAAAAACGCAGGAAGAGAGACAATCTTGTGTTTTTGTGTGCAGACGAGTGCATGGAGGCAGGTGGTGGTCTGGAGGGCTGGAGCAGCGGTGTGTGTGTGTGTGTGTGTGTGTGTTTATCTTTCCAGTCCTCAGGCCCTGTTGTTCAGAGATGTGAGGTGTCATGCTAGCTGGGCTCCTGCAGTCTGAGAGGCAGCTGTGAAAGAGACAGGTACGTCTGCCCCACACACACACACAAACACACACACACATATAGAGAGATAGAGAGAGAGGGGATGTTTCTCGCTTACCTTCCGTCTCACAAGAGAGCCAGAGGTGAATTTTTTCTACATTTCTTTGGAAAAAAACAAAGAGAAGGTGTAGATTTATAAGGTGTATTTTCTATATACAATTACTTGAACACACCTTCTATTGATGAACATGTTTTTAGTTACTAAATTAAATATTTTTGGGGGATAAAGTAAAAAATTTGCAAAAAACTGAAGAACAAAAGACTAAAAGAATGACAATAGGGAATTGATTTGTTTTCTTCCTTTAACATTTTTATATATAATTAAATATTTTAAACACTTCACTGCAAAAATAAATGTTTGCAAAGGCACGTAATGCAACTGAATTGAAAGAACATTGAATTGATTTGAGCTTAATAATGACACTTGTCTTCTGTAGAGTTGAATTGTTTCATAATTAAAGAACTTTGTAACATTGACACAGTTATTGAACTGAATATAATTTACTGAATATTTGTATATTATTTTGTGGAGCTGCTTTGAAACTTTTTGTATGCTTTTGTATAATGTGATAAGATCAAACAGGAAATGATATCATAGAGAGGGCGTCTGAAGACCCTCAAGACTGTGGGTTAAAATCAATAAGTCTTTTAAAATATTTGATAATCTGAACTTTTAATGACACAGCAAAGTCATGTCATGTGGTGTGAGATCCGAACCTCAGATTTCTTCAAAGGATGCAACATGAGTACACTGACTAATGTATTTTAAAAACCATATGAAATGAACATGAACGCAAAGAGTATTTCTAATAACTTGGCACAAAAAAAAAAGGTTCAGTGGGGTGTTAAATACCCTTCATGGGATTCTTGACTCAATGTTGACTTCATTTTTGACTCAAGAACCCTTTATGCAAAAAAGGTTTTATATAAGGAGAAATGTCTTAACATAATATTTAACAGGTTATTTAATTTTTCCCCTTGAGATAAAGTGTGTTTACAAGCTGTTTAATTCATAAAATGCCCACGACGGCAACCCCTAAAAGATTCTATATATAGCGCCTAACAGAACTCTTTAAGATTCCTTTTCTTTTAAGAGTGTAGATTTTTCCTTTCCTTTATTGTGAACATCATATATATCATTGACCTAGATATTAGTAGACTCCGTTGAATACTCGCATATCCAATTAGACAAACCATCTATCAAACCCACCCTCTTTCCTCTCAGACATCAGTCGGCTCCAGTTAACCGGCTGGTTTATCAGTTCATCAGTTAGCGGGTGTTGTAACATGGAAATGTGAAGTTTTCACGCACCATCGGTTCGATGTTTTAATTGAGCCAGTAATTGAATAAGGAGTGTCCGTGTAGCTGTGCGCATGCCTGTGTGATGGTGCGCTCGCTCGGCGCCGCGGTGCCAGGTGTCTCCAGGTGTCTGGCTGCTCTCTGCTTCATTTGTCACATCAGAAAGCAATAATTCAAACCCGACAGCCCCCAGCATCACTCATTTCCTTTGAAAACGCAAAAGAAAGCGGCAGGGAAAGAAGAAGTGGTGGAGAAACGAAAGACAGAGAGAGAGAGAGAGAGAGAGAGAGAGAGAGAGAGCGTCTCAGCAACATGTTTACCTCCAAGGCAAACGTAAGCCTCCCAGGCCTGAATCTCCACAGAGGCGGCAGAGTGAAGTAAGAGGGTTAGAGAGCTTTTATTCAGAAGCTCCAATACAATCCCACACAGTCCTTTACTCATCTCTCCGAGTCTTTCCATATCCCATACCCATCTCCAAATGTTTCAGGCCAGCCAGATCCTCTCTCCCACACTCGCTCGCCTGTCTTGCTCTCCCTCTGGTTTCGTGGTGGGGCCAGATGTCCAGGTTGACACAGCGCTTACGGCGTTTGACTTGATAAAAAACCAGGCTGGCTGTGGGTAAAGGGGGATTAAAACAGGGCCTGAGGCGCTGGTGTTAGATTGAAAACATCCTGGGCTGCTTTGTATGGAGATTTGCATACATCCAACCCGTGCGGGGCCTGTCCATCTGCTAGAGTGCATTGTCCCCGCACAACAAAGTGTGTTTAAATATTTCACATCTCCATTTACCACAAGGGAGAGAGAGGGTGAGGGTGAGAGGCACAGACACGGGCGCACAAAGCGACGGAGGGGGAACGAAGAAGAAAGAGAGAATGATTTGGCATGTCTTTGAATTTGAACAGATCCCAAATGTGCTCCCATCACTGAGTAAACAGCTCAGGCCGGGTTTTGGCAGAGCGTGGGCCATTCAAATATCTCATTTTGGATTCCACTGTGACACCAGGTGAGAGCAAAGCTGGAAACAGGTAGCAAAAAAAAAAAAAAAAAAGAGTCCTTCATAAAAAACACTCGAAAACAAACCTGTTTAGGGAGAGACAACAAACTTAATTGAACCCCCTGTGCCTAAACTCATGATTTTTGGTTAGTCAAGCCACATCTTTTGCTATTGCACATTTTACAAACAACAAATGGTGACCGAAGAGCTGCACAATTAGAGTAATTAAATAAAGAGATTTAAAGGGATCATACACCCCCCAAAAAATAAAAATAATTCATGGTTTCTTTTTTGTCATATAACATAAAAAGCAATTTTAAAGAATGCACTGGTAAAAAAAAACATTTTCAATAATAAAATAAAAATGAACTAACTAAATAAAAAATAAGTTAATTAAAAATTTTTGGTGATACAACTGTCCTATTATAATGAAGGAAAAAATAATGACATTTCTAAGAATTTTTTTTTCTACATTTCATATTTTAATATTATATTTTCATTCAATATTTTAAAGACCCCACTGCATATTAATATTAAAAACATTTCATCTGACTGAATCAACCCTGAACTAATTTGAGCTGAATAATGACAGTATTGTCTTCTGTAGAGCTGCTCATAGCCGAACTGAACTTGAACTGAGCATCTACAGTGGGAGAGAATCGAAAGTGAAGTCGCAAACTATGCCAAAGCCATGTGACCACAAACGAGAACGATCACCCTTAAACTTTAAACGAGACGTGGGAACAGACAGATGTAGGCCATTTAATACCTTTGAGTCTGATACTGAGAGAAATATAATGTGATGTCAAGCCATGTTGGCCCTTAAAAACAATTAATAAGACCTTAAACTGAATCCTAAAGTGAACTGTGAACAGGAAGCTTGTAAAGAAACATCAGAACTGGCCAAATACTCTCTTCCTGGTTACACAACGGAACAAGAACCCGAGAACCTTATTACGTGTTATCACCTCATAAATGAGTGTTTAATGCTAATAGCATGTATATAGATGTTCCAGAAGTGGACATTTGAAATGGCCCAAACACATGAGTCATAATTAAATAAATAACTCAACTGCGGGCAGCTGACATATGATTCATCCTCACAGCTCTGACACTTGTCAGTTACTTATATCCGGATTGTTAAAACACTGCCTTAAAATCTCATTCATTTACAAATGCATACCATCTGATCCAAAGTTGAATCATTTATATATTTTTCGGTTTCTGTTTCTATACCCACACACACACACACACACATACACAAAGGTTAAATATGTAGAAACAGGCACAAAATAAATGGAGATTGGCTTCGCTGAAATTTTGATTTTATTAAGGCATCCGTGTGCCTCAACCCTCTTTGTAATATTAAGTCCATAACTCTGACTACATGAGACATTTAAAGGTGCTATAAAGTTAGATAATTATAGCAATATATCTGTAATAATCTGCAATCTGAGAGCTGGAAAGAGTGTGTGTGTGAGAGAGAGAGAGAGACTGAGAGAGAGATATAAACATTCACTAGTAAGTATGGTTTGAAATATCCTGCACGTAATCCATTTTGTAAGGTAAGAGAGGAGTGTGACAGTGTACCTGCATTATAGTGGCTCATTGCTGTATGAACTATACAATTATTATTCATTTATTTCTAGATATTTATATTTTTGGAAGAAAATATGAATGTTTGACAATGCAAAATTCACTACCATGATGCTTGGATGTTGTGGGCGGTTACCAGGGTGTTGCTATGCGGTTGCTAAAGTTTTTTTAGGTGTGTTTTTTTTTAGCACAGTATAAGGTGTTTTCTTATGGACCAAGTCTTAAGAGTCTCCTTAAAGGGATAGTTCAATCAAAAATGAAAATGATATCATAATTTACTCCCCCTCATGTAATTCCAAACCTGTATGCATTTCTTTCAAACTCATACAGGTTTGGAACAACTTGAGGGGGAGTAAATGATGACATAATTTATGAGTGAACTATCCCTTTCAGTCTATGGTATTTTGGTCTCTAGATTTGTGACCATTTCAATGCACTTTTTATGTTCCACAAGCTGTAAAAGTCTGTTTCACACAAACGGTTCAGGATGAGTTACACACCATAGTTAATACTTAGGGTTGGGGTTTGTTTAAATCAAAGTATCAAAACATGAGCAACAGTAGTACTCACTATTGCCTTGGAAAAAAATAAAATATCTGATAAAATAAGCCTAGGCTCATTAGGAAAGCATGCAAAATGATAGTATGTTGCTTCTTGCACCTTTCACAGAACTTTCAAAGTGAGTTTAGCTAAAAGTGTTTATCTGAAACCAATGAATGTAAAAGTGGCAATACTAATTTGTGTAAAAAGGAATAAGTTGTTGGTATTTTAATGCCACTAGTATTCAGTTGAATTGTATGTAAAGGTATTTTCTGGGAGTTTTCCAAATGTAGAGGCAAGTTTTTCAAATGAACCTATATTAGATCAAATACAATTTAAAAATGAAACATATTTGTACACAAAATAATCTCTTTTTCTGTCCATACAATGAAAGTCAGTTAGGTCCAATGTTGTTTTTACCCCACTGATTTTTATTGTATGGACAGAAGCATTCTTCAAAATATTTCTTCTTGTGTTCAGCAGAAGTCATACAGGTTTGGAATGACATGAGGGTGAGTAAATGATGACAGAAGTGTCCCTCAAAGATTTGAATAACAGGCTGCAGAACTGGATCAGGGAGACAGTATTTAAGGTAAAAGTCAATGGCGAACAAGTGGGCCGAGCCACCTGGCAGCACATCCACGCCGATCTCACACCTCTAACACCACCACGCCAAACACACACACGCATCAGAGATGGACGTGAGGGAAGTGTGGACTGCACGGGGGAGGATTTTGGAACACGGTGCCTGGTCAAGCTGTCTTCTCACTCACATGTCCAAGAACACTGTAAAATACATTTCATCAAATATTAAACGAGATGTCCAGGCCTGCAATTAGGTGTAGGTCCTGTCACTGCCGTCCCAACAACACACAAAAAAGTTTAATTAATGAATATCAGTGCAGGTTGGGAGAACAGCTGTATTGCTGTTACTATGGGATTTGGATCATAAATGAAATTTGTGCCAAAAAGTCAGTAGACAGATTCATTCTTAACTACATAACGGAGACAGCATATCCTCCGTTAATCTGGATTAACTGCAACAATGAACCATTATTTAAAAGCCATTACACCCCGTCTCTCCTGAGAGAGAGAGAGCGAGAGGTGCACGGCTCGTACCAGAGTACAAGACAACATAATCAGACTAATGGTTCGCATTAGTTATGTGCCAAACGCTTGGCTTTTTACTTTAGATCCTACTAAATAAATACGGCGCACAGATCACAGTAATTAAAGCAATCCCTTTAAATCACTGCAGATTCTCTATTAGGCACCGTCCTCAGTGGTAAACGTCGCTTAACAGATTAAGTCATCTGGGGCAGTGGGCAGCTCAGTGTGGGTGAAAAGCGCTCGTAATTTCCTTGGGACAAGGACGCCTCTTGAAAGTTTTCTGACCGGCAGGAATCCATGGGTTATGCTCGAACGCTAATAGATGCAGCATTCTGCACAAGTGTACACACACAAACACACGGACCACTGTGGCGCTGTCAGCAGGAGGCCGGAGCTGATGGACATTCTGGTTACGCAACTCAGCAGATCACAGCCATTAGAGACAGGTGGCCCACCACGCTGTGTGTAGGTGTGTGTGTGTGTGTGAGAGAAAGAGAGAGAGAGAGTGGGGGGTGATAGAGACGTGGATGGATGGATGGATGGATGGATGGATGGAGTACAGTATGACCATACGAATACAATGACAACATAACATTTCAAATCATACTGTGGCCGTCAAACATCTCCTTTTCACTCAAAGATGACTTCCAGGTTAGTAAATGGCAAACAAATAAATGTGGCATGTCATTTTGAGTGAATTTGTTGTGGTGTTAAACTGACAATATCTTTTTGTGAATTGTGTGCTCTGAAACATCTGGTAAAGAGTTACCACAAACAACTCCTCATAAGCAAGTAAAAGCACAAATAATAAACCCAACTGTTTCTCATAAATGGAGAGCAAATTGAGTATTTTGCAACAGTCTTTTGCTTTTTTCAACCTCTGTGGGGCTATCAATTATTATTGGATCTCAAACTTCATAGCTGTACCCAGCTTCATTGTTCCTCCCACATTAAAATGTATTAAGTCAAATTAAATAATGTACTGTATGGCTTTACAATGTGAGCATTATAAAGCATGTAAATACATTAATATTGTAGTCTATGCATGTTTTATAGAGCAGGCTTAATATGCAAAACACAGTCCCTACTTCATCTCTCTTGATTCTTTCTGTAAAGTTTGAAGACCTTTGCTTTAAAGATCTCAACATGAACATTTCTCATCAAACTCTTCCAAGACCAAATGGTATAGGTGTATCCATATTCATTTTATACCTCTATATCAACAATTGTCAGCAGTTGTCTCTTTTTATTTTTCCTAAGGAATTTTACAGAGCAATGAAAGAGCAAACTCTTGAGAAATAAACTGTTTATCTGGACATTCATTATTTAGTCAATTTATGGAATATCCTCTTAAAGGAACATGCCGATTTTTTGGGACTTTAGCTTATTCACCGTATAATGATGGCCATCTTCTAACCGTATACATACTGGGAACTATATTCTCAGAAGGCGAAGCACTGCTACGTCTGCGGAGTGATTTACTCCAACTCTGAGCGAACTCTCTGCTCCTCACCACAGGGCTTCTCAGGTGCTGCGAGCAAATCACTCCGCCCAAGTAGCAGTGCTTCGCCTTCTGAGAATATAGTTCCCAGTATGTATACGGTTAGAAGATGGCTGTGTCTCATGTGACCTTGTTATTTGTACACACAGTGACTATACAAATCACAACATGTAAATAGGAAAATGTTGGCGTTATTTTGTCACTTATTGGGAGCAGTATGCTAGCTGGAGCCGTTTACCTCCAGTCTTTGTGCTAAGCTAGGCTAGCGGTGGGTGCGTCAGACAGAGTTACAGCACGCACGGAGATGAAAAAGGGATGTATGGACTTATCTAACTCTGGAGGATATGGTGAATAAGCTAAAGTCCCAAAAAGTCGGCGTGTTCCTTTAAAACACAAAAGAGATGGCATTATATTAGGTGCGTCAAATCACTCCAAAGTTAATCTAAATTAAAGGATAGGCCTATATATAATTTTATAATATTTAATAATATTTTAAATATGTATTTTAAAGGTGATATTGAGCTCAATACACTCTGCTTAATGCATGAGCAAAAGCGTGGTCAGCCAAAATACACTCTGTCTTCTTAATCAGGCTTTTGCCAGATGGTGTCCTATTGCACAGATGATTCATACAAAAATCAGACCCAGCACTGATCTGGTCTAGCGCCTTGGGAGACCTGGACATGAAATAAAGACCATTTAATGCCTGTGCACCATGCATACAGTCAATGTCTGTATAAATAGTTTTTTGGATAATTTACAACTAACTGAATCACAGTGCAAATGCAGTTAGCGTGTTAGAATACAAGTAGATGCAGTGCAAGGCTGTAGCAGAAGTTTCCTCCATAAGTGTCTTGTTTTCCCTCTTTCAGCCTTTTTATGTGATCATCAACACCTACACAAAGCCATACCAGTGCCTTTAAGCTTTGACCTCGCTGAGTAATCATAAGCTAAATCATTCATTGCTGCATATTTATGTCTTAGATTGACCATAAGCTCAATTTGTCCAAAAAAGCACTGTGCATTGCAAATACCTTATACAACATGCACTCCATTACATACACATATAGTTTATATATATTCTTCTCTCTCACATATGACTGATTGTATATATGGCATGTGAAGGACAGTATGAAATATAAGTGGTAAACATTTTGTATGGACAGATGTGGATTAGTGTTCATCTTTGCCTCATGAAGGAGATTAGAGCTTATTCACTGCTAACAGGGTTTATCTTTCTCTGTAATTCTGATTACAGTGAAAGAGGAGAGAGAGAGAGAGAGAGAGAGAGAGAGAGAGAGAGAGAGAGAGAGAGAGAGAGAGAGAGAGAGAGAGAGAGAGAGAGAAAGGGAAAGTGAGAGGGAGAGGCAAAAGATATGAGAAGATGTTAAAAGACGTGCATTCTGCAGATAAGAGGAACAATTGACTTGTTGAATTGAATTAATGTGCCAATTAAAACTATAAGGAAAGTTTGTCAAGACAATAGAGTTGTGCAGGAATGACATCAAAACTCAGAAAACTAATCCGTCACTGGTTCCCTCAAGATTTTCCTATGGGGTTTTATAATGGGGGGTTTCAATGTGTAAAATAAGGCCTGTGGTAAACATAACTTGATGATACTTGAACATTTTGCTGTACAACGTAAATTACACACACTCATATCGAAAACGTGAATTTTGAAGCTGTTATTTATTTTTATTTTTTTTAAAGGTATGTTTCTAATAAGTAAGACAGTTTGGAGTGTGAATGTGTGCAGTTTACGTTGATGTTTACCACAGGCTTTATTTTACTCATAAATTGAAAACCCCTAAACATTGAAAAAGTGATCAGTTGACTTAACTTAAAAAAAGTGAGGAAACCAGTTGCCTTAAAGGAGTCATGACCTGTAATTTTCACTTTTCCACGAGAATCAATGTATGTTATGATTGCCTAACGATTATACACTGGCCGGGAAGCCGATATTTAAAAGTGAAGCGTTTGTTTACCCCTGGGTTCGTAAACCAGCCCACGTGCACGCGCACTCAAATACGAGATTTTAATTTCTGCCCCGACTTGACGTCAAGACGGGGCAGGATATACCATATATGGACACGCAGACCTATGCTGCAGGAAGCCCGCCCTGCCCCTCTCCCCCTCATATTCAGTCGCGAAAGATGCAGAAACGTAGTGCACACGTGAGTTGCTCTGTTGTTGACTGCCGGAATCAACATGTAAATGTGTTTTCTCTCCCAAGAACGGACCAAGCTGTCAGGGACCAGTGGATTAAATTCATTTTAATGACGCGGTTCCTACAACCCTTCCCACTGGCTTAACGTTAGGTGTCTGTGCTAACTAAACATTTTACGCCGGAATCGTTCGGATATTGATATCAAAAATATTGAATGTCTAAAAAACCACAACGTGAAACAAGGCAAAAACACCACATGATAGCAAACGTTGATCTCAATAACCACTGTAAGCTGATAAAAAAAGTAGACTACATCTCCGTTAATGTAATCTACATTAAATAAAAGGTATAATGTATGTCTCAGTCAAAATGATTGTCTTTACCATTCAGAGACATCTTGATGTAGACGTCCTTCCATCGACTCTACATCTTCCCTTTCCAGCTCAGGTTCAGAGTCTGGCTCATACATATACGGTTGAATCCCGTAGGTCGCGGCCAGGTTGGGTTCATTCACAACTTGCGCCATCATGATGTCATTTTGGAATGATATGCTGAATTACCTGCGGTGTCAACCCCCCTCCTTCCTGCCACCAATCAACGCGCCCCTCATTTGCATTATTAAAATGACCGTCCACGACAGCCAAAATATCGCATCAGATCTCGCGAGACAATAATGCCTTCAGAAATAAGGGTCAGAGGAGCTCTGTGTTTATTTTTTTTCCACTTTTCTTTTTTAGAAGGGCCTGAAAGACTATAATAGAGCGTGGGTATCCAAGGTAATACTAGATTATGACTCCTTTAAAATTATTAAGTAGATAAACGTATGCGTAATTGAAAAAAATAAGTTATGTAAACTTGACAATTCCAATTTCAAGTTTACCAAGTAAACAAGTAATAGTTTAAACAAAATAAATGATTTGTGATAACTTTTTATTTTAAGTTGGATTAACTTAATATAAATTGCAGTTACTTAAAAATGTTACTTAACTTAAAACTAACAGGTTTTTCTGAGTTCTGTCTACTTACTTAAATTGAGGAAACCCGTTGCCTTATAATTCACTTGTAACAGATTTTATGTATTCTTTTATTAATTTCTTTGAAAGTCTTCACAAAAATTGTAGGCTACTAATACAATTCTTAAAAAAATACTAAATTGTTCAAAACATTTTATTCCTCCATAAACTGTACAAAAAATATTGAGAATAGGAAATCTTGAGGGAACCAGTGGCCAATTAGTCTTCTGGGTTTTAACCTATTTTTATTTTTTTTTAGTCTATGGTTTTAGTCCACGCCTGTAGCAATCGACAGTATGTTCAATTTGACAAAGTCTTGCCTGGAAGTTTAAAAAAGTTGAAAAAGCCTTTATGTGTAAAGTTTATTAGACAGAAGGTCTGTACCGCATTTGGTAGCTTAAAAGTTCTAGGTGGTTTTAGAAACTTTCATTAGAAGTTTTTAGGATGTTGGGGATATTTGATCATCCAATATGGGGAACCTAAGATTGGAGGAAGACTGGAGAACTGGAGGACCATGCAAAGCTTGGTGGATTTTTTCTAATAAATTAATTAGTAACTAAATAAATAAATACTTTAGATAAATAAAGGTTTAAAGTTTATAAAAGCACGCAAAATGCTTCTACAGTAATGAAGTCAATGGGATGATCCTGAGTTAAATATAGAAATGTGAAGCTTGTTTTTGTTAAAGCACTTACTATAATTATTCAGTAAAAATAGTTTATTATCTTATGTGCAGTCCTTATTTTACTGATGTAATTCCTGTAAGTGGAGTTGCTACATTTAAAAGTGTTTACAAACTGTTGGTTTATATCAGAACATCCAACACGATCTCATGAAAATGCGTATCTATAGCACGAATTGTATTTATTGTGCAATTTATACACAAAAAAGAGTTTTTACGTGCATACGATATACGCAGTTTTCGCGTGCATATGATACGCACTTTATGGCGTGTAATGCGCACCTACTCCACACCACTAATCCTACCCAAGGGGTTTACATATCATATCATATGCGTATCTACGTATCATATGCACGTATCAAATATTATTTGCATATAAATTGCTTGATAAAAACAATTCGTGCTATAGATATGATTGGACATGATACTCCTAAACAGAGCTTTACTTTTACTTATCCCCACCTTAATCTTTTTACCAATTTTAAGAAGGTTCTTTGATGAATCATTGAAGAACCTTTATTTCTGCAAATGTACAGGAAGGATGTAATCATGGAGTTACTCAGCATGCAACATGGAGATTAACACTGCGTCCTAACCAGAGGCATCATGGGACGTTTCTGGGTAGTAAGCAATTTGTCTGTCCACAAAGTGACAATTCTCCAGCACAATGACAGACAATCTGATATAATGATAATCAAAAGATTGTGATCAGTAAGGTTTGGAAAAATGAATGCTTTTACTCTGCAAGGATACAATAAAATTATCAAGTGGCAGTAAATACATTTATAATGTTTCAAAAGATTTCTATTTTGAAAAACTGCTGTTCCTTTTAACTTTCTATTCAAGGAATCCTAAAAAAATGCATAACGGTTTCCACAAAAATATTACGCAGCACAACAGTTTTCAACATTGAAAATAAAAAATGAGAAATATTTCTTGAGCACTAAATCAGCATATTAGAATGATTTCTGAAGGATCATGTGACACTGAAGACTGGAGTAATGATGCTGAAAATTCAGCTTTGTATTTACAGGAATTAATTACATTTTAAAATATATTAAAATAGAAAAAAATTATTTAAATTTCTAATAATATTTCACAATATTACATGTTTTACTGTATTTTTTGTCAAGTAAATGCAGCTTTGCTGTATAATAATAATGTATAATATAGAAAAAGTACCAAGAGATAATGGATCTAACTTGTTTTATGACAAGACAAAGAGAGAGAAAATGTGTGTGTGTGTGTGTGTGTGTGTGTGTGTGTGTGTGGAGGGGGTAAGTTTATGGTGGTTGAGGGGGTGCTGGTGGTGGAAGAAGAGCTTGGCTGCATTTGTGGTCGATAACGAACGTTTAATGCAAGTCTGGAAAACTGAATACGGTCACCATCTGCTCTATACACGACTGTGTTCTGAGAACGAATCAACAGCCAAGCACACTTACTGAAGACAGTCAGAGATGGAAAGACAGTGTGTGTGTGTGTGTGTGTGTATGTGTATGTGTGAGGGAAAGAGAAAGAGAATGAGATATAGAGAGAGATCAAGCCAGGAGCACACACAGAGAGAGAGAGAGAGAGAGAGAGAGAGAGAGAGAGAGAGAGAGAGAGAGAGAGAGAGAGAGAGAGAGAGAGAGAGAGAGAGATTTGCTCAGAGGCGAGCGATCCATCATGTGTGTTTAGGGAAAGAACAGACACAGATGAAGGTGAGCACAAGTAGGACGGTCAGACATGAGTCTCACACTCAGAGGTGTCACAGCAAAACACACACACACACACACACACATACAGCCCTGGGGTAGAAAATACAACACATGTGACTCACAGATGTAAAGTAAAGTTACCACTCAGATCAGGAGAAAGTGTGTGAATTCTTGTGTGTGAATCAAGAAAATACCGTTTTAATTTTTTTAATTAAGAATGTGCTGTAAAATTAAGCATCTGAGGTTGCCAGAACTTTACTGTAAAAATATACAGTAAAAAAAAACTAATAGTTATTTCATTAACTGATAATGTCAATTTATACTGAAGTAAAAAAAAAAAATCTGATTTGTACTTTACTGACAACCACCATAAAAACACAGGTGGTAATGAGAAAGCCACATGTAGAGTCAAAGCTCACCAAAAAGCCTTTCCACAACTTGAGGTAATTACTAATATATTGAAGGTGCACAAAACAATACAAAATGGTAACAAACACAACACTAAAACAATGCAATAAGCATGTACATAACTGATAAAATAATAATTATTATTTAACCATCAAATATAAAGGAATTATGGGAATACCAATTTACAATTTTTCACTGTAAATTATAAGGCGGCGTGTTCTTTTTCATGTCCAAGAACAGTAAATTTAACAATATTTTACTGTAAACTTACCCGTTAGATTCATTACACTTATTCACTGTATATAGCAAGGACATTTTCTGTTAAAATTATGCTATAATCCCATTTTTTACAGTGTACATTAACAGTAAATAAATACAGTAATCCTGGTTTACAATGCTGGTACATTACACACACACACTCACTTCACCACCAGCAGGTTGTGATTAAATTCACCACTGCTCATGATCCCTGGCTAAATCTTTGCAATTTTCATTTTAGAGAGATTTAATATGGATCATCGTTTGGTTGAGCACAAAACCCCCGTTCACCGCCACACCCCCTCCTAATCTAGAACAATCTCTAGGACAGGAGAGTGAGTGATTTTAACCAGAGACAGAGAGACTCCAGTAAGAGACTAAACAGCTGGTCGCCATTACAGTTATTGGTGTTAATCTGAGCCTCTGTGACCTGATATCAGTCATAATCACTTACAAACACACATTAAATATGAACACACAAATCAGCAGCTATGATACTTCACAGGGGAGGGAAGAGGCCCACCCATGACCCAGAGAAGAGATCTCTTTCTTGGGGAGGAGACACAGGCAGATGGGGGTCTGTCTCTCCTGTCTGGAAGAGATCGTCTGATCCAAATGGCACATGTGGCACTTGATGATAACAGATGTACTTTGAGAGCTGATGCACCTTAATGTGCATAGTTATGCTATTAACAGAATGTTACTGGTATTAACATCAATGACTGGAAAATCTGTAATATGCATTGCTGATTTATGATCTAGTATTCTCATGTTTGTTATAACTGGATAATGTTTCACTAACAAAACTAATACCATGGTGTTCTTTGAAGCATGTTGAAGTACCATTCTAATACCAGAAAACATAATTATGGCAATCATTTAGTGTGCTGCAGAGTTACACACTATATCTAGAACTATTTTAAAGTTTTTAAAATATATATTTTTTAAATTATTGTACATGCCATTTTATGAATCATTTTCTTACTAATTGAATGACTACAAGGAATATTTATTACTTAATTAATTCATGAATTTATTTATTCACGACCAGTTTAAGTAAACTGCTGCAAAAATGCTAAATGATCATTAAAAATGGCAATAAATATAAATAAATTGTTAAAAATTTGTTAAATATTGTTTTTATAGATATAGAGATGTACATTTTCCCCTCTCTCTCTCTCTCTCTATACAAAAATATTGGTGTTCTTGCATTTCCTGTTTCCATATGTTATTTGTTAATTACCCACATATTAAAGTGCCATGGTATTGATATTAGATACTATCATCGCACTATGGTATCACCACAGTAAGCCACAAAGTATTTGATTAGTGCCATAGAAATAGTGCAGTATCACATTATTCCTTATTATTTTATGGCAAAAGCTAGTGGTGCTTTATTTTAGAATTCTCAAAACATTCTATTTGGGTTTAAATTTGATTTTTTTTTTTTATTCCCAATGTGGCCTCAGTCTTTTGGATCCCACTATAAATGCGAAGGTTGCGAAGAGCTGCATGAGATGAATGAAACAGAATGTTTCTGTATTGGGTGTGTGAGGGAAATTGTTCCTGCTCAGTCTGAGACCGGCTCGAGTTCTCAGCTGGATTACAGCAGAGCATTAGAGCAGAGACCACAGAAAACCATTCAGCTCTAATGTAAATAATGACTGTTAGCACAGATCCATACACAAATACATACTAACACTTACCAATAAACATCCAGTCATATAGATTATACACAAGTAATCACCAGATCTGGCACTGTCAGATGGTCAGTACTGAATTAATATGGTAACTGACAGTAATGTACATGCACACACAGACACAAACAGAAATGTTGTCATTGTAAACCAGAGTCAAACAGTTTGCCGGTCTACAGAAATAAAGCAAGGCCATTCAGACATGCTAAAATGTCATGCATTTGTGTGTGTGTATGAGCAGACTCTTTCTCCTGCCACTGAGGGGATTAATAGATGGGGTGAGTATATCTCCCCCTAATCCCCACACACTCCATGCTGCCCTGTGTGTGTGTGTGTGTGTGTGTGTGTGTGTGTGTGTGTGTGTGTGTGTGTGTGTGTGTGTCTTCTGTCTCACACTGCCTTTCACTCTCAGCTAGACTGAAACTCTCACTGATGGAGATAGAGAGGATAAATATAACATAACTGCAAGAAAATATTTAAGAATATATTCCTATGAATTTACATACTCCCACAATGTAAAATATATGCATGTAAATATATAAACATTTAAAGTAATTGATCTGCACAAGGTGTGATGCATTTACGAGTTATATTCAAAACCCATTTAAGAATCTGAGGGAGTGTGTGCCCTGGGCATGCGGTTATAATGAAGGGCTAGATAATTTAGTGTAATTTTTAAGGGCCACTTCTGGTGGAAATAGTTCCTTAACTGCACATATTCATGTTTGCAGTGTAGGGAAGTTTTAGCTCCAAATTAGAAACATTTAAACCGGCGATCAGACCATTGAGTATTAAACAAAACCCTTCACTGCCTCAAACTACTGTCATGTTCTGTTTAACCCCCTCCAAGCATGTAAGTGCTGCTTTACCTCTGCAAACATGATTAAATCAGACAATCTACTGTGTTAAATCCTCTTACAACTCCATATTACATATCTGCCCAACAAAAGAGACTCAATCAGAACAATCAAAACCCACTCTCTGGCCTGGATTATCTGATCCCATTGTCATGATTAAAATGAAAAGAGAGCCAAGAACATGATGGAAAATCCCATGTTCTGAATATAAGAGATATCAGGAGGGGCAGAGGAACGCAAATTTATCTGTCGTAAGTCTCTGATACGGATCAGCCATTGTTTGCTGTTATGTGATAACAATACACGGGCCAGAGATGATTGGTTGACAGGGACAGAGTGTCAACCACTGGCCCAAAAAGCTTCAGGTGGAGAATGTAAAGGTTTTTGGCTGTTCATTTTAAAAGACTGTTATTGTCTGTTACACTGCGAAAAATAATTTTCCTAATGTGTATTTTTGTCTCGGTTTACAATAATGAAATCTAAACATCCTTAAAACAAGATACATTTGCAGATGAATAATATATCTTAAATTAAGTTCCAGATATTTATTCTTTTTTTATGCTTAAAACATGAATTTAAAATAAACCTAAATAGTGGTATGCATTTCATATTATAACAAATAGATTTATTAGGGATTTTCATAAATATGAAAGTTGTATTAAAAGATTATTGGAGTAAGAAAATGCTATTTCTGCTTCATTCTTCAAAATTTCACATTTGATTCAACGTGTTACTTGCCATTTCTTTGTAATTATTCATGAAATTTACTAGCAATTTTCTAGCAATTGTTTTGGAATAAAACCTTTTTTTCCAGTGTAAGCTTGCTGTAAAGAGAGCAAAATGCTTAATTTTTCAATAATGGCTCTAAAACATCCTATAGAGTTGATTTACTGCTTGAAGTGGTGTGTGTATGCAGATCGTGAGTGTTTGTGTGTGTGTGTTTCTGCCAGTTTTCCTGTAGTCTCTGCAGGGTGTGAGGATTATCTGAGGAAGTGCAGGGGAGTGGCAGTAATGAAGAGACCTCCTCGAAAGCGTAAGAACACACACACACACACACACACACACACACACACACACACACACACACACACACACACACACACACACACACACACACACACACACACACACACACACACACACACACACACACACACACCAGGCTCAGTAAGGCAGTGTTCATTCATGCTATGCACTAGAATATGCGCACTCTATAATAGACTCTATGGCTGTTTATCAAGATTTTGAGGGCTATATATGTTTCTTCATACTGAATGTGAGAGTGATTCTACCCAGTATCAGTTTATCTGTTGTGTTCTGTCTTGATCCTCCTCAAAGTCATCTGGGCCATTATCCTTCCAGAGTAATTAAGAGGGAGAATATTACCCCAGATACACCTCCTCACCCTCTCATGGATCGGCCCCTCTCAGCATGATGGATGGAGGGCTGTCACATCAACCTGAGCAGCAGAGGGGTGCAGGACCGGTCATAACACACCTCTAATCACATAAAACCAAACACTTGTCATTACACACTCTAATTGTCAAAATGCAGATGGCTATTACTCAGATCGCTGAGTAATAACACCGTCTTGAATGAGGTTTACTTAGATTTGGAAAGCCATGACATCTAGGCATAATTCATGTATTTCATCTTATAACATGCTCATTATAATCACGTTTTCCTCATTTGTAAGTAGGGTTGGATATTGATACATATTTCCTGATTCAATTTGATTCTGCTTTATACACTAAGCTCTCAATTCATTTAGATTTTCATTGAGATTCAATTCCAATTCATTTTCATATAAATTCATTAAGAAATTCTCTCTCAGTTTAGTTTATACAGGGAAGTTTCTAACTTTTTAAAATAAATGAATTTTTTTATTAAGACAATATCCATTAAATTGATCAAAAGTGACAGTAAAGACGTTTAGAATGTTACAAATGATTTTTGAATGATTCAAAAGGATCATGTGCCACTGAAGACTTACTGAAGATAATTCAGATTTGCATCACAGGAATAAATGACATAATTGGATTTAAAATATTTTATAAGAGAAAATTGTTCACAGTATTACTGTTTTTACTGTATTTTTGATAACAAATGCAGCCTTGGTGAGTATCAGAGAGAGACTGACCCTAAACTTTTGAACGGTAGGGTAAATAAATGTTTGAGTGTTTTATTCCACCAGTGAAAATGATAATAACATGTTGTTTCAGTAATCACTAGGATGGATTCAGTGAGTCTTTTTGAATGATTAATTTAAAGATTTGTTGATAAATTGAATCTTGTGTGCTTGTGTGCAGCCTGTGAAGACGGCTCAATAGAAAGGCGTGTTTTCTTGCAATTATTTTGTGGCCTGTTGTCTTTTAAAATTTAATTTGGACTGGAAACTGGAAAAATATGGCTTCTTTTGGCAAAGAATAAAAGATCAATCAATCAATAATCAAGATCATTCAAACCACTGTAGGTTTGCGCAAACTGGAAAATGTTAAGACTCTTTAGAGAAACGATATCTGCTAAATGAATAAACGCAAATGTAATTTACAATGTGTTGTTTAATGGTGGGCTTTATAGTGGATTGAGGTGATAAATTGTCACTCTACAGTAAACATGATAAAGTCACGAGCCTGCAGATTCAAAACAAGTGAGCAGTTGTGCTACAAAGGAACAAAGCAAACATGAAACAATGAAGATAAATATAACAAAAAACACTATACATCATTGACTTTCAGTGGTATTGCGTGTGCGATAACAAGTTATTTGTGAAAGGGCTTATCTTGAATATTAGTATTAGTTGAGGAGGCTTTAGGGAACATCTCTTCTCTCACTATCCTACTCTAAAGCTTCCATCTCAAGGGCAGAAGAACTGAAAAACAATTGGATCCCTTTAATGTCAAAGCATGTTAAGAAGCCCTTCTGCCACCCCCCATATCCTGGAGAAAACTAAGTCAGAAAGAAATTACATAAATCAAATCCATTTTCATTATTACAATATTTCAGAGGCATTATCCCTCAGACAAAACGCCATAAAACCCCATTTATTCTTTTTAATCCTTCAAAGAGTGGCTGATATTACCTGATACTGATTGGGTTTGCATGGGGTAAGAGTGTGAATGACATCAACAAGTCTAAAAGCCTGGAATCATGTCTGTGGATCCCATTGAGATGATTAAAATGAGCCGCTGTGTGTGCGTGTATGTGTGTGTGTATGTGTGTGTGTGTGTGCTCCTGCTCACTGCATGGGCGTGCCTCTATCCACTCTTCAGAATTAGAAACCATTATAACCCATTCAAATCGGTTGTAATGTTTTGGTAGAAATTAAAATTGGAGAGAAAGTAAACAACAAAAACAAAAAATAGAGAAGCAAGCAGTGTCTGAAAGAAAGAAAGAAAGAAAGAAAGAAAGAAAGAAAGAAAGAAAGAAAGAAAGAAAGAAAGAAAATGTATAGAAAGATGTATAGATGTGTTTAGTCAGAGACGATGGCCTTGTGGGCAGCCCTCTGAAATGTGCTTAGGGCGACCTGAGTTCGAGTCCTGGTTTGTGGCGATCCTGTCTCCCACACTGTCATGTCTCCAACTACACTATCAGAATAAAGGGAAAAAATACAAAAATAAATCTGTTTAGATCAGTTGACCTAACTTTTAAAAAATTAGGAAACCCGATGCCTTAAAATTATTAAGTAATAAACTTCATGTGTAATTGAAAAAATTAAGTTATGTGAACATAACTTAATGTTTTCAATTATGCATAAGGCAACGGGTTTCCTCACTTTTTTAAGTTAAGTCAACTGATTAAGTCAACTGATCGCTTTTTACAGTGATTGCCTTTATATACATGTTTAAGTCCCCCTGTAGTCAATAATTGTATCCCTTATAACTCATCTTTGATCACCAAACTGACATATTTAAAAGTTTTTTCCTTGAAAAATTATTTCTTCATGCCTTACAACAGCTTGAATGTAACTCTACACTCTTGCCTCATTTAGAATACGTGGTTATGAAAATGAGCCCCGCCTCCACCCACTCACACCAGCTCAGAGATCCACTCGTTGACGATCAAACGTTGACGTGATTGGTTACAAGGTAGTTTGTGACGTCAGAAACACCAGCGATTTCAAACCGCGTTTTTGAGACTGTCTTTAGATCACTGCAGTTTTAAGGAGAAAATACTCAGCAAAGGTGTTGACTTGTGAATTCACACATGGTTTGTCTTAAAAAATATTATTAAAAACACCACATAGACATATAAACAACATTAAAAGCTCGGTTTTCACCACAGGGGGACTTTAATATGAACTATTCTGTGTGTTAGTATAAATGTGTTTATAGACTGTGTACATATTAACCATATTGTGTTTGCATAGATGTGTTTATAGATTCTGAATATCTTACATGTGTTTATATTAATTATACTGCATTGGTATACAGGTTAATATTAACTATATTATGAATCAATCAATCTATCAAAAGCGTGCATAAATCAAAGTTCAGACTTCTTCAAAAGTGAGGTGTAATTAGCAGAACATAAAAGCAGTTTAAAAAGAGAAAAGTGGCACAGGCACACGAGTGTTAGTGATTGACTGGGCTTTAAGTGGGAATCCCTGGAGTGAAGCACTTTCCCGTGATAAAGATCCTGAACTGTAGAATCATCCATAAGCAGATTAGTACAATGGGATGAGGAGGCTTTGAGAGTCTTTAGCCCAATTCACTGCAGAAGAGATCGACTGCGACTAGTCTAGATAAATCTCAACGCCCCCCTCCTTCCCTGCCTGCCTGCACTCAGCCCTTCAGGCCAAACATCCCTCTTGAACCCCGCATGCCTCATCTGGACCTGATGCAGCGTGGGCCATGTCCAGAAACCAATGACTCGCTGAGAACGAGTACATGACTTACCAGCGCTCACGCTGAGTTTGCCTGCTACCCTAACAACACTAATCTTGTGCTACAAATGCTTTGTCCCGTTGCCCTATCACCCGTTGATGTAGATAACAAGGGTGTGTGGTGAATTGTAAACTCTGAATGGGACATTGAAGGGGGGCGGGGGGGTCATTAGGGCCTGTTAGTATGTCTGACTCTACACAGCTCTTCTCTCATGTCAAGACTTGTCGAGTGACAGTACATCACCTCCCAGTCTGCACTGTACAGCGCAAGCGGCAGGAATTCAAATGACACAAAGAGTTATTCAGTTCGTAATGAAGCCACTTAATGAAACCATTGCCCTTGAAAGTTCTTCATCAATTTCAACCCTCCCTCCCTCGCTCGCTCTCTCTCTCTCTCTCTGTCTTGTCAGCACAGCCACGTGGCAGCTCTATATTAATTAAAGCCACCGTTTCCTGAAGTACTTAAGTGAGGTGTCCTCATTGATAATGAGCAGGTTCAAAAGAGTGCCATCCCTCCAAAATGACTTTTTAAACCAGCCTTATTAAGCAGAAAATTATGCCCAAATCAGCCTACAAGCTCCTCATTAAAAGCCACTGATCCTTGGCCGTGCGCTTGTTCGTCCGATTTTAATTAGGAACGCACGAGTCTCACCGCCGTGCTAAACGCCATTAATCTTTCCTTTCATTCCATCTCAGACGCCCAGGAATGCGGAGAGCCAGCCCTGCTCGCGCTCACAGCCTCCGCCTCCTGTCTGCCAGCCAGCCTGAGGGAATGTGTGCGCCGGCTTGAGCTGGGGGCGGCGGACGAGCATGTCCAAGTTAGGAGGAGTTTCTTTCATCAGTGTGAAAACCGAAAGGCATTTCACAACGCTTAATGAATTCAATATTCAAGTGAAAGCATGTCAAACTGTATAGAAAAAAAGAAACGCTCCATACATATGAGGCTACACAGGAATCTGTGAGAAACATTTGCCATTGTTGGATTAGAGGTTTAATTAAAGGAATATTCAAATCAATAGTTTTGCTGACAGCATTTGTGGCATGATGTTGACTACAACAAAATGAATTTGAACTAATTCCTTGGGGGAAAAAAATTAAAAATCAAGGTTATGGATACCAACTTACAATGGATGTAAATGGACCCAATTTTAGAATATAATGAAAAACTTAATTTTATAAAAGGACTCATTAATTTTTGTGATTATTTGAGCTGTAAAGTTGAGCGCATCACTTTCTATGGTCATTTCTGGGTTTTAAGCATTGAGCAAATTGTTAAAAAATGTAATACACAGAAAAGGTAAGCAATTAAAAGTTGTTGTTTTTTTACACTAAAATCATGTCAACACAATATTGTTTACATCTTCTGGCTATACTTTTGAAAAAGTGAGTATTTTAACCCATTTTCATTTGTATTGCCTCATTCAGATTTTTGTTGAAAGTTAAACTGAAGCCACCATACTCAAAACTGAATTTGAACTGAAGCCAACATGTTCTTTTATAAAGGTAAAAACTATGATTTTCCTCCTGAAAAACACATGCACACACACTTGCGTGATGCGTTACGATTTAATCTTCTGAATGTGTTTATCAGTCTTTGCAGTGGAGCACACCTCTCCCTGCCTGTCAGAATTCTGCATGCATGGAAGATTATGGATGGCCAATTACATAGTTTCTGGCATTAATTAATGATGTTAACCATCTCCCCCTGCTCCTTACAAAACAGTTTCTACTAAGCTGCCTCAAGGAGGGCAGCCCGAGCGACTGTGTGTGTGTAGGCGTATTGTCTGTAGGGTGGCATCTAAATAAATTAATGTACAACACAATGTCCATATGTTAGTTAATGTACTACAATTGCACATTACATATTTAAAAATCAATTTATGTTTTTTTTTTCAAAGAGACTTTGTTCGCGTGTATGTGTCGGCATGTCGTGTGCTACCACAAAAGCTCTGATTACATGTTCATGAATGTAATGGCCTTGACAGTAGAGAGGGAATGTGGTTGAACTGGTGCATGTCTCTTTTTTCAGTGTTTCTATTCTCCTGCGTGTCCCCAAATTTCCCCCCACCAGTTTGGCGTCTGAGGGCCATTACAGAGATTAAGCTGAGGAAGTGGACTGGCTGCCCTGTGTGTCAGCTCACATACACTGACAAACCGGGAGACAACCACTTAATCTCTCATCCTTCCTCTCTTGTTCTTTTACACAGCTTTTAAAGACTTGGCAAGCCCACCTGCCTCAAGGCCTAAAGCAAAACTTTCTCTGTATTTTTATTTGCTTCAATATGAGTCAGGCTAAATTTGAAACATTTGTGGCGTAATGTTAATGGTAGCACTTTACAACAAGGTTCCATTTGTTGAAATATGTTAATCTGAGCTAACAATGAAAAACACTTCTAAAGCAATTATTAAGCGTAGGTTAATCATCCAATTGTATCTGTTAATATTGTTTAATGGACCCTGAGCTCATATGAAATAACAATGAACAGTTATCAGTGTTAACAAAGATTAATAAATACTGTAACAAATGTATTGCTCATGTTAGTTAATGCATTAACTAACATTAACTAATAGACCTTATTGTAAATTGTTACCATTTAGTTTAACTTAATCGAAACTGGATTATTCCTTTACCTGTGCAATTAAAAAGACCGAAAATAAAGATGCTGATTCTGAATATTGCAGCTGGTTCTGTTAGACTACACTAATATATATTTATAAAATATCTGAATGGACCTTGGTATTCCTCCTTAGGATCATTAACCTTCTTTTCTTCTTCGCTCTGCCCCTCGGCCTCATCCAGCAGTAATTCTATAGTTTAAATGCATGGTGTCAGGTGCCTTGTGGCGATGGGTGAGGGTTCTGGCCTGCGTGCCATGTTAAGAGAGTTAGCGGGCATATAGACGGGCAGCGCCGCCCTCCCGCATCCACGTCTGATTAGAGTAACGAACAGAGGGCTGGTCCGTCACGCCGCATTGTCCCTCACGTCGGCCTGAATCACATGGCTCCTCGGAACCAAATGACTTAGTCGGTCATCGCATACGACAAACTGGGCCGCAAGCAGGGGGGCTGCGATGATGTCATAGACCCACCGAAGGGGATCCCCAGCACCTGAATACATGGACATACAGTACAAGATATGGAGAAACAAACAAAAACAGCACTAAAGGGACATAAAAATAAGCTAATTATCTCATACGGACCATCTGTACCCTCTAAATCAGCATTTCAACCCGCGCTCACGCACACGCAGGTCTATTGAGGGTCATCACATGCAGACGTACTGCTTTATGCACTTTCATATTTCCTTCCAAACTACCTCTTCTGATTCCAGGGGCCTCTGACACTAAGCCTGAGTGCCTTCCAGTGTCTGTTGTGCATAAACAAGCATAAACCTGAGTGAGGTTTCCAGCAGTCCGCCCCCATCTCTCCTTTGTTGCTCTCGGCCTGTTTGCATCGCCGAAACTCACAGTCCCAAACATGTGTGTGCAGCTATATGCGAATGTACATGAGCGAGGCCAGAGCTGTGATGTGCTTCCTCAAGAGCTTAATGTCTCTCAGCAGTGCTGTCAGAAACACTCGGCAGAGTCCGGCACTTAAGGGCATATGTTTTTCCCTCTCCTCAGCCGCCTGGAAAGAGCGACAAACACACACAAACAGAAGCTCCCAGCTACGGTAATGAAATCATTCTGCAGTGAACCCACGGAAAAGAAGGGCAAATACTGTAAGACGTGAGAAATAACTGTAACCCTATTATAAACAACTTGTGTTAGGAGGCTGATATAGAAGGTGCACTTATCAGCAACGATATATGCCATAAAACATCAATTAATGGGTTTGCATGTTGTTAGTCTGATTACATGTCTGAATTAAAGAAAGTGCAAATTAGATTTTCTCGTCAGAATAAAGTTTTGCAATACACAATATAAATGCTCAGATTACAAATAATAAGAGCTTTTCATATAGTGCCTATCTTTCTCTATAAGAAACGCTCATAATAAGCCTTTAAATAGTTCAGCTGATCAGGTGCAGGACAATGAATGAAGCATTTAGGAGTCTTACTTAATTAGTTGACAAATTAGATTCACTCAATAAAAATGGTTGTTTAGAAGCGCTTCAGCTCATTGAGCGCATTGCTAATAAATCCTAAAGTAGGCCTATACATCACAGTTCCTGTTTCATTTCGATTCAGACCGAAAAATTAACTGCAGTTCAGTGAAGGAGTCAGATGTAAACGACTCTGAACGATTCGAGAGTGAGTCTGAATCAAATTGCCATTTATGCCAGGTACACACTGCACAATTTTAGCCCTGAATTTCACTTGCCAACAGTTCCCAAAAAAGGAAGCAAATTGGTGCTTGTTCACGTGAGTGACAATCGCTTTGTGTGTATTATCAAAGACGCAAAGCGATTGTCACTCATGTGAACAAGCACCAATTTGTCTCTGATTTGGGGGATTTTTTACTATTTTTTTGAAAGATTTTTTGCAGACGCCCATGAGATATGTAGCATACTAAATATCTGGACCTGTCTGCAACTCAGTCATGCAGTGTGAAATGTGTTTTGACTGGAAATTACATCAGCGATGACCTACAGCCAATAAGAGAGCAAGATACAGGGCAAGGGAAAGTTCAGGGGAAGGAGTCATTGCCTGTGTCCCGAATTCAGAGGCTGCATCCTTCGAAGGCCACGAAGGTTGGACTGAGCATTGTTAAATGGGACGGTCTAGCCTACAGAGGACTGTTCTTGCCGGCAACTGTGACAGCTCCAGTCGATGAGTGACTGTAATGTTTGTACTGGACTTTTTGTAAAAATTATATTAATCTGTCTGAAAACAAAACAGGGTTCACAAACTATCTAAATATGTTCACCATGGTCCATTTCTGTATAATACAGAGTATTAACTATAATCTAATCTTAGTCAGAGATGTCAACATTTGAACCGCTTTAAAGTTTTTATTTTTTACATTTGTATCATTAGATATTTGAGTAAGCTGAACGTTTAAAAGTGTAATTTGTCAATTTCTCTCAAAAAAAATCCTGTTGTCACTGGTGCGCAATAAATTCTTGGGTAGGCAAGGCCACGAAGGATCCATCTGTTGTATCCTCCATTTCAAGGGAAACGAAGGCCATATTTGGAGGCCGCATTTAAAGGAGCCTTTGAATTGGGACAGCCTTCGTCGCGCCGTGGGGACACAATCAGCCTTCGAAGTGATGCGGCCTCTGAATTGGGACGCAGCTAAAGTCTAGTGTGACAGCGGCTTCACGCGTGATCTTATGTTATTTCCTGTATCACTTGCGTGTGTTTGGTTGTGAAACATAGTTTGTAGACCAGGCAGAGAAGTCAGTGATTCTTCCTATTGAAATGTTGTGTAATGTGTGACCCCCTATTACTGATTCGTCGTTTAATGTTACACCAGTCATGTAGTGTGAGAAGAACAGCGATCCGACGACTTTGTGTAGTGTTCCCCGGCAAATCATGTAGTGTGTTCCTGTCATTACATGGAAATTCAAGGCTGTTTCGTGATTCTTTTGACAGACTCATTAAAAAGAACCAGTGCATTAGACTCATTTGTTTGCATATCAGACATCTGGCTGCAGGAAAGACGGAAACGCATCTAATGGCATATTCTGACAAATATGTTTGAAGAATAGGCGGAATAGTTTTACATAACTTACAGATTTACGTCTTGTCAGCAAGTGTTGTTTTCATACTTCAAGTGTTGTCTGGCGAAATCAGTGTTAGACACAGCATTCTCAATATCTGTGTTCTGCAGCCATTTTCTATTGTGCCCGATAAAGCTCAGGTTTGGTTGACTAGTTTGTTTTGGCCACCAGTGTTGGGGAAAGTTACTTTTAAAAGTAATGGGTTTCAATATTGTGTTATTCCCTAAAAAAGTAACTTATTACATTACTTAGTTACATTTTATGGAATGCACTAGACACTTTTACAATTGCTGCTATCTCTTATGCATCGTTTGCACTATACAATGTAAACATATTTAAACCCTCATGTTAAGTGATGTTTTTATTGTACGTATTGTATTTTATTTATTTTGAATACTTGTCTTGTGTTATGTTGGTGTTTTACACCGTGGGTCTGAGGGAAACGGAATTTCAATCCTCTATGTCCTGTACAGTAGAATTGACACTAAAGTTACTTTTGCATTACTTTTTCTCACCTATAGGCTCGCTTGCTTTTTTTATATAACAAAAAAATGTAAAGTCCCTTTCACACCAAAAGTAAAAATAAATAAGCCTCAGGCTGAAGGAAATGCACATTCACACCTGTACAGTAGAGGGCGCAGCTCAAACAAACCAAAATCAGCTGTGCTGCCATTCTGGATTGCATAAGAATAGGATGCAGGAGAAGAAAGTTCAACACTCTTAAGGCCAGAACATACCAAGCTGATGGTCGGCCGTAGGGCAATGTCGGGTCGCTTTTGACCATCGGTCGGCTTAGTTTTTTCGGTGTGTTTTGGTGTGTACTTTAGCAATAAAAAAATTAAACACAAATGTTATGTAATTTTTTTTCTCATTTGCATGTTGAGATGAATCATCAATGGTCAACAGCAAAGAAATTGGTTAATAAAGTGAGATTAAATACATAAAATATATTTGTATTATTTAACATATTTAATTATTGCAGGTTTGCTTAATATTCTGAGTTTGCATTTCACTGTTTTTATTCATTTTGAGGAATACCGAATATGTTTTTGTGAAAGTAAGATGAGTAAATACATGCTCACATTAGAACCATAATATTCATCATGTTTACACACCGCACACACCGCCTCTGCACTTACTCCTGATTTCCCTCATGGGGACAGGAGAGGTGTCAGTCAATAAATGGGAAAACAGTAACTTGCATTACTTACTTAAAAAAGTAACTCAGTTATTTTGTTGTAAATTACTGTAAAAAGTGATCAGTTGGCTTAGCTTAAAAAAAAATCGAGGAAACCGTTGCATTAAAATTATATATAAACTTCATGCTTAATCGAACAAATTAAGTAATGTGGAATTGTCAAGTATAATTGTCAAATAATTGTAAGGCAACGGGTTTACTAAGTTTTTTTAGGTAAGTAAACAACACCTTTTTACAGTGTTAATTTACTACAGGCAAGGCTATGTATTTATATTTATTGTTATAGCCTATATTTCTTTTACTTTCCCCTACATGTATCGCTTCACATAATTAACTCTTAACTATTTTTTTTATTTAATATTTTAAATACCATAGGCTATATGTTTTGTAAGTAACGTAAATATCCGACAATAATCGACTCTGTGAATCTCACGATTCTCGCCAGTAGGTGGCGATAAACGAGAGTCTTTTAATGAGTATTTGCGAGTCAACATGATTCGCTAAAAACATCGATCATTTACAAAACAATTCATTCGCGATGGTAAAATAATACATTTTTCCAGAAAGCTGATGTCTAAAGTCTTGTGAGTAAACATGCTGTAGGCTCTATACTTTTTTGTGCAAAACCTTTTTTTTTTTTTTTTTTAGCTATTTATAAGTTCTTTAAAACCAGCAGTCAAGCAAGAATCCTCAACAATTATCAGAAACAAATCTTTAAACAAGTTTAAAAGAGCAATGAATAAATAAACTCCATTACAGCAGTCAAATTTTTATAGGCCTCATTCACACCAATTAGATTAAATCAAGAGTGATTAAGAAAACTGAAACAGCAGCTCGCGTGTCACTCTAAATCGCCGCTTTCTTCCTTGTCAGAAGTGTTCAGTGGTAAGTCTTGTGTCAGGACAGCGCCGGTTCGACACCCCACTGGGAGTGATGATGACCTTTCATTTAACGCAGCGCGAGCTCAAGATCACTTTCTCCCGAGTGCACACTTAGTGGACAGGTACAAAGACTGAAGCTCGTTATAGGTGATGGCATAATGCGAGGGGAATCCTATATTTAAAGAACACTTTTCATTGTAATAACCATAAAACACAAACTTTGAGAACTGTAGATAATAAATACACGTTAAAATAGCGGGTATTCAAAATATCCTCGTGCATAAGGTCATGCTCCTGTGATATGTAAAATAAATATTATCTCATTGCACGAAATGGGAGCGTTTTTCATTTTGAAAAGCTGCTTTTTTTTTAAAGAAAAAGATTTTAAACATTCCCTCAGACAAATAATATGCAAATAAGTTCATTCAATTTCATTATGCAATTTAACAAGTGTGAATAACTTGCATTGTGCCATATCGAGCTATAGCCTGCGTAAACATTTGAATGCATTTAAAAGGTAACGTGTTTGATTATTTGAACGGAGTTAGCCATTGCCCTGGGACACGGTGTTTTTCTAAAGAAAATGTGAACATTAGAGAAGGTGGAAAGACAGCGTGGAGATAGACCAAAACAAAAAAAATCCTAAAGAAAAGATCAAATGAAATTAAGTCAGGCTACTAGATTGTTTATGTGTCATATAATACCATAAGTAAAAGTTGGTGTCATCTTGTCTTTGTTAGCGGCACTGTCTATGTTTATTGGGGAACTAAAAGCACATTTTTCGTGCCATGACCTAGGAGTGTGTTATAATTTTTTCTATTACATAAATTCTTATTGAAAATCAGAAGTCGAAAAAACAGTAGGCTACATGCCTACATTAACAAGTAAAAATATATTATCTTTTAAATATATTAAGAATATAATTTAATTCTTATTTGAACGCGCAAAGCTTTATATTTGCCTCCTCTGATGGTAATAGGCTGTGCAAAACGATTAAAAACGATATTCTCTGAGGCTAAACAAACATCAAGAAGAACAGTCCAAAACGAGGTGATATATCGATTCAATGTTAGATCAGTGACAAAGGTCTGGTTTGGTTAAAGATCAGTGTGTATGAAACTGTCTTTGCTGCGCTCATGCATTATCAGGCTGTGGACGACAGGCGCTGAAATCGTGTTAATAAGTGGAAGGGCTATAGGTTACAGAACACGATTCACGATCACACAAATACTCAAGGACAGGACCCTCCGGCCCCGGGGCGCTTCCGCCAGCAGGCCCCGTCTTACCAGTGAAGACCAGAGACCGGTCTCATTTATTACAACTTCAATACACATTAGAATCGTGACACAAACCTTCAATAGGCCTACATAAATTGAACCTAAGCGTGCCAGACTTTTGTGTTGGTACGTACACGTGCTAGGCCCTGTTTACTAACACCAATAACAATCACTGAAGCTTTCATTTTTGGTCATTTAGGACCATCAATAAGTGACAGACTTAAATCATTTAATGGTTATGAAATGAAACAAAAGCAGTAGCAAAAAATTAATTGAGTTTGGGAGAAAAAAAAAAAACAGAGATGGTCATAGATATATGTTTTAATTATAAAGACATATAAACAATAGGCTATACAGTATGAAACTCATGTCGCAACGAGACCAGATGCTTTGTAGGCTTGATCAAGTAGTTCTTCACAGTTGTACAATACAATCAAGTGAATTGTGCAAAAACAAAAACAAAATGTTTTTAGGCCAAACATCTGAGAATGTTACACCGTTTTAATACACTGATGGAGGCGAGACTTCATCTTCCGTTTATTAATTTCTGACAAGCAGGTTAAGAAATTATCGTAGTGTGGGAAATTGCAGTAAATTGCATAGTTCACCAACAACGGAAGAGAAAAGGTTTGAATTAAGAAATAAATCCTCCGCAAGCTGTGAGCAAGTAACATAGAATTTCTTTATGTTTGTTTGTTTTTCACACAAATAATCATTTTTAATCCTTGGGGGGAAAAGCAGAAAGGCTTTAGAAACTGAGGGGTTTAAAAGCTTATTTCAGTAATACTGTGTGCCTCAGTTAGTTAACATTTTTTGTATTATCTAATAAATCAGGATGACACATCGTAGTTATTTAGACACGTAGGGCTTTTGAATCAGACCTAAGCTCATTCCCAACAAAACCGTTCCAATTCAGACCAACATAAGGATGAAGCAGGAAGAGTTCAGCCCGTGGAAGTCAAGGCTTGTCGTTGCAGTGTTTGAACAGACTGGACGGGGTCCCGGAGAAAGAGCTGCATTTCTCCGCGCAGGTGGCCAGTGCCGTGCTCGAAAACGGATACACGGCCGCCTGTCCGAAAGGCGCGAGCGAGGTGGGAATCGGCGAAGTTATAGTCTGTCCTTGGTTTAGATAAGCCACCAACCGGCGCATTTCCTCCAGCGCCTGCGCCTGCATTAGGATGTAGTTTTTTGCAAGAAGCAAAGTTGCGATTTTAGAGAGTTTTCTCACGGACGGACTGTGCGCGTAGGGAATCACAGACCTCAGGCCGTCCAGCGCGTCATTGAGGTCGTGCATGCGTCTGCGCTCGCGCGCGTTGATGCTCAGCCGGAGAGATCTCTGCTCCTTCGGCTTCTTGGCGAGAGCGCCCGGGTGCTTATCGTCGTCGAAGCCCGCGCCTCTCTTTCGAGACTCGAGGTGGTCGAAGCCGTCGTCTTCGTCGCTGGTCTGCTCTCCGCCACTTTCGTTTGACTTTCCCGTTTGACCGGAGAGGAAATCCGCGGCAGGTGTGAGGGAGAAGCGGGCAGGACTCCCAGCACCGTGGCCAGCGCCGAAGCCGAAGGCGGACTGTCCGTAGCGCTGCGTCAGGTCCAGCAGGGTGTCGTTGCTGATCGATTTCAGCAAGTTTTCTTCGCCGGCATTCATTTTGGAGAAAAGAAATAAAACGAAAACAAAAAACGGACCGGATGGAAAACTTTCGAGCGCGCTCTTGAAAGCTTCCTCGCGCTGTCTTCTTTCTTTTCTTTCGTTGGTGTCCTCCAAAGGGCTGTTGCTGAAAATGAAGTCACTTTTTGATAGAGATCTTTCTTCTCCTATCACGTCGAGCACTCGCGTTACGCTCTTCCGCGCAGACAGTGATGTTGTGTGCACTTTAGACGCCTCGTCTGAACTTGCGCGCGTTCTTGCAGTGCGTCTTGCCCTCGCCCTGGGCAGATTGAGACTGGCTCGCAGTTCTACACGCCAGTGAGTAAAAGCGCGAGGCCCCGCGGGATTATCACTCTGTCCAATCAGGAGGGCGTTTTAATTAAGAAGATTAGAAACTGCCATGCTCCTAAATTCAACTATAGCAATGATAACTGCTGAACAAATGATGGCATAATGTAATACAGGGCAGGCGCATTGTAGTGAACAGCCATTGTATTGTTCTGTAATCTATCAGTTATACACCAAATTAACGCAGTATTGCCACAACATATCTTAACTAATGATCAAAACAACTTGTTTTATAGTGTAATTTTTTTTCTTCTGCCACGTTAAACCTTTTTGGTGACCCTAATTGGGTGACAAATTTAGGCTATCTTTTAAGGAATAGGCCTATTGTATCACTGAATATATATATATATATATATATATATTTATTGTACCATGGCTACAAAAAGTTTTCCAATACAAATTTTAGAGAGGTTCAGTTAGAAATCCTACAACTGGATCAATATTAGCATATTTCTGATTTAAAAAAAAAAAGTTTTGGTCTTCATAGTAAAAATAAAATATCTGTGGTTAACATTAGCTACTATAAGAGACACACATTTACGCACACAGTCAAACTGAGAATTCAATATTTACTGTAGTATTTATCTGTACTATTGAATAGATCTTTAAGTAATTTTAACCACAGACCTTATTTTACTCATATAGGCCTACAGCTAAAACCCATACCAAATACCTGAGGGAACCAATAGAAGTTCCGGATTAGCCAAAAATGGACGCGATGTTAATTTGAATATAGACAACAAATTTTAAGCAATGCAAATGGCAACGTTTTCTCTAGCTCAAAAATCATCACACTAATATTTTTCTTTTTACCGTGCAGGCAAAATTATGTTAATTGCATCTGACCTGACGTGCGTCTCTTGTTGAACACGGAGGAAGTGAATGAGAGAGAACACGTGCTGTGAGGGATTAATCTCATCGCCAAAATTCAGCTTCAGCACCTATAGCCAAAATCCAAGGATAGGTTACTTACAACAAATGTGAAGATGGCAAAAAATCTTTGCAGGTTGGTAAAATCTCAACTTTGATTCTTTAACGATGAGGTGGCCTTGGGAATCTGTGTTACAGAAACAAAAATATAGCCTAATTTTAAACCTATTAATCAAACTGCAACTATCATTTAACAGTTGTTTTAATTTAAACTCTTCCTAGAAAAAAATAAAACATTCAAAGAGCCAATCAAAGGAAGAAATTGATCCCTTTATTAAACAATTAATGCAAAGATGATGCACCGCCATCTTGTGTTCATTTTAGAGAAGTACAATTCCAAAACAAAGAAAACATAAAGTATTAGAGTTATTAATACACAATTAAAATCAATAAAACACCATTTAATGTTGATAATCCATTCAAATGTTGTATTTCTATGTGGTGTTTTTAATATGCTTAAAGACAAACCATGTGCAAATTCATCAGTCAACACTATATTCTCCTTAAAACTGCAGTTTACTAAAGACTCTCAAAAACGCGGTTTGAAATCGCCCCTGTTCTCCAAGTCACAAACATGTTGTATACAATCCTGCCAACTTGCGGGCGGGCTTTAACATATCATTATACTATTATACACTGCCCGGTTACTAGGTTACCAATACCACCACCATCCGCTGAGCAACTTGAAGAAAACGCACCTAATTCGCATTTGTTTTTTTGCGAACTTTGAAAAGATTCGCTTCATGTTTGGATGGAAACTCAGCCATTGTCATTCTGGAATATGGCCATGCTATGTCTTCCTATATGGTTGTTTAAGAAATGAAAACTACACATCTATCAATTAGGGTTAGAAGAACTGTTGTCAATCATACAGTATAACATGCTTGAAACATAATAATCACTGCAATAATGATCCAATCATAGACTTTTATTAAGCATATAATTCACCCGCTATATTGCTAAATCAAACACATTTTTTTATATCAACATAAAAATATACCTGGTAACCTGGCTTCTCTCGAGACACCCTGCATGCAGTTAATGTTATACACCGCCCGGCCAAAAAAAGTCGCTGTTTGGATTTAAATGGACAATATTACGATGTTATGATGAACAATACTGCCGTGCAAAGGCAAAAGACCGTAACTTCGTTTTTGGTCGAAAATGAGTTATTTATATTTTTGGCACATTCAAGACCTTCTTTATCATGTGGATAAGTATCTTGAATCAATTCCGTTTTTTTTTCGAGAAAATAATGATTTGTCTTAACAGTAACTTCCAAAAGCCCATGAGAAACCAAGGCAGAACACCGTAACATCAGTTACCGCTCTTTGGCTTTGTTTTGGAACGCTCAAATTAGAGTTACGGTACTCTGCCTTTGTTTAGCCGCGCGTCAATATGAAGTTACTGTGCCGGTGTTCAATCAAATAATGCTACCTACCAGATTGTACGGTTATCTGCCTTTGTTTTAATGTCCATTAAAATTAAAATTACGGTGTAGCCTGTGTACTTTGTACAGCTGCCATCAGTCGCTGTAACTTCTGATGTCCTCAGAGCGGTCAGAACATTTAGTATGGTCTGAAACCGCGCTCCATCGACAAACGTGCGATATCGATCGCGAAGGATTATGCAGAGTTGACAGAAAAACGATACACATTGCCGTATCAGATGAATACAACCAATAATTAAAGCTCGGCAAACTAGCTGGCAGAGTGCCAAAACTTCGCTTCAGCCCCGCCCTAAACGCGGTCGAGTCAACACTGGACTAATAGGAGGTATTTTGTCATGTCAAATGTATTAATAATGCCATCAGAATGCAACCAAAGCACAGGATAGCAATAAGTAGATGGCTATAAATAATTTCAAATCATACAAAATAAATGCCATGATCACTAGATTTTATACAGGTGTGTACTATAATGATTTTGTTAATGGTGATCAGCAACTAAATATTGATAATGTGGAAGTTACTGCCTTTTGCCTTGGCATGACTTCTCACTTTTTGCTGACAATACAAAGGCAGAGTACAGTAACTTTAAAATAGTGGTCAAAAGTCAAGTTTGAGCTCAAGATTTTTTTATGTATATAATTTCCATTACTAAAACATCTATTTGCCAGATTTCCAGTGTCCTACCTATAATTAATTTTGCGGGACAACTAAAAATCTTTAAAGTCATTTTTCTCAGTTCCACACTCTAGCGACTTAAGGTCTTTTGCCTTTGTAGGGCAGAATATGCCTTTGAGTTGTTCTGTGTTTCTGAAGTGTTTCTGCTGATTTTTACAAGGCAGCTGTCTAACTCTGTGATGGCAAACATGATCATGGTTTGATTCGTTGAATTTAATAAAAAAAAATATGGTAAGTGGTTGCACACAATTGATTTTAGCTACATTTAAACAAATGCATTAAGTTGAACTAAAATTGCTTAAGTTCAACTTAATGCATTTGTTTAAATGTAGCTAAAATTGTGTGAAAATTAGCTCAAATGTATTGTGTGATTGTGTGAATTCACTTACCATAAATTTTTTAATTAAATTCAACCAATCATTTTTTTTCAGTGTATTAGCTATTTGATAACGTAGTCAAGAAAAAGGCTGATCATATTAATTACCGTTATGTGTCTGACGTTGTAGAGCAATGCATAAAACACATTACCATTCTGATACATGGACTTGTAGACGAGCCTGTATAATTCACTCTTCCACTTCTTTTTAATCGGTTCCAATCACTTCCATGGCCACAGTTGTATAAAATCAAGCACATAGGCATGCAGACTGCTTCTACAAACATCTGTGAAAGATTGCATCGCTCTCAGTAGCTCAGTGAATTCAAGCGTGGTACCTTGATAGTTTGCCATCTGTGCATTTTTCAATTTGTGATTGAATTTGTCAATTTGTGAAATTTCCTCACTAATAAATATTCCACGGTCAACTGTTAGTGGAATTATAACAAAGTGAAAGCAGCAACTCAGCCACGAAGTGATAGGCCACGTAAAATCCCAGAGCGGGGTCAGCGCATGCTGAGGCGCACAGTGCGCAGAAGTCGCCGACTTTCTGCAGAGTCAATAGATACAGACCTCCAAACTTCATGTGACCTTCAGATTTGCTCAAGAACAGTGCGTAGAGAGCTTCATGGAATGGGTTTCCTTGGCCAATAGCTGCACCCAAGCCAAGTGCAGTGCAATGCAAAGCGTTGGATGCAGTGGTGTAAAGCACGCCGGCACTGGACTCTAGAGCAGTGGAGACGTGTTCTCTGGAGTGCCAAGTGTAAAGTTTGCTGGAGGAGGGATTATGGTGTGGGGTTGTTTTTCAGGGATTGGGCTTGGTCCCTTAGTTCCAGTGAAAGGAACTCTTAATGCTTCAGCATACCAAGAAAAGTTGGACAATTTCATGATCCCAACTTTGTGGGAACAGTTTGGGGATGGCCCCTTCCTGTTCCAACATGACTGCGCACCAGTGCACAAAGCAAGGTCCATAAAGACATGGATGAGCGAGTTTGGTGTAGAGGAACTTGACTGGCCTGCACAGAGTCCTGACCTCAACCCGACAGAACACCTTTGGGATGAATTAGAGCGGAGACGGCAAGCCAGGCCTTCTCGTCTAACATCAGTGCCTGACCTCACAAATGCGCTTCTAGAAGAATGGTAAAAAATTCCCATCAACACACTCCTAAACCTTGTGGAAAGCCTTCCCAGAAGAGTTGAAGCTGTTATAGCTGCAAAGGGTGGGCCAACTCCATATTAAACCCTACGGATTAAGAATGGGATGTCATTAAAGTTCATGTGGATGTAAAGGCAGATGTCTCAAAACTTTTGCCAATATAGTGTATATGGCTGAATTAAACCATTATTTACACATGCCATTGTGCAGTAAAGTTGACAGAGTGGATCAGGTATTCTGAGCTGGTGTGAGTGAGTGGAGGCGGGGCTGATTTGCATTTTCATGGTTCCTTGTATACTAAATAAATCAAGGGTGTATTTGGTGTATTTTAAGGTATGAAGAAATCATTTTCACAGTAATGAACGTTTAAATATGTTATCTTGGTGATCAAAGATGAGTTTTAAAGGATAAAATTATTGACTACCGGGGGACTATAAAGCTTCAAACCTTAAATTCTGTTTACAAAAAGCGTCTTCGATATTAAAATATGTTAATTCAGCTTATAGCAATGCTGAAGATTAGATTTTAAAAGGGTTACATAATTCATCTTTTAATCCTAATCTGTGTTATTTCAATGTTATTCAATTGTTATTTTAGTTTTTTGACATTTCAAATGTTTCAGATTTTGAGATAGGCTACTGTTATAGATTTTATTATATAGATTTATATTAAATTAAATTTAGTTTTATATATATATATATATATATATAATTCACATTTTTATATAATTTTATATTATGATATAATCTTTTAAAGATTACTATATAGTTTATTATTATTTTACTATTCTATATATTAATATTTTTATTATTTTATTTTATTTCAGTTATGTTATTTTTAACATAAAAATAAATCAAATCTAAGATTTTGTCCTAGACTGAGTCTAACTGAACTGTTTGTGCATTACTCAGACTTAAACACGAGCTACCGCTGCTGTTGGAGGGAGAATATTCTCTCTGCTTATCTATTTCAGATTTGCCATTTCTGTTCAAAATTCAGTATTGATTTGAAAGCCAAACAACAATATATCCATGGAGAGGACAATCTGTGCTTTCTCATATAATACACAAGGGGGTGCTGCTGTAAAACAATTCTGAACTGTGTTGTGAAAACACTAGCTATTCAAAATGCATCCTCACACTACAAAGAGAACTATCATTAAAATATAATAATACTAATTGCAACAAAACCCCTATACACAGACTGTCTACATGTGCGCACTGCACTGGGGATGCGGAATATCCAAAAATACAAAACTATACCTACCTGGGGGGTAAAATGTGTAAATACGTGTGATTTTATATAAAAAACAAGATTGTTTGATGTTTCTTCATAGCACACACAGCAGTTGTGCTTAGTGCTTTGAAAAGACAGATAAACAGATGGATGGATGTGTGGACAAAGAGACTGACCTCTTTTATCTCTCTTGTTCCAGGCTATTCCCTTTGCCGAGGCGGCAGCAGCGTGTGATCAGCAGGAGATTTTTTTTTTTTTTTTTTTTTGGAGCAGAGGCGAGCATTTCTCTGAGAGTTATCATTCGGCGTGTGATATCAGGCTCCGGGGCCCTCCAGCCAAACACCCGCCAGAGACGTCTCCTGCCTCTGCCCTAACACGCCGTGAAATTATAGGGCTCCCTGGCTATTGTGAAAGAGGTGGCACATTTCAGAGCGTTCCCATTTTTGTCTGTGTCTTCAAACCATTTTTCACATCAAAAAGTAGTCATGTGTAGTCATTTCGGGTATGATGTTATATCTAAGTGTGTGCATGATTCCAACGGAGCGAAAGAGATAGGCTAACAAAAGCTGCACAAACCCTCCGGCTTTGAACATCACAACCACAGAGCATGGGAAAAATAGGCCTGAGAGTAAAAAGCAAATGGAATATAATCTCTCGGCCATATAATAGCCGCTGACCTTCCGTCCACATTTCCATAATGATGGCAAACACAGGTTTATGAGCGTGAGGGGATGTCTCGGCTCAGTAATGCAAGAAACCACGTACGGCACAAGCAACAGAATGCTCGCGCTTTTATTTGGTGGTTGCTAGGTGACTACTGGTGCACGGACCAAGAAGTCTGACAAAAGGATCTTATAAGCATTAATTCATCATTCATACATGACAAATGCCAGCATAAACAACAAAAGCAATAAAGCAAAAACGCTCGGTTGAGAAGTAGTATTAGGATGATTTAGAAGACAACATAATTCATCTAAATGGACATTCTCAAAGTATAGGTCACATGATCACAGTTAGTGGAGAATGGTAAACACAACATTTTCTGCTCTTCCACCACGAACACAGAGATAAATAAGACAGTTGGTCTTGAAAATGAGTTGTTGAAGCTAAAGTACACTTTAAAAAAAGGTTCTTTACACGTAGTAAGAGTTCTATTTAGAACCATATTGTCCTGAAGAACCTTTAATATGCTGAAATGGTTCTTTGTGTTGGAATTTAGGGTTCTTTACTGCTGCTTTTTTGTTTTTCAAATCTGAAACTGTTAAAGCCTCCTCATTACTGATTTTCTGGAGCTCAGCTATACAACTACACAATGTCAACACACTCTCAACAGGTAAATGATTTCTTTCTTAAAAATGACCGTAACTGGTTTTACTGTAACTGGTTTCATGACTTTTTCTTTTTTTAGTTTGAAAAAAGAGGCAACGAGATACAAAATCAGGCAGATAGAGGACTAAAAAAACAATATTAATAAATAATATATAAAAATAATATTAATAATATTAAGTTGCTAATATACTAATATTAATGAAAAGAAATATTTTTGAAAAGGTCATTACACTTTCATTATGAAACCTTATAAAAAGGGTTCTATTTAGCACCAAAAAGGGTTCTGCTATTGTTACAAGCCGAAGAAACATAATTTGGTCAAATTAAAATGAAAAGCGATTTTCATGGAGCTTGTAAAGACAACGTTAACACTACGACCTCCGTAGAGGAAAATATATTTAGCAGTACAAAACAATACATGACTCGGTTATGTACTGGCACGCTCGCGGTGCAATTGATCCGCTGCTCCCTGTTGCCACAGCAACCGCAGGCTAGACGACTCCAAGGTGACATGCCACTTGAGGAGGACTGTGAATCCCACTGAAGATCCCTCAGTGCGGTCCAGGGACCTCAAGGGGGCAGCAGCTGCCAAGAGCTGCATTAACTCCCAGAAAATGAGTGTCAAATGATCTCTGTGACACTGACACTGAGACTGTTCAATCGGTTTCGGTGTGAATTATCAAGTTTTTAAATATATGTGTTTAGGCAGGTGTAGGCTGAAGGAAGCGAGAGATGCGTAAGATGTGGGAATGCTTCATCAAATTCACTTGAGGTTGTTGCTCATCACTCTTTGAACCTCTTGGATCATTGTAAGGCTTCCATTAGCAGCACAATCTCCCTCATGTGAATTCTCATTGGAATTTTAATTTTGGTCATTAGAGCGAAGCTTCTAACTGCAGTTTGCTATTTCGCAAACACGAAAATACAATAAGCTGCATAAATGTGATTATTTCTCTAATGTGGGACTGCGAGGATTGGAAATGAACCCGGGCTCAGAGACAAAAACACCCTAAATGTTAAAAAGAGAGGGTGCGAATATACCATCGTAGTGAATTCCTTGGTTGTTTTTATGGTAACTAACATGTAACACACACTTTTTCATGATACTCTATTCTATTCAGTGACCTGTAGATGTCAAATATCTGTCTCAGAGGCAAGCAGAGTGTTTCTGAATGTGTTGCTTATATGAAGTGAATCCCTGCAACATCAGAATCTGACATGGTCGGTAGATCGTACATGGATATCAACCATTTATTCGAAATATATTCTAAAAAAGCATCTGTCTTGTGCATTACATACAGCTTTTCTTTTTCATAACAGTCCTCATTTTTAGATTTCAGATTCAGATATTTTTCAGATGATTGAATATTTTGTGTTTATTTTTGTTTTATTTTACTGTCCTGTGCATTAATGAAAAATTCATCAGTTACATAAAAAAAATGCTGCATTCAAAATATTAAATACATTTTATGTAGAAAAAAAGGATGACATACAATTATTATACTAATATAATCAATATTATTAATATATCAATTATTTTTTCTTAAACCCTATTGTTTTATTGAAGAACATTAGGTTAAACTATTTGAATGTGTTACAGTTAAAGTGTAATTATACATTTAAGTACTGTTCTTGACACTTCTGGAACAACAAAATGAATGTGATTTATTCATATATTTATAAATGTGGTTAACCTATATCAACATTCCCAGTTTCTCTTAATAATATATACTGTCCAACGCAACCTTCAAAGGCCCACTATATAATATAATATTAAAAGAGCTATATCTTTTGCTTTCTATTTTTGCTCTTTAAAAGCATGCCTATAAATATATTTCTTTACATTTATACATTTAGCTGAATTACAAGTGAGAATAATACAAGTACCACACTGTATTTAGGGCAGATAGTAGTTGACAAGTTTCTCTTTACAGGAGGTACAAAATAATTAAATGGCTGAAATCATAACAAAAAGAAACCAAGTAATTAATGAATTCCAGAGAATAAAATCTGTGCAAGAATGAACATGAACACACACACACACACATACACGTGATCAAAAAGAAACTCTCTCACCTCTCAGAAACACACTCATGAGATTTCACTCATTTCCATACCAGCACACCATCCCATCTCATCCCTTCTCTCTGGCTCTCTTTCCCTCTCACGTACTCACACATACACACAGGAGAGGGAGGAGGAAGTTCAAAGCCTTCCTCTCGATGAGGATGGCGAGGGCTGCTTTGATCTCTCTCTGACTAATTTGAAGATGTTCAGTTTAAACCTACAGGGAGCAGAGAGACAGACTCACATATGCTGCAGTGCTGTACCATTCACTCCGGCACTAATCACATGCTTAGCCGCTCTTGAACGCACAGCCCCGCGCCGACTGAGCATGCTCGACGCCGTCCACCTGAACGTGGCAGAAACATGGTACACAATTGGCCGAGGGGCACGTCATTTGGGTCATATCTCAAAGCTGTGCCCAATGTGGACAGAACACACTATTACAGTCTCAGCATCAAAACAGTGGATGGTAAAAACAACAACTGCTCGCACAGAAGGCGGGATGTGGGCAAGATGGCAATCGCAGGATGAGTGCAGACATTTACTGCAAAAGAAACAGTTTGTTTCACCAATATTTCATCAGATCCGCCTGTGACAAAACAAAAGAGTCATCTCTCCAGCTTCTCAACTCCGGCACTGCAGCACCATGCAGATTTTAAAGAGGAGTCGAGGAGGTATAGAAAAAGAGGGAGGGCTGCATGAATAATTGTTGAAGATATTTTTACTGTGACCCACTTTAAAGTCAAATTCAAACCTCTTAAAGGAGCAGCGCCCCGCTCCTCTCCCAACCGGAGACTGCGGAAAACCGCATCAGGTCAGGATCAGCCGGGAGATTCCTGGTGAAATTCACAATTTGTTCGAAAACAAAACAATAATTCAGTGGTGTGACGTGTGACCTTCTCTTGAATCGCTCCCTTTTTATTTCGTTTTTTTTTTAAGATAATAAACAAAGCAGAAGTCAAATGGTTTTGTGACTGATGTCAGAGCTGTAATTTATTTGTTTAGGCTGCTGTGCAATTTCTGCCCATTTAAATTGTAGGTGTACAGTACTACTGCTAAACCATAATCAGAGAACCTCCATGGCAGTTGTGATTGAAATACACAAATAATCTGAATATGGAAAAACTAAAACCATTATAATTTGTCTTGCATTGAGCCCTTGAACACTATTACGACCGTGTCAACTCCTATTCCTGAACGTACGTACCATTGATCGGAGGAGCCATTTCTCCTGACGCACAAACATCTGGCTGGAGGCCCTGGTGAGTGCGCTGCCGGGGACAGATGAGCTGTCACTGCGTCTGATTGATGAGGCGCTCGCTACAGGACGGTCACCATGGTGACAACAGGTCAAAGAGGCCAGAGAGGTCACACTGAATTCATCCCAAAATCTACTGGAGCAAAAAAACAAACATATTCGGGGAGTGAACAAGCACTCCAGGTAATGGAAATGGTAAACAGACATTTTTTACTATTGTGTATGCAAGCATTTTTTTCATTGCATATCTGAGATATAAAATATTATGGATGATATTAAAATAAATATAATATAGGTTTTATAAAATAAACACTGATAAGACACGGTAGAGCCAAACAGGTTTTAAACTATAGCAACATTTGATCAGATTATCATTTCAATGTGCTTAACCAACGCTATCTCACGACCAATTCGTACGAGTGATCAAAAAGTGGCTAATTCGTACGAATTCGTACGACTTCACTCGTACGAATTTGTACGATTTGTCTAAACCCACGTGATGGGTAGGTTTAGGGGCGGGGTCAGGGGTAGGTCATTCGTACGAATTAGCCACCTCGTAGAATTCGTACAAATTGCCGTGAGATCAGGCTGGCTTAACATGGATGTATCTTTTCATTCATTTTTTTCTTTGTTTTACCAAAACCTCAATATCTTTAAAGAAATATTACTTCAATGTCAGGATATTCCTTAATATTCCTTCCTGTGTCCTGATGTTTTGCTAACACCATCTCATATTTATAAAAACATGCAGAATTAAAGTCTTCATCCTGAACTACTTTCCAAATTTCCTCTATGTAACCTATCCAAAATATGGTAGTTGTGACAAGATTTGTCAGGAATTGTGGTGGCAACTCAATAAAATAAAAATATTAAATAAAATAGTTTGAAACCATCCTGTAGTCATGTACTTTACAAAGATAGTAAAGATATCATTAAAATAGTCCATGGGACGTAATAGTGGTTCAACCTTAATGTTATGAAGTGACGAGAATACATTTTGTGCGCAAAAACACATAAATAACTACTTTATCAACAATTTATTCTCTGTGTTATTCTCCGACGCTGTTCACATTGTAAATTGTGATGCTCCCGCGCCAGCATCACACACATGCGTTGTGGTGCACACGTGAACAAAAAGTATTCTCGTCACTTCATAAAATTAAGGTTGCACCACTGTCAGAAAGCTTTCCACACACCAGCTTATTGGTGGAGAGGAGATCAATATATCAATATCAGTATATATGGGGATGAGGCCATGATGATGCATAGAGGCCAATGGCCAAAATTTGCCCATGGGCAAATAACAATAACAATAATAATAATAAAAGTCTTAATATTGTATTATTATTATTGTAGCAGTAATAATAATAATAGTAAATAGCTTTAGTAAAAAGTAAATATCTGCCGTACAGACACCTGCACTACCCCACATGTGCCTCATACACACATACGAAGATTATGACTGACTGTGAGTGTGTCTTTATACGATGACTGACTTTCATCCTGGCTACCATCCGTCTGTTTGTAACTCTGGTTCTCTCTTTACTTTATTTTACTTTCCTCATCTCTTTTTCTCTCTGTCCTCTAGTCATAGTGAGGCATCACAGTGTTCCTGCAGAGAGTTTTTAGACAGGAGGTCAATATTTAATGAAGTGACACTCTTGTTAAAAAGCTTAAAGTGCTCCTGTTCAGCACTAGAGGTTGGTTATGGCTTTTATTTATTCATTTAGGACCCCCACTCTCTTTCTCTCACTCTTTTCATACTCTCTAGCCCGTTCTCTCAGGTTTGAAAGAAGAGCCTTGTTGTTTCCCCCAAGGAACGCCGCTGCATCATTCCATCAAACACACTCTCTCTCCCTTGGAAACACACACATCAAAAGACACCTGAACACACACTTCTTACACCTTGCTTTATATGATTTGGTGTATTATTAAATAGCTTCACTATTGTGAACATGCCAGCACACACTAATCGACATCTCAACCTGGAAAACAGTGGGATGACTTTGCAAATGTTGTGTGTTGGAAGTTGCCATGATTATTATTCTACAACAGACGGGTTGTGTATGTGCGCACACGAGTCTGTGCGGGAGATCGGACAGCATATTTAAAGAAGTCATGCTCATCAGCTCAAAGTCTCTATAACACCCAGCACATCAATATTATCAGAAACTAAAAAGCTAAGGGCCAACTCTAGGAGATGTTCAAAAAGCTCTGTTTTGCCAATAACTATTAATTAAACATCATCACTTACATCTAAAGGGTTTTCATCAAATATTTATGCTGGGAATGTTGAAACATGCAGAAAAGTATGTGTTAAATATGCCATAAACCCATGAGAAACCGGTTTGTGAGCACACACTCACATATATGCGAGTTAACATAAGAGTGTAATTTGAAAGGACAGTTTCTCTCCTGTGTGTGCATGTGTGTATATGCCTGTGTGTGTATCTGATCTGAATATGTAGGTCAAACAACCATATATGGAAAGCCTGAAAATTGCCAACTTGCGTACGCTTGAGTAGACACACTCACACACAGCAGCGCTAAACCCATTCAACTAACAGATCAGATCTTTAAGTGTGGAAGTGTGTACCATTTTTGTCCTGCATTAAAACTTTGGCTGTTAGACTCCACAATGTTTTGCACTTGAAGAAAGCTTTGAAACAATCTTCAAATCTTCAAGACAGTAAGAAGCAGGGCTGATGTTGTCAACTGCTTCTTCACTTTAAAAAAAATCTTCCCCCGTATTTCTCTCTCTCAGTTATCACTGAAATATTTAAATGAAATTCCTTTTTTTCCTGCTGGTTTTTGGAACATCAAATGAAGTTTTAATTGGATTTTTTTTCTGTCATGGTTCGTGTTTAGAGATTTTATTCATCAGTTTTTTCATTTGTTAAATCTCAACCTCTGCTGATGAACCGCACACATTTGTCCTCACAAGTCAGCCTTATCAGACAGAGGAAGAGAGGGAGGGATATGGAGACAGAGAAAAAGGAACAGATTGAGCCAAAACAGAACATGTCAAATAGAACATCTTGGAACAGTGTATCGAAGACTAAATTGTTTGAGCTGTTTGACACACACATAAACACTTGAGACGAGTCCTGCATGCTTAAATCTAACTGTAAATTGTTGGGGGGGGTGCTCATTAGCATAGAGACAGGTTTAATCAAATCAGCTGTGGGTACAAATTAGTCAGTGAGAGCATAATGAGTTAGGAATTAATTAGAAACATAATGAGAATACGAAAATATGGGAATCCTGGCATCTGCACATTATCTTCTGGTCACTAGATTCCCAAAAGACCCTCTGCCTCAACCCTTTCTTTCTTTTCTTTCTTTTTTTCTTTCCTTTATTTCCTTCGCCAGTGAGAACAGGAGTTGGATCAGAGTATTGGACCAGAATGAAGTTAAACATGGTTGGAACGTGAATATGACTTACAACATTTTAGAAAAAGACCCTCAAATGTTCCTTTTAATCCCTCACCAATGTTACAATTACATCTCAATAAAAAAAAAGTAATTAACATGACATAATACCCATTATATAGTGTAAGGTCATGACACAGCTATTTGCGTTTTACACTGTGACAGAACATTCTTGCCAGAAACTTCTGTGCATCAGCAGAAACTTCTGCATGTGTCACGACACCTCTTTCTCTCACCCATTACAACACGACTCATTTGAGGTGTAATCATGCAGGCTCTTACTTCTACTGAATTCTAGCAAGGCTCTGCAAATTATGAGTAAAAGGGAGCGAAAATAATGTAGCTATAGTCTTATGTCTCATCACAGTGCTCATCATCACAATCACATTAATCCTGACATTTTTTCACATCACTACTTACATTTTATCACAGTGCTCATCACATCATATTACTCACATTTTATCACAGTACTCATCACATAATCACATTACTCCTCACATTTTATCACAGTACTAATCACATCATCACAGTACTCCTCACACCATCACAGTACTCCTCACACCATCACATTACTCCTCACATTTTATCACAGTACTCATCACATCATCACATTACTCCTCACATCACGTTACTCACAATTTATCACAGTACTCATCACATCACATTACTCCTCACATTTTATCACAGTACTCATCACATCATCACAGTACTCCTCACACCATCACATTACTTCTCACATTTTATCACAGTACTAATCACATCATCACATTACTCCTCACATCACGTTACTCACAATTTATCACAGTACTCCTCACATTTTATCACAGTACTCCTCACACCATCACATTACTCCTCACATTTTATCACAGTACTCCTCACACCATCACATTACTCCTCACATTTTATCACAGTACTCATTACACCATCACATTACTCCACACATTTTATCACAGTACTCCTCACACCATCACATTACTCCTCACATTTTATCACAGTACTCATCACACCATCACATTACTCCTCACATTTTATCACAGTACTCATCATATCATCACAGTACTCCTCACATCACATTACTCCTCACATTTTATCACAGTACTCCTCACACCATCACATTACTCCTCACATTTTATCACATTACTAATCACATCATCACAGTACTCCTCACATCACGTTACTCACAATTTATCACAGTACTCATCACATCACATTACTCCTCACATTTTATCACATTACTCCTCACATTTTATCACAGTACTCCTCACATCACATTACTCCTCACATTTTATCACAGTACTCATTACACCATCACATTACTCCACACATTTTATCACAGTACTCATCACATCATCACAGTACTCATCACATTACTTCTTAAATTTACATTTTATAACAATACTCATCACATCACCACAGTAAGTTTATTTATATAGCACATATCATACACAATGGTAATTCAAAGTGCTTTTCATAGAAGCAATTAAAATAATCAAAAGAAATAATAATAATTAAAACAGTTTAAAATAAAAAGGAAATAAAATACAGTGCAAACAGTCGGACAAACAATGGCACAGTGCTTATTCAGTACAATACACATTTTATTATAGTAAGGAAGCCGTCACTAGATGGAGTCAGGCTAGTACTGGACGGATTGTGTTTGTGAGTGAGATAAACTAGGTTAGCATTAGTGATGCCGTATAGCAGTAAAACATCTGCCTCTGATGTTATGGAGGGGAGGTGGTACTGTTATAGTATCTGCACAGTGCTAGTTTTAGACTTTTTTTAATAACCTTGTTTTTAATCATGCTCTTAAAACACTTCTTTATTTGCTTATCCTGTTTTTGTATAAACATTATTTGCAATGACCCTTTAGCTGCTTTCTGGTGTGATTATACTAGTGACTATCACAATACTCATACTCACTCTACTCACATAATTCCTCACATTTTTCACAATACTCGTCCCATCATTTTATGCACACAGTGCACATCACTGCATTACTTGCATTTGATCACAGTACTCATCACATTCATTTTCACATTTTATCAATACTCATCACATCTTGACATTAAAATGTGATAAGTAATCACAAAACATTTGATCACAGTACTCATCACATCATTACATTACTCCTCACATCTTATCAAAAACTTTACATCGTATCACAACTTTCCTTACAACACCTTACAATTACTCCTCCCATCTTTTCATAATACTCATCACATCAATATTTTACTCCTCAGATCTTATCGCAGTACTCATCACATTCCTTCACACATATCTCAGTTCTGATGTACTGGAAGTACTGACTCATCACCTCATCACAATACACGTCATATCACAATGCTCTTTACATCTCATCACTCTTTTCTTTTTGTTACGATACTCTTCTGATCACTGTATTTCATATAATCACAATGTTCTTTATATTCGTATCAAAATACTCTTGACAGTTCATCTTTCTCCTCGCATCACATTACTTCTTACATCTCCTAATATAGTAGGGATAAAACCAGACACCAAACGAGATCAATTAATTAAACCTCAATTGTAAATGCAAAATGAGCCGTGCTGAATAATAGGCCGTGATTGTTACCGAGCTGGTCCCTCAAACAGGAGCGGGTGATCAGGCAGGTGGCTCAGCTGTGGCACTAACGAGCCACTAACGCCTTAACGAGGCTGCTGCCCTCATTTGTTTATGCTAATGAGTTAAAATAATATTTGTTCTTTTCTCAGCAATAGTGAACCAATGTGCCAGTTTCCCTCCTTCCCCTTGTGTTTGGAATCATGGCACAACAAAAGAACCAGGGGTTCAGAGGGGAGGCTTTTGTTTTCTAATTGAGCTAATTAGTTTAATAAGGTCAACTGGTTTGATATCAAGTTGTAGAGGAATCTGTAGCCTTTTGATATATTTAGATTAGCAGTGATTGTTCTTGGATTGGTGCAGTGTTTTAAAAGAAAACCTCTGGCTGTGTAAATTGGCCAACTAAGATGAGGCACCTTCACAATAAGAAGAGTGTTTTAGAAATCCTTTAAATTGGAATTCCTACCCGTTATAAGAAATAATCACCCTTCTGTGTTTAAGGCAGCACGTGTGTGTGTGTGTGTGTGTGTGTGTGTGTGTGTGTGTGTGTGTGTGTGTGTGAGAGAGAGAGAGACTTCACCCTCATACAGGAGGTTATTTCTTTATTCAGACAGAGTGGTCCTGGCTATGGTGTATGTTCACCATTGAGTGAGCATTCAGCGATGTGAAACCAGCTTGCGCCTGCTCCGCGCTGATAACTTCACAGCAAAGAGATGGCAGCCGACTCAGACTTCTTCTTTTCACCACTGCTATTATTAATAAAGAAGGGGGGTGCTCTTTAATTGGACGCACTGTCCCTCAAAGAAAAATCCGTAAGAATAATTTCCTGCAATATTCCACAGCAGGCAGAATTAATAATAATACAATTATACAGAGAGACACAAGCCAGATTCGCATACACACAAACACACTCAGCACTCAGTGATGTGCTACACTGGACACTAAACACTGAGTAAAGCAGCTTAATATGCCTCCTTTTTGAAATAGAGAGAATGCGTCTCATAGGCTTTGGAGAGAGTTGAGTCCCTCAGGAGAAGGGGAGTTTAGGTGGACTGAGTAAAAACTACTTATCTAAAAGGAACAAAATGAAGACCAGCAGATTCTGCACTGTAAAATAAATGAAACTGAAAAAAAATTAAACTCAAATGTAATTTATTAAAATCACACAAGTCAAAGTGGTGCCAGAGTAGCAACTTGTACTCATAACATCTAGCAGAAAAATTACAGAAATTATTGACATGTGCAGTGGATGAAAATAATGGGAATTGATGAAACTTTTTACAGGGTGTATTCTTACTTACCCCTGTAATGCAACATTACCTCATAGTTATGCAATTTGTTAACAATATTTTCTTTTCTACAAAACTAGAAAGGTCCATGACTGTGCCATGAAGTTTTCTAAATAAAAAACCTTGCATATAAAAATAAATTAATCACAATACGAGGAGGAAGATAATACATCACTGTGATTGGCTGATCATCTATTTATCATGTTCACAATATGTCACAAACATACCATCAAACCCACAAATATGATTCAAACTACTGGAAATGTACAGACTAATTACAAACTTGGGTAACACATTTTCTTTTTAAATATATCCCTGTTACTGTGTAATTATACATTTGGGTAATATTAAAAAAACTACATGTACTTACTACAGGGTTAGGGTAGGATTAGGGTTTGGTTTAGGTTTTGTTGCATGTAATTATGCATAATTTATAGTTATTACTATAGTAAATTCATGTAACGTGTAATAAGGACACATTAATTTAAAGTGTTACCCAAACTTGTTTTTCATTCTTAGTTTCATCTAAATCATAAAAAAAAAAAAAAAACTTGACTTAAATGAGTGAGTATGATTTTAGTGACCATTCAGCTTTTTTATTAAAGGCATACCTCCGTTCCTGCCACCATATTTACCTTTACTGTGTATACTGCTCTCTAAAAAAAGAAATCAGTAAAAACAGGATCCATTGTACTGTTAATATGCTGGAATTTTCCATTTTGATTTTTCACAGGTGTTTTCCCCATATTTTGAATTTATGTATAGTGTTGTATTTTAGGATGAAACGAAAATGTCCAGGCAGAAAATCACCAGTTCCCTTTTTTGTTTTTCTACAGATTTTCTTTTCTTATAGCAGTGTGAGCATTTGATATTTTGTTTTAAAAAAAAGGTGACAATTAAAAAGCAGTTGAACAGTAGATACACCATTATTGCAGTTAAATTAAAGCAATGTTAAAAAATGAGAGATTCTGATGCAACTTGGTTTTAATAATGATGATATAAAATAATATATAATATATACATACATGCACACGTTCATTTTTAGCCTTCTCTTTTAACTGTCATGCAGAGCCTGAAGAGACAAAGCACATTTCCAGCACAGAGCACATCACCTACATGCATGATAGTTCTGTCTCTTACAGTCATCAGTGCTGACGAGCTGTATTTGACAGCAGTCCCACCTCTCTCTTCTGGGCCGTGTAGATTTAATGTGTGCCTGAGCTAGTGTGTGATGTTTGGGTGAGAATGTTAATATATGTATGTGTGTGAGTGGTGGGTAATCTGCAGGGTGGGGTGGCGGGGGGTTGTTGTCACACTTGTCCTGCGTGAAGAGGCGCTGTAGCGTGCAGTACTGCAGCGATAGGCCGAGCTCATTAAAATACAGACAGAAACAAAAGCATGGATACACTCACTGTGGCGTGTTCCTGTGTGATAAACGGCATAGTTTCTCATCTGAATTAGCCAGCCTTTGTAGTCACACACACACACACACACACACACACACAAACGTATACATGCAAACACTTAAACAAAAGTACACACTCTCGCACATGCACTTTAAGACACATTATGGAGAGTAATATATTTAAACAAGCAAAATGATATAAAATGCTACCACCCTTTTTTACAGGGCAAAATATGTTATAGAAATAAAAAAACATAGGCTGAGCATTCAATGTGTTCAATAACATCACTCACTAAGAATATATATTAAAAAAAAAACTTTTATAATTTATTAAAAATAATCCGCTTTATCCAATAAACATCTTTAAAAATATATTTATTTGAGAAGCTATTACAAACTAATGATCTTGAATTTAATATCGTTGGCAAAAAATGAAATAAATTTAAATATTATTTTAAGCCTAAACCTCACCTGTATATTGTTTGGTATATTAAAAACTAATTACAGTCTTAAATTCTAATAAAATTCATCTTCTTCAATAATATATATATATATATATTAAATAAATTAATAATAAATACTGAAAATAGTTCATATGAATAGTAAATATACAATATAAATACATAAGTGTAAATGTATAAAATAAATATTTTTACTGTAAAAAGTATATTTTTTAGTTCTGGCCATCCCAATCATGTAAAACCTTTCACTAGCTTTCTAGTGTGTTTTTTATACTGTAATGAAGCTTAAATGGGTGTCGAGACCAACTAAGCAGACAAATATTTGGAATATAAGGTAATATTATTTGAGGAAAAAATAACGTCAGCTAAATAAATCAATGATATGAACATATAAAGCTTCTGGACCTTGCAACTGACTCAAGCTTTCTCACTTGCACCCACATATGGCAAACTCAAGCTCCACCACAGTCTGTATGTGCCGTGTATTATTAGACAACAGAATAAAGCAAGCACCTTTGCCTCTTCTCATTAATGTGCCAGCAAAATATGGTCAGGGTACATTTCTTCCAGTCTTTTACTAGCAGGTTAACAGAGAAACCAATACAATCCTTAATGAATGCACAACTGCTTTACAGCACAGTAACAAAAAGCCTTTCCTGTCCTCTGTTCATACTGTGTGGCCAGTATATCTTATATGACCACTGAAAGAGCGAGAGAGAGAGAAGGCTTGTCTTCGGCACAATAAATATAGGAGGGTGAGGGGGTGGGGGGAACCTGACCCCCCTCACCACCACCAGCCCCCTACCCAAGGCTGGCCCCCAAGGACAAGCTGTGTGATTGGCCACCATTGGGACAGGAAATCGAAGAAGAGCGGAGAGAAAGAAAAGGTGTGATTTCACTAGCTAAATTACCCACGGGACTGATGAGAGAAACAAATCAGCGAGTGAGAGTCCAGCATCAAGAAGCCAATATCACAGCACATCTCTTAGACTGAAATATGAGGCGATCCTGGAACAAAATACAGCGTTTCTGTACATTGTCATAACTTACACGGCCAAAAAATAAAGCATCATTGAGCAGGCATAAAATAACTATCTGGAAGGGGTTTTTTCCACCCTGTCGCTTTGAGCAAATCACGAGTGCTCAGGCTATCAGAGATAAACACTGGTGCGCCCTGAAACATGCCCCAATGTCAAACAACCAACCGGGATTTGAAGCAAGGTCACTCCAGCTCTCCTTTCAGCTCCCTCTCTCTCTCTCTTTCACACCCTCCTTCACTCTGTCACTTAAATGCTTTGCAGTAATTTCACTGTATCAGAGCATCTTTCTGTAAACAGATAAATGATAACCTATCTGGCTCTGTTCAGAGAGATAAGACTTTCATCTGTCTCCTCTCTCTCTTCAACTCTAACCTATCTTGCCACAAAACATTGGTGGTGGTTGAGGAGATTCCCCCCTTCCATATGTGAAGCGCTTTGAGTACCCAGAAAAGTGCTATATAAATGTAACGAATTATTATTATTACTAAAACTGACATTTCTGTCATCTCGTTGTCTAGTCTACTAACAATGTCCACATCCAGTCTTGAAAATTCCCACTGCAGATTCATTTCCACCACATCTCAAATTATGATATTTTGTGGTGGAAATGTCAGTGATTTTTACATTTTTGGAAAGAAATGGCATACTTTGTGAGGCTACTTTCATGGTATTGTTGTACCTTAAATATTCACAATTAAATAATATTTGCACACTTATCAGCTCGACTGAAAAAGATTAACAAAAACATTGTTCAAATGGTATCACTTGATATTTCTTTATTATATTCACACTTCACAACTCATTTAATCTCAAACTCTGATTTACATGGTTGTTTCACTGGTAAACAAATTTTGAAGAATAATAAATAAATAAATAAATAAATATGTTTTTAATATGTGGTTAAAATGATGGCATAACTGACACCCATAATAATAAAAGAATTATAGAAATTATTTGAACACAATAAATATTAAAGTCTTTATTTCACTATTTGTTTAGATCAGTTAATGCAAAATATCTACTTGATTTAAGACATTTGCATATTTTTTTTATTGGTCACATGACATGCAGATGAACAATCAAAATATTTCAGCTTTTTTAGTATAGGCTAAGCGTTTTGATTTAATTTAATTTGTTTTAATATTAATTTATTTTTTTATGGTTTAATTATTCGCTTTTTACAACCCCTTTGATGTTCCCGCACAAATCCTAGTTTGGAAAACCCTGGTTTAGATAATTATAGTTTATTTCATATTTTAAAATTCAAAGCCTGGGATAAGAGGAAAACAATACAATGTATTCATAAATGGAATGAGCAAATATAAATAATGAAGGCATGATAGTAAAAATCAACCACTGGGACATAAAAGTCTCCAAGAGATTAAGTAGCACCCTTAGAGGGGTCTGAAACGACACAAGTGTGAGAGAATCATCCCAGAATTTCTATTTGGGAGTACTATCCCTTTAAGGGTGGCTTTTCAAAAAAAATATTAAAGGCAATCGCGCTCTCCACAAAGCTCCTTTTCTTAGAAAAGCAGCTTTGCAGGGTTGTCAAAGCAGTGCGCATCTGCAGTGCAACCCAGTTAAAATCTGATGCTTCAAACCAGCAAAGGTCTCAAAATAGTTTGCAACGATGAGACAATACAGCAAGATTTTCACTCAACCTCCCACTGTTCTTCCCTATTGTTCTTAAAGCTGCAGTCTGTAACTTTTTTGGGGTAAAAAATTACCAAAATAAATTTTTGAGCAAGTACATAACCAGCCAGTGTTCAAAACTATCTGCTTGCCTTAGTTCGATTCAAAACGGTAAGCTTGTAATAATGCTTTTAATTCCAGTGGTACTGGTGGATTTCCGCGGGAAATTTGAGCATGTCTTTGTGTCATTACGTCACATCTGTACACATAAAGAATGAGTCTCGGCTAGTAGGCTATATTGCCTGTGAGGATGTTAGAGGTGGAGATTTATAGCCTTTTCTCACAGCACTTGATATAATTAAACTTATCAATTTGATGGCGGATCCAGAAAGGTTCAAACGACAATCATCAGTGACAACTGGAGATTCACCCGCTGAAAAAAAATGCAAAAGACTTCATTCGGACTTTGGAGTGGCTAGAGAAAAAAAGAGACTGCAACCGGGCCCATGCGAAAACAAGGTTAAATATAGGAAGGGCTTTTGAAAGGTGGCGCGAACTCTGTGTTTTGAAGGGGTTCAAAACGGACGCAGAGACGGCTTTTTTTTCTGCTGGACAGGTAAGACATTTCAATGGTTCAATTATGTAACAGTAGCGCACTTGTTCGCTTAATTCATACAGTTACGGAGTACTGAACTACAGGTAGTCCTAATACACATTAAATGTAGTCACGCAATGCTGATGTTGTTAACAATAACAATTTGAGAACAAAGTATAATTTTGCACGGTTTGGCGTGATATGATAAGCGATCGTTAGATTTAATCAGCGCGATTTACTGCAATGCTTTTTTCCCTTAGTTGTCAGAACAAAAGTGGATGTTACTTACTTGTTCAGATGACATTTTCCGGTGAAAATTCTTATGTTGGTCATACTTCCAAAAAGTAGAATCTGTGATTCCGAATGACAGGATCCACACCGGCGCCGCGACTGACAGCCGCACATTCTCCTCAAAACATTGGATTCATAACTGCAATTGCAGATTTTGAACAGAGATGGCGACAAAGAGGAAAAACTACGGACTGCAGCTTTAACAAATGCTCTCCAACTTGATCTCGGTTTCTCTATGTTCACCCCACTCTCTTTTCCCCTCTCCCTATCACAGACACACACAATCACACACATGCTTTTCATATGTAAATCTCCTCGTGAAGCATCCAGTCTGAGCGCTGGTGCTAGCGTGCTAAATCATTAGCTCCACAGTGACAGAGAGTGCCTCGTATCATTACATCTAATTAGAGCCTTTCTGTTTCCTATCAATTAACAGAGCAATTAAAACCACTGTGGCATGATTACCAACTAACTGCTGACTCAGGGGCAGACATGGTAAACAATAGAATCTGTGGATACACGTGCAAAACAAACAAACAAACACACACAGTGTTGATGTTAGCATGATAAACAACTTAGCGTACCTACTCAAATGCAGCAGCACATTAAGGAAGCCATTTGTATTATTAATAAACTCTGATTCCACAGTGTGAGTGGATAATGTGCAGGGTGACCATTTGCATTAGAGCTCAGTCTGAAATAAAGATGGAAACGTGGAGTTAACACATTTAGAGAGAATCATTTTCGCTCGTTCACATCAATAACAAGCACGAGAACAAATTTACGTGTGCAGGGCTGCCAACTCTCATGCAGTTGCGCAATTGACACTCTTCTCACGCATTATTACTACTAGTTACAGCACAAGACATGCATGAACATCAGGGTATGTTGAAAGAACCAGTACGACTTACTGAAATGTATCATGTCTCTTGCAATCACACAATCGGTTTCAGCCGCAGATAAAACATCTTGTAAACAATGTCACCTAACATTATTTACATCAGAAAAATGAGCATAAACAGTTAGCGAGAGAAAAATACTCTAGTAGACTTTTGCACAAAAAAGCACATTATTACTAATTCAATATATTTTTACTCTAATACCATTATAAATTCATTATTATAAAAACGGCCTTATAAACAATTGTGTACAAATCAGTTGTTAATACTGAGCGGCCTGGCCTCTCTCATAGTTTACAAATATCCAAGTATATATATCAAAGTGAATCGATATTGAATCAAAATGATGATTGTTATTTTACAATTGATGATTATAAAATATAAGTACAATATTGTCAAATGAAATATGTAAAAACAATGTAATATTTTTTTTAGGCCAGTATTGTCAAAAAAACCAATTCTTATATCGATATGAATTAACATTACATTTGAATTATGAAAAATATAGTTAATTTATATAAATGCATATAAATATAATTAAAAATGTGCTTTATAATTTAAATTATATATATATTTGTGAGTGTGTGATTAATATTGACAAAAATATTAATTATAAATAAAAATGTCCTGTATATAATTAAAATTGTGTTAATGTGTGTATTGTAATATTATATAGATGTGTAATTATATACTATTGTATTTAATTGTGTATTTTAATATGAATAATATTATACAATATCATCTATTTCAAACACCAATATTGTGTAATAAGAATGTCAATATTTATGATTGACAGGGATATATTGTTACATGTCTGTTTGTTTTTGGACTCTATTCTTTGTTTCTTTTGTTCAGTTTCCCGCCATTCATTTGTTCCCATGGTAACCCTCCTCATTAGTTCTTTTGGTTCAGCTGTGTGTCAATTATCTTGTCAATCAGTTCCTCCCTGTCACCTGTGTATATAAGTCTTAGTCTTGTATTGTCTAGTAGTCTGTCGTCGTCTTTGTTGGATGGTTGTTTTTGAGTTTCTCTTCCTGTTCCTTGAGGGTTTTGATTAAAAGACTATTTCCTGGAATCATCCTTCGCCGTGTGCTTCAATTGACACAGTCATTCTGTAACATATGTAATATTAGCAAGTATTAAATAGACATTTTCCATGAGGAACCAAACCTACATATATTTTCTAGTTTCCATGACTACTGGCTATACTGCTTGTGGACCATGATGCTGTGCAACACCATATTGACAGGAGTGTGCTGATTTTTTTCCCTTATTTATTTATTATCAAAGAGAGTTTCTGTAAATCCAGGCCATATTTATACAATTCAAACACAATTCAAAACCTCCTAATATGAACTGCACTGAACTGTCTACATTGGACACTACAACATACAAACTTGACAGAGTTGTTAAAAAACACTGTTAAATGTACAGAGCTGTGAATGTGTGAGTGTCTTAGTGTTAATAACTGGGTATGCTGTGAAACTATACTGAGTGTGTGTGCTCATACGAGTGTGTTTGTGTGTCAGTGTTGTGTGCAAATTCGATGTGGCCTCGGGGTAGGGGGGGTATGATTCAGCACCAGACACTTGGCACGTGCCTTTCCCCCTCACACACACGCACACACTAGTGCGTGCACAATAAATCCTCTTCCCCCTGAGGAGTCGTCCGAGGGAGTGATGTGGAGGAGGGTTGAGTCAGGTGGGGATGAACATCCCTCCCCCACCTCTCCCCTCACCACATGACCCACAAAATGAGACAAATAGAGCCGCTTCCCTCACTCACTCTCTCTAATTATGTTGGGGAGGTCAGAGATCACGTGTGGGGGGTTGAATCTGAATTTTCGGGTGTCTGGGGTGAGATTTGGGGTGGTATTACATTTGGTATGCAGATCAACATAAGCGTGGCAGTTCTGTGTGCATCTGCGTGTGCTTTCTGCAGGGGTCACCGGCTGTAACGTCTACGTGCGCCAGCAGGCCTGGGGAGGGACTAAAGGTTAAAAAGGTCAAGCTCCTCATGGGACTAAGACTGCACCTCATCATGCAAACATGAATATATATATACAAACTAATACAGACAAATGCGTCTCTGCTATTGACCTTCGCCCTTAACCAACCTTGAACCCAACAGAAGGAAGGCAATCATCCGAGTTTTCGGGGTGGACGGTTTGGACTCCATTTGGTCCGTTCAGATCTGTGAATGAATGTTAGGAAGTGGTTTCGATCTCTTCATGGATGCCGTGCTCTACGCTGGAGTACACTGTCACCAGCAATAACACTCTCAGTGGTGCTGCGGTAGAGCTTCACAGGTTCATCTGCTCGTGACACACTTCCACAGAAGCACCGCAGAGAGGAGGCACTGCCGAGCCTCTTTCAGGACAGATCCAGAATCAGATCGTCTCAAATCTGCAGTATGGGAGGAATATATAGATGTTAGGACTTCCTACTGTTAATCACCTGAACCTGATCGGGATGTGAACACGTTTTTGTGTCGGTCCATAAAGAATTCTTTATCCATTAGAATAATCTTATGGATGTGGCACATCAGTTCATGCACATCTCAAATCAAAATTATTATTTTTCATTGTAACATAATCTGGTTAGAGTGCTGCCACAATGCTAGGGTATTTAAGGGGGCTGCCAGGGTGTCACTAAGTGGTTTTTATTGGGTTGCTATGTGGTTGTTTAATGCAAAAGTCAAGAGATCACCTCCAAGTACTAGATATTGCTTCAATTGCTGCATCAATGTAACCGTATGGGATTTTTTCCACTTGTTTCGTTGTCCACCAGGCAAAAAACATGAATCAGATTAATTAGTAATATTAAGAAATTAAGTAATATTGCACCATGTGTTATTATACTTTATATAAAACACACACAATGTTCTGTACTTCAGTACCAAATTGGCATCAGATTTTGAAACACTTATGAGAGATATCACAACCTTGTCTTCACCTCACAGCAATAGGCTGCCGCTTTGCATTTTTCACCTCTCATTTCCATAAACTTCAGCATTTTCTTCAACTTTCACCACATACTCCGCACTGTTGTCAATCCCCCAATCCATTGCACAAGCTAGTCACCCAGATCCCACAGACCATGTAAAGAAAATGTCCAACTCCACTCACCCCACGCCAATGGACACATACGGTTGGGTTAGGGGTTTGATCAAATCCTTAATTTAGAGTATGAGTAATAGTACTGATGCTTAACATATTAAGGAATACTAATTAAAGTAAAACCAATCAGTGGAGAACTAAATTAAACTCAGGTCAGTGAATTGGCATGCCTGTGCTAATTTAAAGTAATCAAGAGATTTGTGCTGCTCAAGCTGGAACGAGTCCAGGGAGTCAGCAAGAATATTACTGATGACATACATCTCTCTACAGCAAGCTGAGAATATCCTTGATTTGGTGTTTAAGGGAGTGTAGTATACACACAGTGAGAGAAGATGAGTGTGTGACAGATGGTCAGAGCTTTTGGCAGCACAGCGAAGCGAGTGCGCGAGTACGTACCAGCACAGCAACCACCAAAAGTATTCTTTAGGCTGAAATTCCCCTTATCTGCTCATAATCATATTATACGCATCAATGATTGCTCCTCTTTATTTACTGTAAAATGCATTATAGCCTACAGTTAGTTCCATTCCTCAGATTTGATTGGTGGCGAATTACACAGTATAACAGCACTGGGATGTTTAACTGTTTTTAATACACAGTTTCGTTTTAATATACATCTAAATACCTGTTTCGCCCCATACTGTTGTGATGGGGGGCGGGGGGTGTTTGTCACCACCTATACGAAACTGCTTGCTTGCACTCACACTTTGCACTTTGACTCTGAGTGGAAAAGTTCCGGTCTGCACTACACCAGCAACGCTAAAAATTTAAATGCGAACCGGCCCACTTTGAACATTGATAACATATATATTACCTTTGTCTGTCTCTAAATCTGCACTAGATTATATTAAGAGAAAGAAACATTGTAAATACACAAACCATTTGGAATTCATGAGCTTTCTCTTAAAAACCACACAGATAATTTACATCATAAAAAGAGAAAAAAAGAGAAATCCATCCCACTCCCAGTCTTCTGGATTGACACATTGACATATACAATTGTAGAATACACTGGCACAATTACAACAGAGCTAAAAACCAAAGAAACCCCCAAAGACTGGTGCATAGCACAGCTGCTAGATAACAGCCAGAGAATGCATTTCCAACTATAGTTGCAATTCCTCAGCAGCATTTTTGGGATATTTCTCAAAACCTGCATGGAGTCTCTTTAGTGAACCTATAATAGTATTTTGAAGGGTCACAGGTTCCTCCATTTAGTAACATTAGTGATTTATAGACACAAAATTGCTACATCAGTCACTTGAAGCAGTGCCCCTAAAATCAGCAGTAGCTTATAAAACAGCCTTGAACTGTGCTGACAGAAAGAAGGGCAGAAGAAGACTTTCACATCACCCGCGAGTTAAATTATTAGTACTGCCAGAAATACAGGTTGATCTCTCATCTTGCCCTGCTCCTCTGTTTATTCACTTTCAAACCATCCACCATTTTTTCCTCTCACTCTTCCTCTCACTGTATTAATGAGTGTGTTGTGGGTGCATGTGAGATGCAGATATAGTCTACCAGACAGGCTAGTTGTCATCTAAGAGTAAGAGACACTGGGGGACATTGACAATTTCTTTCACTATTGGGAAATACACGTCTTTTTCCTTTTTCCTGAAAATAAAATCAGCAAGGATGCATTCATTTGGTTAAAGTGACAGTAAAGACATTTAAAATGTTATTAAAGATTTCTATTTCAAACTTCATACGTCACACGGTTTTTGACACAAATGTTAAGCAGCACAACAGTTTTCAACATTGATAATAATAAGAAATGTTTCTCGAGAAGAATGATTTCTGAAGGATCATGTGACACTGAAGATTGGAGTAATGATGCTGAAATTGTAGCTTTGCATCACAGAATTAAAGTACGTTTTAAAATAGATTCAAATAGAAAATGTTGTTTTAAATTGTAATAATATTTCACAATATTACTGTTTATACTGTATTTTTAATCAAATAAATGCATGTCAGCTCCCGTTGACTGTTAGAATAGGGAAAATAGTTTCAATTTAAAGTCACTTTCGACAGCAGAAGAAAAGTAGTGAATAAGCGCAAAAAACTAAATAAATAAAAAGAAAATAAATGAAAGAAAACAGTCAATTTTAAAATATAAATAAAAAATAGATCAGCAGATTGACTGTGTCCTCACACCTCTACTCTCGCCTTAAAGAGGCCAGCTCACTCACATCTATCAATGAACATTAACATATGCACACGTTATGATTCTCTGCTTCTGTCCATCAGGTAAACCTGAACAAATCAGCAGTAACTGAGAAAATGCCCTTCTGCATGTGATCTATTAGGGAGGTATACTGTAGATCTCCAAGCGAACGTTAAAGCAAATTGGAAGCGTTTCAGGTCTCTCTGGCAGTCGTATATTAAGGGGGGAACAGGGGGCGGGGTGTGCGGCCCTGGGTTCTCCCTAACAACATTACAATGAAAAGAACAGGCGGCGAGGAACGACATTGTCATTAACCTCTGCCGCGAATGTAAATCAACGCCCGTTCACGCAAATTACCCCAATTCCACACAACCCTTCTCCAAAGACCCAGCCAGAAATCTCCCGGATAAATGACGAGGGGCCGTGGAGGGAGTGTACGTGCTGGCCTGTAAATGTCTCCATTGCTAATACGTGTTTATTATTCTCTTGTTTCTTTTTAGATTTGTCCTCCAGCACTGTTTTACGCTTGAATTTACGATTGAAATGCATCACTATGCAGTACGCCTTATCAAAATCGAGGCTGAAACAATCGCATAAGGCAATTTTATATCATTACCCTCATCATCATCACCCAGAACACAAACATTATATCATCAGATTCATTATGCTCAGAGTGTCTCAAGCCACATTAGCGGCGAGAGAAGCGTTTATTCCGCATTGACAGTCGTGATGGATGGACAGCTGCTGTCTCTGCGCGCGCTCGGTCGGGACGTCGACATATTGCACGTCATACGGAAAGGTAACAAATTCGCCAGGACGGCTTGAACCATCTGTCTGTGTGTCCTCGCCTGAACAAAGGGGGTCACCATGAGTCAGGACGCTCTGCACCCTCCTATTGTCCTAAATAACTACAGCTGAAAACAATATTAAAGCTACATTTTTACAACAGTTGTACATTAGTTCTGACAATACGCAAATTCAAAGCAGAAAGTTTGCAAACGCTGTATGAAAAATTGGTCATTTGGGGATGTAGACAGAACACAAGCATACTTTGAAACACTGTGAGCTTTATAATTGGACAACACGCGTAGAAAATGGAGGCAGTTGTGTGGGCCCGTGCGCACAAAAGCAAATCAAAATTTTCCAGCGAGCACGATAATCCCTGCACTGTCCTGAGGGAGAATGTCTCTCTCTCTCTCTCTCCTTCTCTGTCTTTTGAATTCATGTGAGACTCATAACCATCTGGCTGCCGAACAGATTAATTTTTGTTTGAATTAAATATGATCGTTTTTGAATCATTTTGTAGCTCGAAGAAGGCTACCTCCTGAGAACGAAAGCGTACAGAGCCAAAATGATGACAGGATTTAATTCTTTATTCTCTTTTAGTGGATAAATGTCACTGAATTGGAGCACTGGACATTTACAGTAAGTCCTCAGTGGCGAGGACATACATTGAACCGGTTTATTTAAATATAGGACAAAAAATAGCCAATGCATTTAAAAATGTTAGTCCAATAATTTGAATATGAAGCTTGATAAAGGAACACACACACAAATATAGGCCTAGTGTAAAATAAATGAAAAACCATCTTTGTTATTGGCAATATTTTGGAAGCACGCCTCCAAATCTCAAATACTGGAGCCATGGGTCGATATTCAATTATGGTTTCCGATAATAAAGATAAACCAGCAGTCAAAGCTCGGCTTAAAGCAGCCAAACTCGCTCTCACACCACCCCACTGTTCCCAAAATATAGCTCTCCTGTAGTTCTTTCTATCTCTCTATTCATTTCTTTTGCAGTGAAAACCAAAGAAAAGAAGAGGAAGGTCAAATACCTGAGAGAGAGAGAGAGAGAGAGAGAGAGAGAGAGAGAGAGAGAGTTGATCAATAGTGAATTTGGTGATGTTTTTTTTCCTGTGATAGCAGCAAACGGTCGGCTGCAAGAACGCTGTTATTCTTATACTATACAGTACGAGTACGTTGTGTGAGGGTTAATTTGTGTAGGATAAATCACAGGTGTGTGTGTGCGTATGTGTGCTGATACTTAGATTGTGGGACATGAGTGTTTGGAATGGATGTATGTGTACTCACTTCTTTTTTCTCTCTCGGTCTCTTGGTTCTTCCACCATTTTAGAGTTGAGCGCTGCTCTCTGCATACAGTATCACTGCTTCCTTATTCAGGACCAATCAGAGTGTGTGTCAGATTAGGATGTTTAATCCTGGTGTAATCCCTCGTCTGGTCCACCGGGTGCAGATAGCAGTGACTGTACAGACACACAGATGATCACAGAATGTGAAGAAAGAAATTACTAAATCATTCAGTCCAGTCAAATAAATGTTAGTGCATTTTAACTTGCACTTAAAAAAATGCACAACATACAACTGTGTCATGCCACATTGTGAGATGGATTTAATCAACTTTTTTTTTTTGGTTACATTTTTTGTGAATTAAAATAGGTAAAGCTCCATATATTGGCAATGTTGCACTGTTGAGACTGCTAGAGACTTCTAATTGGTTCCCTAAAATGGACTCATTAAATTGATAAAAAAAAAGACAGTAAAGAATTAAATGTTACAAAAGATTTCTTAAAATAAATGCTGTACTTGAACCATCTGATGAACTTTCTATTCATTAAAAAATCCTTAAAATGAATGACATTTTCCACAAAAATATTAAGCAGCACAAATGTTTCAACATTGATAATAAGAAATGTTTCTTGAGCAGCAAATCAGCATATTAGAATGATTTCTGAAGGATCATGTGACACTAAAGACTGTATGAAATTAAAACATTTAAAAAAAATCTTACCAACAGTGCATATATATACAGCAAATAAATAAGAAATATACAGCATACATAAAAAAATACAGATACAATATAATAATATTTATAAATAAATATATAAACATAAACAAAGTTGCAGTGAGCATGGCATATCAAATTACAAAAGTGCAAAATATGGTTGGGAAAAATGAGAGAAATAGAAAAAAACTAAAAAGTGCCTTAGCTGGCATTGTGGAACTCATCTTCTCTCTTATAAAAATAAACACCTATAAAAAGTGTTGAAAATGCTAAAAGAAAAAAACCTTCCAGTCCTTTCCATAGCATAATATTATGTTTTTTTTTCTTTTCTTTTTTTGGAGAAAATGTTATTGCTTTAATTCCCTGCTCTTTTAAAGACTCAGGGTCACAAATATATGGCTTTTTACAAATGTATCATTACAAACAAAGAGACTTAATGACCGCCTGCACCACAGAATAGACCCTCTGCAGGGGGGGCAGGTGTCTCTTCGCTGGGGTGAAATGTGACATTTGGAAACTTAAGGGGGGAGGCGAGAACAGGGAAACGCAGATGGCAGTTGTGCCCTGACCTCTGACCTCTATGTCCAGCCGAGGCTTCGACAAACGCATGTGCGTGTGTGTGTGTGAGTGGATAATTAAGTCTGAGTTTTCCGATCAGCAAGATTACGTCTCGCTCTGAGGAGGCAGTGAGGGACACTGGAGATCATGTCACCTCAGCATTTATATGGTGAAGGACGTCACTAGCGTTTATACTGAGTGACACACACGTATGCTACTTCTATAAAACAGGAAGAGTCTTTTGTTCATAAAGAAATTACCTTCTTTCTGTCTTTGGGTGTGTTTCAATGTGTTTTATTCACAGCTCATATGCTACTGTATAAATACACATGAACCAATCAATGAGTAACTGTTCTGTGACCTGCTTACTCACACAGACATCATGAGTGGAGTTTGGAGACCAGAAAAAAAAAACATGAATTGAGAGAGACAGACATACCAATAAGATTACAAGCGTGTGAGGGCATAGAGATGAACAGCAGAGTAAAGATGAGATAAAATGAGCAGGCGAACACAATCACCTCATACAGCAACAGCATATCCTGTATTTATAACTCACTTATTTTTACATTTAACTGTTCACTAAACTAAATTTGAACCAGTAAATGTCTGGAGATCTGCTTAGTGGCGTTTGGCAAAGCAAGGAACACTTTAGCTATTGCCTATACTTAGGATTAGGGATTTTAACCAATAAGTGATGACCTAGCGACACCCTAGTAACCATCCAGTGCATCCTAGCAGTCTGTTTGAACACAGCATCCACATAAGGACATAAGCCTACTTTCAACTACTCAGAACACATTAGCTAGCACAAAACAACCCGCTAACCACCCAGAATACATTACCATCCTCTCAGAACACCTTAGCAATGCCATGGCAAGCACCCAAAACAGTAGCGAGTATTAGACAGGCCAGCAGCACTTGTAAAAAATGTAAAAGAGTTGACTATTTTGGGCAGCCATGTTCTGGACTCTGGAGGGACATCTGACTCACTCACTCCCCCACAGGTGGATGTATTTATAACACAACGGTGCAAAGAGCACAATAAAGCAAACAGACAGAACTGACGCCCCGCTTTGAACTGCTGAGACCAAACCCTGTACTCTAATCTTCCCAAGACGGCTTGAAACCAGTGTTTTACCTGACTTTAATATGGCGGATGGGGCGAGAGGGGGAAAGAGATTGAGCCGGTGGAAGGAGAAACAGACACACCTCTCTTCAGCGCTCTCAGAACAGATCCTATTATAGAAGGCCAGGAGGATTTCCCCCCTTCTGCAGAGAGAAGTGAGGATGAGCTCAAGAGATTACCCCAACATTGACCTAAACACACACACACACACACACACACACACACACACACCTGGACACTATCAAACACGCACACACACATTTACTAGAGCAGCAGGTTTCAAACTTTTTTGTATGTCGTTACAGTGACTTTGGCAGAATCATTTCATCACAACCTCTCCACACAATTCAGAGAGAAAGTGAAGTGAGAGAGAGGAGCCATCTATTATGTCAGCCTGGCAATAAAATAAGCACAGAGTTTTCCAGTGAGACTGACCTCTACGCTTAAAGAGAGACACATACTGAGCAGGTAAGTAGGCAGTCATTTCCATATGAATGTGTTTCTAAAGTAAAGAAGGAAAAAACACAGGGAAACTGGCCCGTTCAGCTAAATCAAACAGGAGTGCTCTTAAAGACATGAATAAACATGAGCTCTTCAGCCCAACAGAGAGAGCCGAAAGCACATCGCACCTTAAAGTGAAAAGCTGCCTGTTATTAGGACTTAATGTGGCAAAGTGAGTGGCCATTTCAGACACTGCATTGAAACACACTAACACACACACACACACACACACCGACACAGATTCACACAATCTGAAACTAATAAGAAAAGTAATAACTGCTGCTCGGCTATTATAATAATAATAAAAATAAAAACAACAACAAATGAAATTCTAAATGTAATTATGTAACTATTGTAAAAATAATGTAAAAATGCAACTATTAATGCTTTAATTAATAAAGTCATAACAATATAATTTTTATTTTATTTTATTTTATATATATATATATATATAGAGAGAGAGAGAGTTTTTTTATTATATTTTGTTAACCGAAATGAAATAAAATAAAATATGAAAAAAAGGAAAATTAGAAGTTGAAGCACTAAAATGATTAACTGGAAATATATATATATAAAAAAAAAAAAAAAAAAATTAATTAAACCTAAAAAGCAATATTTTAAAAAAAGAAAAGAATAAAATGACAAAAGCACAAAGAAATTACAACTATTTTTACTAACAACAACCAAATATAAATTTGTTCAAAATATTATTAAAACTACAGTAAAAGTAAAATAAAAACTAAAATAGCATGCACACACACACACACACACACACACACACACACACACACACACACACACACACACACACACACACACACACACACACACACACACACACATATACAGTTGTAATAATTAAATAATTTTGAGACTGCAGAAGTCATTCAGTCATTTTCAGTTGATTTTGGGGGAAATGAATCATTTTTTGTGTTGAGCTACTTCAATTACTTTTGTTTGATTTGTTCATTGCAAACATCTTAAAGTCTGTAAATTTAGCCAATAAACCTGATTTGCAATGGGCATTGAATAACTTAGATTACAACTGTATATGCAGACTTACTTGTGAGTTTTGTCAGTTTCTTTTGTCAGATATATCCTGCATTTTCCTTACTACTTCATAATGACTAGGCCATGTATCTAAACACCAAACAGGCATTGCTTCATATAAATGTGATGATGTATTCATCTGTCTTGTGTTTTTGCAGCTTTTGCTCCTTATACAGTATATTCTCTACTTGTACTGGGGAAGGAATTATGAAAGTTAGAGTAAGTGTGGATGAGTTTCTTCTAATTACAACTGTATATATACACACACAGACACATTCTTAGTGTTTATTATTATTAATATTATTATTAATAAATGCTAATAACAATATTATTAATAATTAATTAATTAACTATTAACTATAATTGCTGAGCAACAGTATGCAACAATACAAGCAGAATGCAATATTGGATTGTTTCTTTCAGTCTGGTGATTTCATAGTATCATTATTGATGATGATAATGATGATGATGATAAAAAATTGTATTATCTTAGTTTATTAAAGATGTAAAATAAGTGTCTGATGTCCACAAGTTTTAGCTCAAAATACCCCACAGATATTTTTATATAGCATGTTCAAGTTGTCACTTTTTGGGGTCGAGCAAAAACACACCGTTTTTGTGTCTGTCCCTTTAAATGCAAAAGGGCTGCTACTCCCAGGACAGAAGGCGGAGCTTCGTGTCCTTTTACCTCACGCAGACATGCACTGAAAATGTCAAAAAATGTTAGCCTTTTATGTTCAAACCGGAGTCAGACAATGATGGAGACTCAAGAAGAAATGACAACATGTAGACAACATGTAACCATTTCTGAGTTGATGAATTTATACAGCTTATGTGTAGTTATCTTCTAGTCATTGATTAGCATATTCTGTCTTGATAATCTATAAATTGCTTTCCGGGGGCGGGGTTCATGTAAATTTTAGGGTTAGTGATGTCACTAACTCGGGAGGAATGTCGTGTAGTCCCAACCAGCCGTTTGTTGTAGCAATTTCTTTAAAAGCAAATATCTCCCTTTGCTTTGAACTTTGAGCGTCGTAACTTTGCAGATGTTGTTTATCCTCAAACAGCAACATTACACACTAACTAAAGTTAGAAAAGTGAAATCATAATCAACCACCCCTTTAAGTATTGAGTGGCACTTGGCAGCTCCTGGAAAGAGTATCCTCAGATTATACTAACTTTCAGCACCTCGGAGAATGTTCTTATGCACCTGTCAGGAATGGGCTGGGATCAGGTGAGCGAGGTGAGACTCAGGTGGGATCTGAGGGAAAGACCATTAGCACTAAGCAGCGCGTAAGCTGCTCCACTTTAACATGTTAGATAATACACAGCTCAAGAGGATCCTTAGCTCAGAATAGCACTGAAAGAGAGAGAGATCTACAGTGTAACACAAGCACTACATGCCACTGGAAAGTTGTCACTATGCCACAATATTTGTGTGGTACATTTTCTTTGCAGTTATTACATGATATACTCTGATTGCAGCAAGAATGGAATTTTAGATTTGTTTTTCTTTCAGATCGGTGGTTTAATTGCATCATCTTGCCCATGAAGACGCACAGTAGTGAATTGACTGGTGCAAAATAAGTAAGGAATCGGTGTTGAATTAATCCAAATAAAATAAAAAAACAGGTGAATACAGGTAAAGTGGGACTCTTTCTGATTTGTCATTGTTGCTAAATGATGCCAAATCATATTATCCACTTACAAAGTTCAACTTTAAATAGCTTAAGATCTCCATAAAAAAGAAAATATAGAATACAAAATACATCCACAAAAACCCAAGATGTCCCACTTTACCTATTGTCCTTTTTTTTTTTTTTTTGACATTGAAACATTATGATCCTGATACAACATTATGATCCTCTCCATGAATACTGTTAAAACAATATATATATATATATGTACGCAAATATATCAAAATAAATCCAAAGGAATTTTCACATCCCCCTCCCTCCCCTCTTTCTCTCTCTCACTCTCTCTTCCTGTGGAGAGCTCGGAGAGATGGGTATGGTTGCTAGGTGACCGGTTGTGGTTGCCATGGCAACTTTAAGTGGAACAGCTGGTCCAATCAGCATAAATTGCGGGCAAGCAAAGGCAGAGAGAGAGAGAGAGAGAGAGAGAGAGAGAGAGAGAGAGAGGCTGCTGAAGCATGCAGGATAGAGCGAAAGAGAGAAGAGAAATAAGGATGAGTGAGAGGGATGAGAGAGGAGAGGAGTAGAAAAGGAGAGGCGGGAAGAGGATGTGAGATAGAGAAAAGAAGCTGAAGATGAATAAAAAGCCAGCTTGGAGAAATGGATAAGCGAGAGAAGAGGAAAGGATATGAGGAGACCAGCGTGAAATTCAGGAAAGGATAGAGAAGGAAGTCAAACTTCAGGCCACCATCTTCACACCAAAGAATATTCATCTAAAAAACACATCCGAGTTTCAAATAACCTCGTAACATAGCATTTTACTTGCCATTCTTAAAGAGACAGTCCACTCCAAAATGAACTCGCCTTCATGTGGTTCCAGACCTGTACGAGTTTTCTTCTGAAAAATATTTAAACTGTTTTCATCTGTACATTGAAAGTCAGTGGGGTCTAAAACAACATCAGACTCCATTGACTTTTTCAGAAAAGACCTGTCTCTTTAAGATTATGAAGAGATCTCAAATACTAAATCATACTATAACAAGAGTTTTATCAAACAAGCTCCATACAAAATCATTCCAAGTCAACTTCACACTATTCACACACGACACACCTATTTTTGCGGTGTGTGTGTTCATACACCATGAAGAGTCACCGGAGTGTGTCCTCTCCCTCTCTCGGCCAACTCGTGATTCTGAGGATTGACATATGATTCATATTTTACAAAACAAGAATATATAAACATACCTTCATGACAGCAGATGATGTTTTCAGATTTTTAATGCAATCGTGAACCATATTTACCCATATAACTGTGTTAAAAACACTTTTATAGAAAATGGTATTAAAACCATTTTTTTAAATGTTCGATTCTAGTCATTAGATTTGAGCAAGTCAGACTGAAAGATATTACTCCTGATCTGACCGTATCAGTACATCTTGGGCAATCAAGGTTTCCACGGAGACAAACGAGCAGCTCTCCATGACAACAGAGTTGGGTAATGGGTTCAGCCATTAGAATGACAGGGAACTGGAGGCTATATGAACTGTTTTAAGTTTACATTACTCTCTAGCCAGGGCTTTAATAGGCCTGAAGTGGAAGAATGAACCATATTAAACACTACAACTAGGATCCAAAACTAACAAAGCTGACAGGTTCGTAGAGACCCCGGTGCCAGAAGGCCACAGCCAAAGCCAGCCCCTAACATCTTCCACTAATTCTTTTCCTCTTCGCACCCCCCGCCGACCCTCTGACCGGGTTCCTGCCAGTAAGACCGCCTGTATTGGAGCTCATTGTGTTTGGTTACTCAAGCACACGCGGTAGCAGTTTATAGCACAATAAAACGGCACAACAGCACTCACAAGCTTTAATTGGATATAATAGCCGTAAATAATTCTGATCATTTCACACCTTCTCCCAGATACAGTGGAAATTATCTATCAGCCTGTTTTGCCAACTATCACTATTCCCGTCCACACGCTCGTGAACACGTGCACATTATATCTCGCTGTCGACGGAGCTCTTGTCTTATTCTGTTCCTTGCGCGAGTAGTGAGCGAGCGAGAGTGAGAATAGAGGTGACTCTGAGAGCGGTGTTTTACAGAAGCACGCGTGGCCCGCTGTCACCACAACAACATTTCATGCGGTGCGGACCAAAGAGCTCCATCAAACACAGAATTTAATGCCAGGTCAGCTGACACAAGACTGATTTATTTTCTGAGAGGCATGTAAGACAAGCGACTCGCCTCTTCATATTTTATTCATTGTAAAACAAAAAAACAGGACATACTCTTCGAGATGGGAGAAAAACTACTATTCAAAAGTTTGGAGTTGGTAAGATTTTATTGAATGTTTTTAAAAGTAGTCTATTATGCTCACCAGCATGCATTTGATCAAAAATACAGTAAAAACAGTAACATTGTGAAATATTATTACAATTTACTGTTACAATAACATTTTTCTATTGAAACTACTTTAAAATGTCATTTATTCCTTTGATGGCAAAGCTGAATTTAGTTCTAATATGCTGATCTGTTGCTCAAGAAACATTTCTTATTGTTATTAATGTTGAAAACAGGTGTACTGCTTAATATTTTTGTTTTTTCAGGATTCTTTTCAGGGATAGAACGTTAAATAAAAGGTAATCTTTTGTAACATTATCCCCTTTGATCATTTTAATGCATTTAATGCTAAAAAAGAATCTAATTTAAGTACAGTTACATCAATGACACATTTTGACATTTAAGAGGAAATGTCAGGTTTTTGTACATATGTTCAACAATAGACCAAATGAATATACTAAATGTTCTAGAGCAGATCAGCGCCATGGCAGGTATGAAAGCGAGGCTGAGGGATAGACTTGCAGTGTTTCCAATGGAATCCGCTGTAAAAAGCTGCATAAAGCTCCTAGATCACTTATCATTTTCCACAGCTCATGTTGTCTGGAGTTTTTTGTCTACTGAAATTTCTTAAAACTATATTTTTGTAGTGTTTCATCAGCAGAACAATCCAAAAACACCTTAAATAACAGTACAACCCACTGAAGAGATGCATGTCTCTCCCTCATAGCCTCGCTTTTATTCCCGTTAAAAATCAAAGATGGCGCTGCTGTAAATAAGGTCTACAAGCCCCTATATTCTCGCAGCAAAGTTCTTTTTCATTCTTCGTATACTGTTAGCGAACATCTCAACGTTTAGATGAATATGTAAATGTGTGCTGCATGCTTTCCTCGCAAAAAATACAGCGGTGAGAAAACAGCAGTTAAGAAAGCATCTGATCATAGTGACCTGGATATGTTTGCACCAGCTCTGCAATTCAGCACTCCAGTCAAGTCACATCACTTTATTTAAATAGCACTTTATACAACAGATTGCTAAAAACCAATCAAGCAGTTTTACGGTATTAAACATGAAAAAGCAATGTCTCTTTCAAGTAGAATTACAACCTCTATTTCTACTATAAAGCAGCTCTCCAGTGTGTTCATGTTTTTACTAGCGTACGTCTGATCTTGACGGACTGAACAAAATAAATAAACCAGAGATGATTTCTACGTCAAAGAAAGAAGGCGGAGCCTCAGAGCCACACCTAACTAGTACGTAATCGCCATAGACCAAAGGTAGCAGGGAACTTTTATAGAAAAAATGCTTTGTCAAGCCATTTAGAGCTCCCAAAATGAACGTTTTGGTCTGATTTAGTTTGAAATAATTCGATTTCTCTTGAATTATATCAGGATGTAATATTTGGATCTCGCCGGGTGCATGAGGTGACTTTTTAGTTTAACATATGTCTGGGGCCAATCAGGTTGAGATTACCTACTGATTAAGTTCTTTCTGATAAGACCATGTTGGAATTAAAGGGATAGTTCAACCAAAAATTTAAATTGTCGTAAATTACTCACCCTCATGTTGTCCCAAACTTGTACGACTTTTTCTTCTGTGAATGAAACATTCTGTGGAAAAAAAATCCCATCCATACAATGGAAGTCAATGGTAATTAAAACGGTTTGGTTATTAAAGTCATACAGGTTTGGAATGACATGAGTGTGAGTGAACAACAACTGATTTTTTTTCATTATTTAGTGAACTATTCCTTTAAGAGTGAAAAGATAAACGTCGTATTGAATGACATGCCTTTGCAAATGTAAAACGATAGATTACAAAAGACTTAAGTCTTAATCCCTCTGTAAATAACAGCAGCAGGGGGATGTTGAAGCAGGTTATACATCGTGTTGTCAGGTGACCTGTTAAAGAGACATTCAGAAGTCATTCATATACATCACAAAGAGGATGCTGTATTTACATACATATATGTTCATTGTCTGATGGGAGCGCCATGTTTAACAATAACTGTGCTCTGAATGGGAAGAAGAAAATCATTCTCTTTATCTCATCCTTCCTTCTTCCTCTCCCAGGTGAAAGGAAGCAGATATTCTACTCGCTGTACATAATTGCCCTTTTATTGTCACATCAGATTCATATCGGCCCTCCGTTACACCGACTAGAGTGCATGGAGAGGGCCCATAAATACTGGAGAGACAGTCAATGAAACCAATAAAATCACTAAGACCAATCACATCCAATAAAGACAGCCACTCTTAATGTGCTCAGAGTGTCCAACTGGGCCCGCAGACCCCCTCCCCAGGCCTGTGCTATAATAGTGGCCAACAGGCCAGTAACGTGGGGTGATGTCCAAGGCACTGCTGAGCTAGACTTTGACGTGTTAAAAACCAAAACCAAATCATATGATCCTGTTCTTTTACTTTACGAATCATTAAACTAATGATTATATACTTTTGATTTAAATTCGAGTAAATATTTTTTTGTGGTCAGAAATGAGAAAATAATTCAGTTGTTTTTTTGTGGTTTAATTTGCCTTTGTGATGATTTAGGCTCTCAGTTCCCGGTCTTATTTAATCTACACATTTATTTGAGCTTGGAAATCAAGGCATTAATTAAATCACACAATTAAAGCAAAATTCTACATTACATTAAATATTTGGATATCTCTTACCACTGCAAAATAACAAATAAATTAAAATATATATATATTTCTATATCAGTGTCACAAGATCCTTCAGAAATCATTTTAATATGCTGATTTGGTGCTCAAGAAACATTTCTTAGGATTACCAATGATGAGAGCAGTTGTGGTGCATTATTATATATATATATATATATATATATATATATATATATATATATATATATATATATATATATATATAAATAATGTCTTATATGGAATATATATTTCCAGGATTGTTTAATGAATAGAAAGTTCAAAAGAACAGCATTTATTTGAAATATAAATCTGTCCCTGCATCCTTTAACGCGTCCTTGCTGAATAAAATTATTTCTTTCTTTCAAAAAAAAATATACAGGGTGTATATCGCATAATTAAGGCAATGATACAAAGTAATGTAAACAAAACAGCACAAAAATAAGAAATAAGACATTTTTCTTTTTTTAAATAATGTAGCCTATATGTGGCCCATGGAAGGGTACATTCTTTAACAGTGATTTTATTGTTATTTTTTGGATAAACTTGCTTGTTGCACATATATGGGTAGTAGATGCTAATGCAAATACATCAAAGGTCAATTCACATCAACATTTTTAAGAATTGCATTGTATTGCTGTGACAGCAGAGACACAGAGATGCAATGACATGCATTTAATTTATTATGATGTACATCAGCAATTTTACTGTAAATGTAAAAGGCAGATGACAGATATTTTTTTCCGATATCAGTCATTTCTGTGATGGGTATCTGCTTGAATATGTCTGCGCAGGGCAGGACTAAAGGAGCTGACCTGGAAAAAAGATCACGGCAAAACCTGACCTTTCAGAAGATGTCTGTTTTCATCACTTCACCGCCTCCCCCCCACCCTCACCCTGAGACCTTGGGAATAAAACAGACAGAGAGAGAGATGACAACACTGCTATTTGAAAGCCTGCAACATTTTAGCTTCAGATGGATGGGGAGCTTACGCTGGGATTTCTACCAGTCAGATAATGAGTGTGAGGAGAAAGGTTAGGAATTTAAAAAGTGAAATAATCCTTCGGATCTTTGATTTCCTTATGTGGGACAACCGGGAAAGATTAAGACAGTGAGCATGATATGAAATAATTGGGTGAGTGAGATGGCAAAATGTATGTTTGTAATAGACATGGTCCATGAACACTCCTCCTCTCCCTGCCTTACTTTATCATATTCATAATTCATCGCTCCTCAAACAGAAAGGCGACCTTTCTTAACCCATTCACAGAAGTGTAACACTCTTCAATGTTTGGAACCGCACATGATAAAACTATAACAAGCACTACACGTCTGAAATGCAGGTGACCGGCCGGCAAACAACGCGTCCTTAATGAGCCCGTAGGGTGGATGTGGGATGGATGCCGGGCAGCGTGATTCAAGACGACAGACCTTAAAGCAGAGAGGAGAGGAGAGGCGAAGCTCAAACAGCTGTATGCTAAACCCTCTCTCACACACACGGCAAAGACAAGCAGCGATGGGGGTCGCGGAAAATGTATCTGTTTTGTGAGCATCTGCTGGCTCATTTCTCTTCATATGAGTTATGAATTAAGAAAACTGCTAATAAAACAGCACATAATTGTCACATTTAATAATAACCATTGCAACAAATACAGATTTCTTAAAATGTTATAATTTAGCAAAAATATTTTCCCCTTAACCTTAATAAATCCATTACAGTTTTTAAAGAGGCTGTTTTTGAACAAATTAATAATGGGTATAAAGCAAATAAAATGTAAAAAAAAAAAAAAATAGTAATAAATGTTTCAAAATATAGACTACACAATATTTTAAAATGCTTGTTATTTCGCTGTTTTTTATTATTTCCTTAGACTCTTCTCTTTAAAGGCTGTATCTCTTTGTCTATATACACGCATAGTATATATATATATATATATATATATATATATATATATATATATATATATATATATCATCTCTTTCATTTTACCATTACATTTATATAGAAGATATGTTGAAGATATATTATATAATAGACATATATATTATATACATATATTTTACACACATAAACGTATATTTCTTATACTAAATATTATTAATATAATATTATTCATCACTCCACTGATGAAAAGCAAGCAAAATACAAATGCTTTCACATACATAACACAAACTAACACACACACACGCAAATACATATAGCTTGCTTTTAACTTTTACAGAAAAAAACAAACAGTTATTTCAGTCTGTACCACAACATGGTTTCCAAATCCAGGCCTGCGGTAGTGTTGACTTTCCCTCTACTGCTGGCTTCTGTGGATGGACTCAATGAGAACATGAAAGAAGAGTCAAGAGCGCTGGTGAATTATTCCAGTCATCTCTGGACACTAGACCGAATGGCTGTAGTTGGGAATGGATCAGTAAATCTAGAATTATCGTGCATCTTCATCTTGTTGAAGATGCACAAAGACTTGAATACGGGACCTGACATTATTTAGACTGATTTGCCCAATAAATCGCATACAGCTTCCTGATGGGAGGGCTTTTAAAATGTGTGTAGTTGGTATCAATTCATTGTGGCCTGGCAGGGTTACATGTGCAGAAATTATGATAAATAAACAGTGGGCAGTGGCAACATTATTAGAATATAATTGTCCATGTGAACATTAGAATGATCAGACTATTTGATTATAGCACAGCATCCTCAGCCTCAACACCAACACATGCTATTAAAATATCCTGCAAGACAGTATAGGTGCCATGAATACCAGATTAGACCGCAAAGACTTCCATACCATCCCAACTGTGGTGCAAACGGATCAATGCTGCTGATGTTGACATTTATTAGACTGTACTGAAGTTCCTGCATTGATATCGACACTCAGATGCATCACCCAAGTACCTCAAGAGGCAAGGTGTCAATAATTCTGAAGAGCATCATGACTGAATGCAGCACACTGGATCACATGTCTCATGTCTGTGTTTTTTTTTCTGTTTTTTTTTTTTTCTTTGCACACTTACTAACTCACTGGGATTCTGTTTCATCACGAAACACATGCAGAGTTCAAATCATCCAGCTTTTGATTCCAGACGCTATCGTTTGTTATAAAAGGTCTTTAACACTTTCCTTTGAGACATGGTTATGGCCCCTTTCTCGTGTCATATTCTATGTCATGGAGTCGGCTCTGGTCAGAGGCATGTTTTAACAAAAGAGCCAGAGGGGAAGCAGGGAAGAGAAGTGCATGGAATATGTTTTGTGTTTTTATGGAGATGATAAAACAGCTGTGGAACAATGTTTAGGCTAAAAGGTCAGCCAAATATGTGTATTGTACTAAACTGCTTATGCTCAAACTGAGGAAGTTTATTTGGATTGTCCAGTTCTGAATTAATACAGATGTTTGTGCACATAACACTCCTCTGTAAAGGCTGTTTAATACAATAAGCAACAATGTCTGGTTATGCATTAAAGAAAATAGGACAACATTACATTTTACATAAAATCTAATAAACAATGCATTAACGTCCCCAGCGAGGTTTCCTAGCGTTATAGAAAAGTAGCGTTTGACGCTACTACAGCGTCAAAAATAAATTCCCTGTTTTAAAAAGTTAATCTGAATGGACTTTAAATTCTTTATAGCATTTAAAACAATTTAAAAAAAATGTATAACTGTTGAGACTCTTTCTACCAATATTCGTATTTGGAATATTATTGCAATGTTTTTGCTGTTTTATTTATTCGCTGTTGTGACGTTACCTGACCTAATTCTTGGCAAAACTCTTTAACAGGGATAAATTTGTGCAAACGATTTTTTTCTTTTTTTCACATTTATCTCACAAAATCCGTTTTGTTTTTGATGGTTGTGTGTTTGCGGCAATAAATCGCTGCTAGACATCGCACTCTCTTTCTCCTCCTTTACCTATGAATTTACCTAATTTGCCACTCAGGACAGTTTTAAGGTGAGTAAATATAGCCTATGCTCCAGAAGCAATACATTTCCCTTTTGACTTTTTAAACTCGACTTTTTCGAGTTCCATATACTGACATTATCTGAAATTGCCAACAACGCAGTGGACACTTCGCGCGTGAGCGTTTGACAGGACGGTTATCCTCTCGGCGAATACCATTCGGTAGATACGAAAGTGCAGGCCCCTCTCGCATTCAAATCATTGCCCACCATCTTGATTGTGGAGGACAGCTTATGAGGCCCCGCAGATTGTTCGGGCTTGACAATGGATTCTTTTGTGAGGGTGTTTCTCTTTATTTCTTCAGACAATGCTTGAGGGTCCTTCTGGTTCTGCTCTCAGGAACTGTTTGCAAAGTTACACCTTACTATACCTCTCTAAACAAGTAGGCAGTATTAAACTTCTTTCCACTCGCAAGTGGCCACTAAATGGGAGCATTTTTAAATGACGTTACCGTAATGGTAGAAGCGCACTAGATATTTAGTCGTAGACAATGTCTTCATAGCTATATGGCATTCTATATGTCTATACCCATCACTGAGAAAACGCGCTCAAAATGACACCAGATGTGCATATGGGTATTTCTCTTTAAATCTATAAGCGTGTGCATCAGGACAGGGCAAATGAGTGTGTGTGTGTGTGTGTGTGTGTGTGTGTTTAGGTTAGAATTGAGCGGCCATACAGGCGCCATGTTTAGCGGGTTCCCAGGCGCACCGGGCCGTAGAGATGACCTTTCCGTCCTCTGCTTGAATGGCCGCATAAGTAAAGCGCCCAGCTGGGCCTGTCTAAGCCTTCAACGTCATTTCGAAAATCGGTATGATTTCCCTGGGAAAAATCAAAAAAAAAATCTTGAAATGTTCCGTTTTTGTGCTATAGGTCTACAAAAGAAGGGCACTAATAATGCAACGGAGTATGCAATAATTAGAATAATTATAATAACTACATTTATTATTATTATTATTATTATTTTGACAATAGTATTAATAAAAATATATATACCTTAATTTTATTATTGCATTATATAAATAAGTAGGCGAGTCCTAACATTTTATTATTTTACTACGAGAGAGAAAATACAGTCATTTTTTTAGATAAAACATTGCATCACCCATCAGTTCAGCGTCAATAATTTTGGTTTCTCAAATTTGTGCTGTCTTTTATGACTCGTTGCCTTAAAAGATAGCAAACACAAACAAAAAAATATATAAACTGCAACAATGAATAATACACTATAACAAGGGTGGTAATTACAAAAATAGAAAATTAATTCTATTTATAGTTGTCAACCATGCCAACGTGGTTAAGTCATAAAGAGAAGATATAAGATATAGTACTTTTTATAAGTGTGGTACTTTGGCGGAAACCAAATCATATTTCTATCATCATTTATTTAAAGGCGTCTTTATGAGTTATTATTAAATTAGATGGACGCTGAGCTGCATTCGGTTTCAGGGAAAGGGAAGTGCATTCAGCTCGAACCTGGCCTTGACCCCTCAAGAGTCTTATGAATTTGTGGTGACACGTCTATTCGCGCGCGTTATTATGCTCCAAGGCACAAGCGCCATCACCACAATACCATCACGAACAACGAGTCAGACTTGGCCATATCCCCTATGTCTCCACTGTAAACTGGTGGATGCTTTAATCCCGTCCATACAGTCAGTATGTCACATTCAAACATGTGTAGAAACACAACGTGCAACTATAACCAAAGGCTGCCCGTGCAATAGCTGTATTCACCTTTAATGCCCTTTATAAAATTAACGCGTGAGACGTCTCTTTTTTACTCCAAACCGTTTGAGAACGGACCCTTCTAAATAACAAAACACTTTAACACGTTGCTTGCAACACCGACACTGAAGAGCATTTTTCTCACTGGAGCGCAGAGTTCAGCGCCCGGGCCGCGCAGCGCTGAGGCCCACTCCCCTGGCTCTTTGTTGGGTCTATTGTAGTGAGTCTGTGTTGGGATTGGGGGCGTAATGAGAGGGCTGCGACCCCCCGATGGGGTGGATTTGCTATCCAAAGACCGTTAGACAGCGCCTGAATGAATTGGGACTGAATGTCATTGTAATGCAACTGAACAGCTCCTCCTTCACGCAGTTTAAGACGAGGAGGCCGCTCAACTGAGTCGGGAGGAATTGCCAACTGACGGCGTTCAGGGCACTATTTCTGTCCTTTTCTCCGCCGTCCGGTTCTCATCTTCTCCAGCTATGGACAAGTGGCCGTCGTTATCCTTCGGATTCAGGAAGGTGTTTCCCCCACTGATAAAATCCTCTAAGGGCCTTCCCTTCAGTCAGAGCCGGGATTTGCGTGGCAAGAGATCTAAACCCACTGAACAAAAAACGAGGCGAATATGTGTTCAAAAATGACCCCAAATACTTCGACTGAAGAAAACGGGTCTTGCTTTTTGAAGCGGAGATCATTCTGACCGGACCACATTTCTGTTCTGGAATCTCAGTTTTCGTTTCGATTAGCCTATAGGCCTATGCATAGGCGCGTTAGCTTACAAAAAATAATTTAGCTGTAAGATAGCATTACTCAAACGTGGGCGACAACAACAGAAAACGAGGTAGGGTAATATATATATATATATATATATATATATATATATATATATAAAGCATATTGTCTTAAAGTAAAACGTATCTTTGAAAAAAAAAAAAAAAAAAAAAAATCGGATATACCTGGAAAATTTGGGACTGTTACCGATACCCTTTGTTCCATCCACAGGGGAGGTGTGGGGAAAATCCAGTCATGCCAACAATGCTCATGATACATCACAACCGTGATATAGGCTATCAACAAATATTTAAGAGAAATATAATTTATGCAATCTGAAAAATGACATTAATAATAATTTAGCGTCAATGTCACCGAGGTCAAAGAGAGCATCATTAAAGGAGTCATTAATCGTGTGTTGTTTAGGAAACATTAGAATTACGGGGGAAATGCACATTTTAGTAATTCATCACATACATCTCGATACGAAAATCATTCATTAAGGCTACAAAATTGTGCTAATATTTAACCCATGCACCACATAACATGGACGAAACAAAGTTACGCGTCATCGGTTAATGCAGTGTTCAATGCATTGATGAGAAAATAATAGAAAATGAATAGAATTGTAATAAAAAGCCACACACACGTGACAATAATAAACACGAGCGGTGTGTCTATGCAGTAATGCAATATATAGAATAAGTTTCTAACACCGTGTAATTAAATTTGACCACCTTCATTTTGGAACTGTAACCTTTCTACTATAATGAGCTTAAAGACGAAAATATACAACCATTAAAAAATTAAAATTAAAATAAAATGAAAATGAATTATGAATAGTAGTACAAAATGAATGAAAAAAAAAGAAAGAAAGAAAGAAAGAAAGAAAGAAAGAAAGAACGAATAGTTGTTTCCTACTTATAAACTCATGACAAATGTAAAATAGAAATGTTAATTATTACTTTTTTTTTAAATGTATAAACAAAAAATATCTGCATCAGTGAATTTGGCGGAGCAGTGATGTCCATGGTGCAGTCTAAAACAGGATTTCTCAGGGGACATTGGTTCAAATAAACTCTAAAATCCCCAATTCTGTTGGTCAAAAACCTTTTCGAAAGCAATGCAAGCATTGAACACCTTCTTGACAAATTGAAACAAACGAATACATTCGCATCCAACCTGGTATTCTCAGAATAATGTATATCCAAAAGAAAAAAAAAAAAAAAAAGCTCCCCTGAGAGATTAGTATGATTTGTTCTGTTTCCCATTGCATAACAGTTAGACTTTGCATGCATGCTAAAATTTGGAGGATTTGATTCTCTGATGATAATTACGATTTCTACCGCTTTTAAAACAAAGAAAACAAATCATTGACATATAAATATGATTTCGCCTTTTTCATGCCATTTCAAAGCAATAAAACTATTTCTGTCCATAATGCAAATCGGGATGGCCGCTTCTCTTTGCAGAATGTCAGGCGCGCGCTATTTCAAGGGCATCTCGCTGATGAGGCTTTGGCTAATGGGGGAGAACTTGGGCCCGGGCCATGACGTCATTATGTCCCAATGTAATCCGCTTGCGTTGAGCCCAATCAGCAGAAGGCTGCGCGTGTCTGGGACGGGAAGAGAGGACCTCTAATCCGCGAGACTGGATCAGAGAGGCTGAAAAAACACTCAGGGCAGGACCAAAAAACCGCTGCCCGAGGACAATCGAGATTTAAAGGGATAGATCGGGAAGGACTGGCCCCAGTGCCTGCTCGTTTTAGGATGAATTTACAGACGGATGCTGCGGAGATTGTTTCAAATGGAGGGAAAAAGCAAGTCATCCTCAAGAACGGACTTCGAGCGCCATAGCTTCCGCAAAGTCATTGGACAGAAACGAAAACGAGAAGAGCGCTCGATAATAGGGATATCGTTGAATTATACGTTTCGTTCCGATGCCTTCCCTCGCTGTGTTAACGTGTCTTCGCGATCCAGAAGAGGAACGCTATTGTGCATCGGTGTTAAGCCGCGAAGGAGGGCGTATTTGCATAGACAAGAGGAGTCGCAGCATCTGAGCTGTGGAAACATTCCTGTTCTCACACCAGGATAGTCCATTTTTTAAGTACAGGCGTACTGCGAGGGTTTTGTCCTTTTTTCGATATGTGACCAGTAGCATTTCTCAGGTGGTGCTTCCATTGCTCATTTCTTCAAATACATCAAGGACAAAGGAATCAGAGCGCCGGTTTAAAGATTGAATGAAGAAACCAGGGGACGCAAAGCAAGATATTTTGCTGCTTTTATTTAATTTTTACCCCGAAGGAAAACGGTATTGAGCGCAAGAGTAAACGCGCTGTATATCGATTGACTTATTTTTCCATTGTGTAAGCTTAGACATGGTGCATGTTTTTAAACTTCAATAACAACCATGTCATATGTAGTTAGATATGTGTACCACTGAAGACTAAAGTGCTGGATGGAAATGTGTTATGTAGGTCGCCTCGTAGCGCAGATTTGTTTAGCTCGCGTGCACAAGTCACGGATTCATTTGCTAAAACAGCATTGTAGTTAAAGTGTTCAATGTTATAGCCTACCACTCTCTCAGAAGCTCATGGTTAGTGTTACATGTGCAAGTCAAGGCGCGAAATTTGAGTGTGAAATGAGGCTGGAGGGGCTGCTGTGCGTTCTTCTCAGAGTTCTCGCTCTGCGTGTTCACAGCGGACCTTGATTTAATGTCCATACAATTAAGGCACGCGGTGAATGCCAAGAGAAGAATCTCTCCAGCATCGAGCTTTCGTAAGTAGCCTACAGTTAGCCAACTGTTTTCAGCGCATAAATCAAGGCATTGAAGAGGGAAATGTGCAGTATAGGCTACCACAAGCGTTCACGTTCAAGCAATGTAGCCTATTACGTTTCATAGTGGATTCAGAATAAGCACCTTTAACGTTTAGAAAAGTGGCTGTTTGGTTAGCCAGCATTTTTGTTTTTCTGAAATGTCAATGGAATTTCCGACTAAATGAAGTAATAAACATTCAAGGCCTCGTTGCGACTGCGTAGATTAATTGGAAAATTGATCCTACTGCTGAGGTTTTAAAAGGGGCGGAAAAAGCTCTAAAAGAAATGTTCGATCGTTCTGGCTTTACTTTCAGAGCAGTTTATTTGACTAACTCTTTCTGCGTAATCACTGTCACTTTGTGTGGACAGTTTAACCCTGCAGACGATAATGTTGGAGGTTGAAAGAAAACGCACATGGTTTCACAGCCGTAGATAATCTGAACCATTTATGCTCTAATCCAAACGGACCTGCGAATTTAGCTAGATGTTACTGGACGAGGGCGCCATCTACTGTTCACATTATCGATGTCTTGCCAATCGCACAAGTGAGGAATAATATGCTGTACTGATAAATTACATAAAATCACAGTTTCCACACTGTATTTTGTTTCTTTACTTAAAAGAATAGATTTTACCGTTCTTATTCAATAGAAGAATAAACCGGTGAAACTAAACTGTAGAACTAGGCTGTATAAATGTTAGGCTATACGGTATTGTATAAAATATATATTTGGATGCTTTGTAGATGGTTTCTTTGCTTCAACACAATTTTACCTCAATTTTCAATTGATACTCCACAGCTCAAAAACTATTGTCTAACGTATAAGGTGGTAAAAATATATGAACAAAAATGGCGCTGCATTCACCTTCAACAAAATCTGTGCGTGAAACGTGCACCTGTCAACGCAACATCTGGAATGATCAGCTACAAAACACTTAAATGCAAATCTGAAGATAGCCTGTATAAGTCTATCTAAGTAAAATGTCAAAAATAGATTAGGCTATCTGTTGTTTTACAGTATCTTACAATATGTAACGATCAAACGTCATCACCAAATTCTCCTATATTTAGGGGTTAGTAGGTATAAACGATGAAATGCAGAACCATTTATTATTCTTATTATCTATGCATCACCACCGAATAATTTCACATCAATACTTCACAAAATAATTTTCGAAATTACATTCATTTTACGACTCGACTAATAATGGCTAAAATGCAAAACACTCTAAATGTCAATATTGTACATTTTGGCGAATTAGAATAAATTCATACGATCTTGTTAGGTTTTCGCCATTGAGAGTTCGGTTTAGGAGTAGACCATGTTTACGTTTTTTTCTTCTCCTAAAAATCGTAGGAATTCATACGAAACCACCATCTCGTAAAATAGTCACTTTTTCTCATGAGATCTGGGTAAAATGTGTTCGAATGATTAATTAACACAATTTCCAATGATTTCACACAGCCGCAGGGTTAGGCCTACCAAGTATTTGAGGACAATTAAAATGACATAATTTTGTCTTGTAGATATGCAACTACCTAACCTGACATTTTGCACAGATCTCTACATCGTCAGAAATATGACTATTGCACATGTACAGAAGATACCTGCATTTCTACACACGTAAGTAACAGCTTTCAGATAAACAAGATCCTCTGTTGATGTTCTTGGCTCATTAATTGTGTTGCAACTTCTATAAATAAATATGCATAATCACGTTTTGTTCGTTTGTCTGTTTCTTATCTTCTCAAACTGTCAGATAAATTTCTGCATTCTTGTTGTGGTTACGGCAGGTCTAGGGCATAAATGCCCAAATAAACAGATCCATTAATACAAAGTGATTTAATCATTATTATTATTAGTAGTTTTGAAGTAAATATCTCATTAAATCTGATGCTTAAAAACTGAGGGAAAACACGGCAACAAAAAGGCTATAAAACACAAACTCCGACACAGGAAGACCTTAACGACCTGATAAAAGAAGTTATGACCATGCAGCATTAAGTAAAGGTAGCCTATTTTATGGTCATTTGTTATGTCCTTTTTTTCCTTGGTCTAATCTTTCTGATGTGATTCTTACAATCTGAAGTGTGTAAAAGGTGAAGTGCGCCACTAACTTCACAAAACGGAATTGCAAAAATATTGACCGTTTCAAACAGGTGTCTTCAACACATCAGTATGACATCAGTAGCCCCGCCCAAAACTCATACCATTAGTTGAGATTTGTCTGACATGGGCCGTGTTTCAATGTACAAACTATATCGAAGCATCTTATGGGCCGAGTATTTGACTAAAGTGTGTATAGGCCTATAAAGTGTAATGGTATAGGCTACTCACTGTAAAAAAAAAAAGTTGCTGCCTTACATTTTTAAGTACAGTCAACTTGGATGTTTAAGTCATTTCAACTTAAATTGCTTAACTTATTTTGAGGAGTTAAAGCAATGTAAAAACATATGTTGTCAAAATAACATTGATCGTATTACTTTTACAATGCTGTTATTTAAATTGTATTTCATTTCATTCAATAATATAAAAATGTAAAAATCATAAAATAAATTATACACATGATTCAAGAAAGAAATAAACGAAACATTTCTCAATGTTCTTTCTCTATACTCAATTTTCTTTTTATTGGCAAAATAAGTTAAAAGGCCTCGGTGGCCTTAGGTCTTAAGTACTGAGTTAAAATTTGAGTACGAAATCAGGCTGAATTAAGAAAATACATAAAACAATCCCCAAAGTATTGTAATAATAAAAAAAAGTATGTACAACGTTAGGCAAAGAGATAATGTTAAAGATAAGTTACAGAGCAAAGAGATAATGCTAAAGATAAGTTACAGAGACGCTCAACAAAATCGTTATCGCCACATGGTTTTAAAAAAAAAAAGACTTGGGGAAACCAGTTAAGCTTTTATAGGAGAAACTATTTTAATACAAAAATACACGCATCACCTTAAGAAAATGTGACAAGCTGCCAAATATATGCGGCGATATTTGGGGCATAAAATCAGGACCATGGAGAGCTCCGGGTGTGCGCGCTCGCTCGCGCTCGAACAACCCCTTCAAATTACAGCCAATGACATGTTCATGTTGACGTTTTATTATAGTAACATACTGTCACAAATTCATGCCATGGAGAAAGAAACAAAGACACATTTTAGTGCAAAATAAGCTTAGGCTACATGTAACATTGCCGCCTAGCGGGGTATAGAGCTATAGGCTGTTATTGGGGCGAAATACGATCCTGATGCTCAAAGGAGACACTCCACCGATTGACCACAGAGGTGTGAAATCCTCTCAAACACCAGTTACAAGTTAACAGCCCGTGAGCTTTACAGCTGACACGTATAAACTAAACACTTTCTAAATAGCTTACATATCAGTTCAACTAATCGCCTTTGGATAAAAACGCGACTGCTTAAGAACACGTTGACAAGTGTTTGACGCAATTTGAGGATGTTCTCTTTCTGAAACTGCACTGTGCATCTCGCTGCACACAAACACTTACATTTTCATGTCTCGTTTCCTGTTAAATGACATTTACAATTTGTCTATCCTCAAACCTATTTGTGAAACTATATTATTTACATGTAGCCTAATATATAAAAACGTGCATTTTCTTTTTGGGCAGGCTTCATTTTTAAAATCATAAGGTTCTGACAAGTAAAATAATTGTGGAAAATTATTTCATATTTTTTAGGGATGTTTTTTTCTTCCTGAATAAAAATAATAGTAACATACCGGCAAAAAAGCCGTAAAACGTCCACACAAAAAACTGAAAAGGTTTGTAAAGGGAAAACGCTCTGGTGCGCAAGCTCAAAAAAGATTGACCTGAATAAAAATATAAATTAGTGTTTTAACTATATTAGTTAAACATGCCTAATGTTATTTATGAAAATGTATTGAGATGTGTGCAATTTACAGTGTCCCTCACATTTGGTATTTATTTCTTTATTGTTTGTTTGTGTGCGGTCCTGGTAAACCCAAGTTGTGCGGACAAAATGTCCTTACAAGGATGGTAAATAAATATTTGACCTTGTGGGGACTTTTTTTTATTGTTTGTTTTTTTGGTCCCCATGAGGAAAACAGCGCATGAATCATACAGAATGATGTTTTTTGAAAATATAAAAATGCAGAAAGTTTTCTGTGATGGGTAGGTTTAGGGGTATGGTTAGGGGATATATGTTCATACTGTATAAAAATAATTATGCCTATGGAAAGTCCCAATACAACATGGAAACCCAACGTGTGTGTGTGTGTGTGTGTGTGTGTGTGTGATGTCCCATGCTGTTTTTTTAAATTGTTACCAGCATCAGCCACCTGAGGTCAGCATTACCCTGAAAACGCATGCTCTATTAATCCAATCTCCAGTGCGACATGATAACAAATATTTAACCCTCCTAATGCATTAAAACTGTATAGGCCTACAGCTTTTGCATTCCACGGTCTGTTTGGACCTGGGGAACACAAGCTTATAAAACAGTCATAACTTAATATTATAAGTCATAACTAAAACCATATCAGTAATTTCTCATTAATGAGTGAATGCACAAAAGTTTTAAAGTTTTGAATGTCGCCAATGTTTTTACCATGACATTTACAATGTTTCAAACAAAAATGAAGCAACTTCAATATTACTCTGAAATGTTTTCAAACTAAATATATTAAATATATCTATTCATAAACTTTTACTTTCATATGAAAAAATGATATTTGAATCTCCTTTTCATGCTGCAATGTTTCTTCAATAGGTGGCAGCATAGTGAAATGTGGACTTTTTCTTTTGCAAACCCTCTTTCCTTTTTCAAATTGAGACTTTTTGGTCTATGAACTTTTGCTCTAAAAATATATCCGTTTGTTTTTGTCATTTTATTTTGGGAAGGAAAAAATATGCGCATGAATGTAGGAAAGAGGCTAAATGTATTTTAGAGAAGTAATTTGAAACAAATCTAACTAACAGATAAAAAAGAATAATAAAAAAATAGCACAATTTTATGTGTAAATAATGAAGCATAATATGTAAAGTAATATGTAAAATGTAAAGCCACAGTTCACTTTCGGTTCAAAACGGATCAGACCACATAAGGTATAACAATTTAGTTTAAATCGTTATATCTCTTAATTTTTTTTTTTTTTTTTTAAATCCAGAAAAAAATAAAATAAAATAAACTATGTGTATTTTGACAGTATTTACAAAGTTTCATCTTTGTACTAAAAACTATGGATAAAAAAAAAAATTAAAAAAGATTTACCTTTTCTGGGTCAAAATGGACCCGAATGAATAGGAGGGTTCACTCCAAATATTAGGCTACCGTTTTCACCAGCACAGTTGGGGTTGAAATAATTCATAAATGTCTATTTTTATATCTGTGGTCTTATTTACATTTGCTTTATGAATAATAAAAGGTGTTTTCAACTTTTTAATACAGATACTGTGACAATGGCAATTAGAACTTTAATGAAAATATAGCTATTCTAAAAATATGGTTGAAAAAAAATTATGGTAGGGCTAATGAAATTGGTGGTGGGACAGGAAAAAAAATCTAAACTGGCCCACCTTTGCCAGCAGAAGAAAAAAAAAACCTAATTGTCGAGACCTGAAATGCACAAGTAAAAAAAAATGTATACAGTGGGGGAAATAATTATTTGATCCTCTGTTGATTTTTGTAAGTTTGCACACTTACAAAGAAATGAGGGGTCTATAATTTTTATGCTAGGTTTAATTTAACAGATAGAATCTGTTAATCTAGATAAAATCCAGAAAAACACATTATATAATGGTTGTAAATTGATTAGCATTTGATCGAGTGAAATAAGTATTTGATCCCCAACCAACCAGCAAGAATTCTGCCTCCCACAGATTGGTTATGTGCCCATATGGAACACAGATTAGTCCTGTCACTTTAAGAAAGTACTCCTAATGTCAGCTCGTAATGTGTATAAAAGAAACCTGTCCAGAGAATCTGTATCTTCCATTCCCTCCTCTCCACCATCATGGGCAAGACCAAAGAGCTTTTAAAGGATATCAGGGACCAGATTGTAAACCTGCACAAGGCTGGAATGGGCTACAAGACCATCAGCAAGAAGCTTGGTGAGGAGGAGAGGAGACAACTGTTGGTGCCATTATTCAGAAATGGAAGAAATACAAAATAACCATCAATCGCCCTCGGTCTGGAGCTCCATGCAAGATCTCACCTCATGGGGTAAGGATGATCATGAGAAAGGTGAGGGATCACCCCAGAACTACACGGGAGGAGCTTGTTAATGATCTCAAGGCAGTTGGGACCACAGTCACCAAGTAAACCATTGGTAACACACAACACCGCAATGGATTGAAATCCTGCTGCACCCGCAAGGTCCCCCTGCTCAAGAAGGCACATGTTCAAGCCCATCTGAAGTTTGCCAATGAACATTTAATGAGTCAGAGTAGGCTTGGGAGAAAGTGCTGTGGTCAGATGAGACCAAAATTAAGCTCTTTGGCATCAACTCAACTCGCCGTGTTTGGAGGAAGAGAAATGCTGACTATGACCCCAAGAACACCATCCCTGCAGTCAAGCACGAAGGTGGAAACATGCTTTTGGGCTGTTTCTCTGCTAAGGGTACAGGACGACTTCACCGTATTGAGGGGCTGATGGACGGGGCCATGTACCGTAAAATCTTGGACGAGAACCTCCTTCCCTCAGCCAGAACACTGAAGATGGGTCTTGGATGGGTCTTCCAGCATGACAATGACCCAAAACATACCGCCCAGGCAACAAAGGAGTGGCTCAAGAAGAAGCACATTAAGGTCTCCAGTCCTTAATCCTATAGAAAATCTGTGGAGGGAGCTGAAACTTCGAGTTGCAAAGCGACAGCCAAGAAACCTTAAGGATTTTGAGAGTATCTGTAAAGAGGAGTGGGCCAATATCCCTCCTGAGATGTGTGCAAACCTGGTGACCAACTACAAGTAAAGTCTTACCTCTGTGCTTGCCAACAAGGGTTTCTCCAGCAAATACTAAATTATGTTTTGCTTGGAGATCAGACACTTCTTTCACTCACTGAAGTGCAAATCAATTTATAACCTATATATAATGTGTTTTTTCTGGATTTTTTGGTTGATATTCTGTCTCTATCCGTTAAAATAAACCTACCATAAAAATGATATACCTCTCATTTCTTTGTAAGTGGGCGAACTTACAAAATCAGCAGAGGATCAAATAATTATTTCCCCCATTATAAGAGTAAAAGTTATCATTTGGATTTAGTAATAATTTCTGGATTCAGAATATTGCATAGTTACAGATCTCTATTTTTAATATCACTTTAATACGACAATATTAATAACTACAATTATTCTTGAAATATTCAACATTAAAAATGTATTCACCGTACGGCATCTTGTTTGTCCCTTCACAGCTCTTTCAGAGATGTATACACATCATAGTATGAGTACATACAGTATACTTTACTCCTACACGGTACTCCACACATACTAACTACAAATGCAGTGCATCAGGAGCAGTGCAGTGGGTCAGTGAAGCAGGCGATGATGATATCATGGCCTCTGACCTGTTATCTAACCAGAATGCAGCAACACAAACACAGACACCACTGCATATATTACATTATAAATGAGTATCCTTTTACTAGACTGATGCTGCTACAAAATTTCAATAATCAATCTGAGCACAAAACTCTTGTATCACACGCTTGTCAAAAAACTTGTTCTACTTTCTCTCCTCTCCCAATGTTTTTCTTCATAGCCCTGGTGGTTCGGTGAGCTACAAATACAATTTTCAGTATGAAATGACAGCATTTTCTTCCGTGACAATGTACCTCTCCCGGGGCGAAAGAATTTGCCCACATTCAAGGACCTGGGAATATTATGCAACACATTACAATTCAACCTGATTGCCAAAGAGAGTAAGAGATGGGGAGAGAAACAGAGAGAAAAAGAAAATCGCACAGGTATTACGTGACAATAAAGTGAAACCGGAACTTGAAATTACTGACCACGGCCTTTTAATGACCTTATTTACAGACTCGTCTGTAAATTTGAGTGTGTAATAACAGTCATTTTCCTCCAGCTTACAGGAAATGCTCGATGCTTCTCCCCAGCTGAGATGTCATTGCTGTGTTTCCTGTCTCAGTTTGGGGAAGACCAGACCATCTGTCTCTGTCTGGCCCGGGCCACCACACTCTCCTGTAAACATATACACGCTGCCATACTGTGCTTTTGCAGAGTGGAACACATTCAGAAATCACATTAATAGAAAAATCATGATGGGAAGATAAAGTGCAAGTCTGTACTTTTAAACTAGAACACTATGCTACTTCTAAAAGGGTCCACGTCAACACATAACTCCCCTAGGCCAAGGTTCGTTTCCTGTATTAGCTTTTATGACTGTCTGTACCCTTGTCTGTTAGTCTAAATATATGATTTGTTTTATAAGCAGAGGCAGACCAAGAGAGCGAGAGAGTTTAGCTAACAAAGGAACCACAGATAGTTACATAATCATTTCACTCCTAGGGGTTTTTAGCACAAAGGGTATCAAAATAAATGGAACAATCTGTTTGAACATATTCTCTGAAACGCTGCCCTGAGTGAACTAAATATAGCATTATAGCGGGTTAGGATCTTCGCATCATGTAATTAGCATCTATGTGCAGGGGGCAGGCTTAAATTACAGTCAGACGCATCCACAACACACATACAATGCGATCGGTTTATAGATTTATTGCGTGAGCGGACTTGCACTCGTCTGATTACGCTCTCATTTGTCAGAGCCAAACAAATAGATCAGGGAATACCAGGAAAGAGTCAAATGGTTACTCAACACAGTCAATAACGCCACAGAGGTTATCAGACATTTACACAACTCGGGGTCAATATAAAGTTGACAGAAGAGTGGTCGTTTATCCACCTGTTTCTGTCATTGAGTCGGAGGAGGTGAATATGGGCCCTTCACAGTTCACACTAAGGGGTCAGTTGTAACATTGCCAGGTGATCCAATCAGCAACAAGCTACAGTGATGTCACTCACTTCGAAGTCTTTCTCTGCGAAACAGCTGTGGATTTTGAAGCCTTAACGTGCTATTGGAATTATCGCAAATACGAGTTTCCTAGTAGGAAATTGGACATGAACGCCCTCTCAAGTCGTATTTACTGGGAATCTCTGAGAATGGCGGAGAAGAGAACAATTGCTGCTGTGACTGCTATTCTTTATTATCTTTATTTAACATCGCCTTGATGTTAAAGTTGTGCACATGTACATATATGAATAACCACTTGAAGCATATTGCATGTTTTATAGACAGAGAGAGATGAGATTTACAACAAAATGTGAAACAAGTTACAACTGACCCAAAAATGCAACATCAAAAGGCCAAAATGTGCTTGTGTTGAAAATGTTTCACCAACCTGAAAAGTGTACAGAAGATATTTTTCATAATATTGCTGACTCAGTTTAATTAACCTAATATTACATAATATTACTATTAATGAGCTACATGCATAATTATTTTGAGGAGCACTTTGTATTTATAATAGTTATTACATTAAGATTAGCCTATGCTGCTTGTATAACACGTAAAGAGTTCGAGATTATTTTTACCACTCTCTTTTAGAGATATTTTAGAGAATTTCTCAACTTTTATTTGATCTCACGTCTGTTATGTCGTTTTCGCGGCTTCCCCGTAAACTTTCTTAAAACCCTCGCTTTACATATTTAGTTACCTTACCGTTGCTAGAAGTAAGTATCTCGGCTAAATCAATGTGCGGACTCCAGCTGGGTGGGCGCCTTTCGGGGGCAGTGGAACTCGAGCGCGAGCAGGAGAGCGCGTCGCTGATTGGATAACAGAGCTGTATAAATTGCCGCAGTGCCGTATTTCTCTATTTCGTGGTGATTTAGTCCAAACCCCAATGCGGTCTGAACAAACTGCCCAGGGCCGTCATACGAGAGAGCCAACGCGGACAGAACCGTCTTATTTACAATGAAGGAGAGAAGAATCAGTCAGCCTTTGGTAATGCGTTGTAAACTGGTTTTAGTAGGAGACGTGCAGTGCGGGAAAACTGCAATGTTGCAAGTCTTGGCCAAAGACTGTTATCCTGAGGTATGTCCTACTCTCTCTCATGTATTCCTTAAGCGTATTTATGTGTAGGCTATTTTCTATAGTAATGCACTTGGATACTTGCCTATGACATTATGTAACAATATATTGCGAAATATATTACGCTTCTCCTGGATGTTCATTCATCAAGGTGATACTCCATGTATCTTTCTCATGTGAGTTGTGTGCTGTGCACGTGTTGACGCTGGAAGAAAAAAATCGACACATTTGCAACAAACCATAACCTAGGATAAAGGCGTTTTATGCGACATGAACGAATTGGTTTTTATACAAATGTTAAGCGATTAAGCCATTATGTAACGTTTTATTTCGTTCCCAACCACACAGACTTACGTCCCAACAGTGTTTGAGAACTACACAGCTGGACTGGATTTAGAGGAGCAGCGCGTGGAGCTCAGTTTATGGGACACGTCAGGTGAGAGAGAGAGAGACAGCGGTGATGCTGGTGTGCTTAACAGCGCATTTAAACTGATGAACACATTTGCACTCAATCATTTTTGCTAAATAATAAAGTTTTACACATGAGACAGCACTTTTGAGAAATATCGTTAAATGGACCCTAAATTGAAAACTATGTAATCATTTACTCGTTCCAAACCTTCTGTGGAACACAAGATATGATATTCTGAAAAAAAATAACACAAATATCAGTGTTGTTTTGGACCCCATTTACATTCACTGTCTGGACAAGATTAAAATGAATAAAACAATCATAAACCCATGTGAAATGGAAGAAAATAGTGTAACCCGAGTCCCTGATTGACTATAAATTGAACTTGTTTTGTTCAGTGATATTTTAATTCAAGGCATCATATGTTGCATTATTAACTCCTTTATCCTTAATGACTTTCAGTTAGAAAAAATGTTAATTTATATTTTAAAGTATAGATTTGGATTTGATTTGACTATGTTTTGCTGGATAGCATTACAATAACAAACTTTCACTTTACAAAATGACTTTCTGTAAATCATCCACATGCATTTGTTTGTGTGCATTCTCGGCTGTTGTGTTGACTGTTATTGGGCTAGTAGGTCAGTCAGACGTTACAGGAAAGACACACCATCAGCACCTGAGCCCTGAGCTAGGGAATACAAGCAGACATGTGAAGCTGCAGTAAGTGCGCGAGAGGATCTGGCATCTGCTACACCTGAGACCTGTCCTCAGGCGTCAGACGCTGCAGTGTGATGTCTTCACCTTCTGTCTGCCTCTGGATCAGACAAGATCTCTGATTTGGTTATTAAAATAACCAGGGCTGTGTATAGGACTGCACAAGGCTTTGCCATGTTTTGGAATGTCTCACTGTGACATGCAAAGCCTTTTTGATGACGCTTTTTAGAGTTACAGTCTCTCTGAAGTGGATTACAGAGATCAGCTCCTGTTTCAGTGCCTGTGATTCAATATAGTATCAAGGTATTTGGTCAGGGAATGTTTAGTCTGTGTGTTTGCCTGTGTATCTGATTAAGTGTAATCTGTGCCTGTGTATCTTATTAAGATTAAGCTAGTAGTAGAAAGCTGTGGTTCAGTGACTGATAGCTATAGCTCTTATCTAGTAAAAAGACATGGAATGTTCTTCTGATAGTCTAATTTCTTTAATCTATGTTTGGATTCACAGAGCTTTACGTGAAAAAATACACATCTTAAAGAGATAGTTCCCCTCAAAAAGAAATCTGTCATCATTTACTCACCGTAAAAAAAAAAAAAAACCTATAGACAAAAACAGTTGAAACAATGAAAGTCAGTGGGGTCCAAAACAACATTATGGGCGTGAATTATTATTATTATTATTATTATTTTTTTTTTTTTTTGAATATTCTTCAAATCTTCTTATACAGCAATTACTTCCAGTCAGAAACAATATCTTGTACAAGGGTTCATAGCATTCACACACTCTTATGTATATGGTCAAGTCCACAGGAGAATATGTCCAGAAGTACAAAGAAGAGAAGAAATAAAAATTAAATCAACAACATTTAAAATAAACAATGTGAACAGAACAAACATCAACTTAAAACCAAACATGGGTTATATACAAGTTCTCCTGGCAGATATAATCAGAGTTAGTTCTAACGGTCCTCCATCACCGGCATTAATGGTGCCCATCTTTCAATAAAAAGGTCCCTCTGTAATCTCAACAAATATGTAATTTTTTCCATAGTGTAAATATTTCTTAAAATTGTTAGCCATTCAGCTTGGTTTGGCGACTCCTTTTTAAGCCATTTTATTGTAATTGTTTTCTTTGCTGCTACCAGTAATATCTGTAATAAATACATCTTTTTCCTACTTTGTATCACAACTGGCTTCATCCCTAGAATTGCTATCAGAGGGTCTCTTATCAGTTCAACATTCAATACTTTATTAATATATGTAAAAATGGATTTCCAAAAGTTATCTAACAATGGGCAATGCCAAAAAGAATGTGTTTTTTTTTTTTGGGGGGGGGGGGTACTATCTCTTTAAATAGGATTTAGGTTAATATTACTGCTATCATACCAATTATGTACCCAACAATCTATCTGGCTCTAAAGTTCTCTTTTAGTCCCATCTTTGCTTCATATATCATTATCTTTCTATTCTACTATCTGCTCGAGTATCACTGGATCTTGTTTTGGATGGATGTGTCATGCCCTCCCCAAATGTCCCTTTTTTATAACTGATATTTCAACTGAGATTAATCTTTGCAAGTGTATAGGTTTAATATTTTTATATCCCATGCTGTCATATTGCATGCTGAGTGAAAAGCGGAGTTCTTTAGGGTCATGTTGCGTGGCACGTTGTGTAACGTATCAGTCAGTGATGCCTGATGGATCTGAATCTGTTAATTGTCATGCCTGACTGCTTGACTGAGTGCCTACTTTTAGGATGAGTGGATGGGATATTGCTTTTCTATAATAGGTGCCTGATTAGGGAGATTATTCGTTTTTCTCTAATTTTGTTGTTTGCAATACAGAACCTCGCAATGTGAGACAACGAAGTCATTGTTTTTCATTGGTACGAAATTTTTAATTTGTACACATTAGAAATAGACGGACTTAGCAGCTGATAAAATACAAATTATTTTTATATACAGAACTAATTAATAATTATTGTTTAAATTTTGCTTTTTAAAATAAAACAATAATAAAACAATTTTCATTATTAAAATGCAAATAGTTTATTATTAGTAGTAGTAGTGGCACTTTGATAATAAACATATTTATATAATTATATATCTTAATCATTTAATTGTTGTTGTCATTAATACTACTATAATTATATACACACACACATATATATATATATATATACATATACATATACAGAAAGAGAGAGAGAGAGAGAGAGAGAGAGAGAGAGAGAGAGAGAGAGAGAGAGCGAAAGAAAGAGAGAGAACGTGGTTGTGCAAGGCAAGGAGGACTTCCTGTCTCAAGGTATTTCCTGCTATACATTTCATCTTATTATGGAATGTTAAAAACACTCAGATGGAATTTCCCAGTCATATTGACCTGGAACAGTGAAACAATACTTGAAAAACTGTCAAAACTACACTGAAAAAAAAAAAAAAATATATTTTTGCTGCTTGTTTAAATTACTTCATTAAAATGAGCTAAAGCAACACAGTAGCTATACATTTTGTCTTAATTTCATTGTGGTCAATCTACTTAAATATATTTATAAAATAATTTCTTTTCTGATTTTTTGTTGGGAGTACATGAATGATTTTTGTTGAAAATGAGCAGAGGATTTTTAGTTCCCAGCATGCTTTGCATATGGCTGGATCAGGAGAGTAAATGTTGAAATGAAGTGTTATTTTATGTGTTTTTGAGTGAAGGGAAAGACCTGTGAGTGAGTGTTTAATGTTTAGTCATGTTTCAGATTTAAAAGAGGTTTTATGGTTACCATTGTGCTGAAGAGTAGAGCCTCTGGTTAGGTTGTGGATGGCTGCATGTACAAAGACTATGATGCATGATGCTTTGACCATGAGCAATAGCTTTACTAATGCCAGTGCAGTAACAAGTATCTTTCTACTTGTGCTGCGCTAGTTACAGACAGTCTTTCAATTGTACAATATAACTGAATGTCAAATACAAACAAGTCTTTTCCATTTACTCAATCGCAGACTGAATATATTGGAAACTACTCAAAATGTTATATATATAACTGAAATAACTAAAAAACATTGATTTAAGTTCAACTAAAAATGTTTAAAATGAAGATAAATTAATTTAGTGTAACCACTTGCCTTAATTATTTTTAGTAAAATCAAAAAGCCATTTTTTTTTGTGTAACCCCAGACACTGAATCCAGATCAGAAGAGAAAAGAGTAACTGTGGAGGAACATAAATTTGATCATGCACAACAACTGACTCAGAATCTTGCATACAGTATAAGATCAGAGCTTGAGAAGACAATCAAACGGCCCCCATCTATTCCCTCATTACGGCAGTTAGGCTTTGTTAATTGTGCACAGCCTCGTTAGGTGGCGACGCACAGGAGGAACGTTGGCAGAGCGGTAGATGCTCGTGCACCCACACGCAAACACTCATCAGCATACATGCACAAACACACTCTAATCACGACTAATTACAGAAGCTTTAATTGAATTTGCTCATCTGGCTCTCGCTGCTTCAGGCATCTCTTCACACACTCTCCAGATCAAAGAGGTGACGGGCATGAGAGGCTGCTCTCTGGTCTGGTGTGGGCCACTTCTATAGCTCTTATCATTGGAAATTTGATTCAAGAGGAATAAACAGTGTTTTAATTTGTTTTTCAAACCGTCAGCTGTAAAGAGCAATTGCCTCCTAGAACGGATACAGGAAGATGTCCTACCATTGAGGTTTATGTCTGAATAGATCCATGACCCCTCATAGAGAAGATCTGCGACCAAAATATACTGTATATTTTTGTCAGAATAAAATATATTTCTATATTTCATTAAAAAAAAATATTTACAAAAAATGTATATATTTAAAACCAATAAGTTATAGTGTTATAAGTTAATTAGCTATTTCAAAGTATAATTAAACTATAATACAATTCATAGTGATAGTCGTAAATTCATAATTTTTCAACTTATAAAAAAATAAGATATTAAAAAAATAATATGCAATTGGTTTTAAATATATAAATCATTTAATTAAAATTAAAAGCATAATATATTATTCACAATGACAGCTGTAAATGAAACAATTTTTCATTAAACAACTTTTCTTTACAGAAATGTATATTCATTGATTTTAAATATATAAATATCAATTAATAATATTATTAACAGTGAAAAATTCATCAATAGTCTTTTACTGGAAAAAGATGGTACATGGTAACCGGTTTATGATTGTCAACCTATTTTTACTGATACTTCAGTTGAAACAAACCTCATCTCTGTTTGCAAACTAATTAATTTGACCATGGGTGACATTTAAAGCAGTTAAACTGGAATTCATTCGCTACAACGACCTTACTGTTGAGAGCTGTATAGTCTAGTTGAGTGCATAGATCGTGATATCAGGATTGCATGTAGATTCATTGTTTTGTCTAGTCATATCTCTCTTATCTTTCTGCTGGTAAGCCATATACTCTGTCTAAACCTAGTAGGCTGAGTCACTGTCTACATAATACAGCAGTAGTACGTGACCCAGAGAGGCTCACACAACACCCAACATCTGAGCTGAGTCCATACTCTAAAAAGCACAAATACATCAATATTGGGTGAAATGTGTCTTTAATGGACTTGCTTTATTTGCTATCGAATAGAGCTATAGTGTGGCAGTGTTTTTGTGTGCATCCTTCAATTCCGTTGCCGTAGTTACGAAATGAGATGAGGTTTGCTGTGTGTGGGGGACAGGACCTCCTCGGCAACTCATTCTGTCAATAAAGGAATCTCCGAGATTCGCCCACACACACCTATTACAAGACCTCCCATATGATTGCTATTTACATTATTTCGACCGCCAGATCCCCTCCATAACATTTGATATTCCATATTTAGTCGCATTTGCTTCTTTCTCACCAGTATAATGTTATTTGATGTTAAGTTTCCATTACTGACCTTTGTTATGTGGTTGCTCCTGCAGGTTCACCATATTATGATAATGTCAGGCCTCTCTGCTACAGTGATGCAGATGCGGTTCTGCTCTGCTTCGACATAAGTCGCCCTGACACTGTCGAAAGCTCTCTGAAAAAGGTGAAGTACATTTTATCACTTCATAAATTTGAAATATTCTATTTTGTTACTTAAAATGTCTAAAAATCCTTCAAATAAGATTCATTTATTTAAGAAGAAACAATGCATAGAATATTAAGACCTTTCAGAAAATTTGTGTATTTTGTCTCATTGCACTGGCAGATTTTTTTTTTTCATAAAATTTAAAGTATAAACATGTTTAACATAAAACAAAATGCACTTATTTTAAAGATTAAATCTATCAAAACACAACTTAAAGGGATAGTTCACCCCAAAAAATTACAAAACCATTTTTCATATTTGGGTGAACTACGTACATAGTATTGCTTTTCAAGAAAAAAAAAATACTCATTAAGAATATGATTTTGCAGTATATTAACAGTTCTCTCCCTGTAGTGGAAAGCCGAAATCATGGATTTCTGCCCAAGTACTCGAATAATCCTAGTCGGCTGCAAGACAGACCTGCGTACAGATGTTTGCACACTGATGGAGCTGTCCAATCAGAGACTGACACCCATCTCCCATGAGCAGGTCAGTCAATTGAACCCTCCCTGTGTAAACTAGACTCCTCGTCTATCTATTTCCATCTCTGACTGCATTCTGTCTGTATGTAGGGCACCCTGTTGGCGAAGCAGGTAGGAGCGGAGGTGTACCTGGAGTGCTCTGCGTTCACATCGGAGAAGAGCATCCACAGCGTGTTCCGCTCAGCGGCGCTTACGTGCCTCAACAAACTGCAGCCCCCCATAAAGCAAAGCCCCACCCGCCGGCTCTCCAAACGCCTCCTTCACCTGCCCAGCAAGGCAGAGCTCCTGACCTCCTCCTTCAGCAAGGAGAGAACCAAGAGCTGTTCCATCATGTGAGCCCCACGCGCACCACCCCAGCTCCAGAAAAAGAAACGCATTTCTGCTCTTCGCGAGGGTTGGTTGGGGGGGTTTGAGAGAAGGGGAGGTCATGACCTTTGATGACCCCTCCCTCTCTCTACACTTGTGTTGTTCTTCTTCCATTCTGACACCCCACCTGCAAACACACTCATCCCTACGACAAAGAGCTGCTGCCGTTGTTTAAGGTTTTTGCCTGTTACACATCCTAATGCTAAAGTATCGATTGATTTCCCTTTACATGAACTGCATTTTGTATTAATGATCAATCAATCAGACGAAGAAGGAAATGCAGAGTATATTGCACACTGTTGAATATATTTGTGGGTAGTCTTATTTGTTGGTGTGCATACATGTATGGGAATGCAGGTTGAGCTGTGAACGTAATTTAATGGAAGAGGATGAGTTTCTGTTACACAGTACGCACTTTAGTGAATATGGATGTGATTGTTGATTGGAAAGTGAGAGGATGATTTAATACAGGTTGGTATTAGTTGCTGTTTCAAAACAGAATTATGCATTGCTTGTACTTGCTGAAGTCTCTGGCACTGATCTACGAAGAATCAAAATATCACTTGATCCTGTTAGAAGTCACGCAAACGTGGGAGGAGCCAAACAAGATTTTATGTCCTCCTGAAAAAGGAGGACAGTGTTATAAATCTGCTAGATGAAGCATCCAATCACATTTGTACAATCCAGATGTATTGGAATACACTCTTTCACTCTCTCTCTCTCTCTCATCCCTACTGTAGTCATTCATGCTCTTTCTGCCCCTAGAGAATGGGTCATAAATCTCAGTCAATGAGGAGAAACCCAGCATTGCCCAGGCCATTTCTATGTATAGAGCAGGAGTTATTGCCACAAAGATCCCTTCCAGATGTTCCAGGCATTCTTTTCTAGAAAACAAAATCTTTCGCTGAAGTAATTTTAGAGATGGACTGGGAAGGTCATGGGGGATTACTAAGGGACTTTGCTGTCCATCAAAACTGATCAATGTTGCATAATCAAGAAGACAATTTGAACGCGCCAGTTAACTTTTCTTCTAAAGTAATCTTACAATTGCCCCAACACCTAATTCTCAATAACAGGCCTGTAAAGAGTTATGTGGTGAAGCTACTGGTTATTCTCTGGGTTGGGCAGATTGCAATATAATTTCAGCGATTCTGATGTATTCGGTTGGATCACTGTCACAGAGGACTCTCCTCTCATCGTAAACCTCATTCTAGTAATCTCTGACTTAAATCCCACAACCCCTGGTTGTGTAATGCTTAATCGTAAAACAACTAAATCCTCACTTTGGGCTTATAAATGGCCAAATAGTAATGAACTGAGAAGTCAGACTAGACAGCATTACGAAAAATCTGACCTCAGAATCAGTGGTCCTACTCAAGTAGTTCATCAAATTTAAAATGATCAAAGAAACGGTTTAAGGGAATAACATACACTACCGTTTAAAGATTTGGGGTCACGTCAGTAAGGCCAAGTATGTCACTTCTCAGACATTCCAATACCAAACAAACACAGATTAAACCCGTTCAATTGGCGAAAGCCAGAGCAGACCAACGCCGACAGACGGCAACAAGGGTAACACACTTATCGACAAAACCCGACCGTCAGCATCAGTGTGAATTGACCTTAAGAGTGAATAAAATATTTTTATTCAGCAAGGATGCATTCAATTGATAAAAAAAGGACAGTGAAGACAGTTAAGTTAATAAATGCCGTTCTTTTGAACTTTAGAATCATCAAAGAATCCTGGAAAACCATATCACAGTTTCCACAAAAATAGTCTTCAGCATTGATAATAACAATAAATGTTTCTTAAGCATCAAATCAGCATATTATGATCATGTGACACTGAAGACTGGATTTGTAATTGTAATAATAATATTTTTGATCAAATAAATGCAGCCTTGGTGCGCATAAGAGACCAAAAGTTTACAGAACCCAAACTTGTGAACGGTTGTGTATGTTTGATGAGTTTTCCTCATTCATTGAACTTAGCTGATTTTCTTGGCGGTTTGTCTAGTTATTATCAGTTGACATTGCCTGAAACATTTCGTGATTTTGATGAAAGCTCTCGCTGGCCTTGAAAATCGAAACATTGCATCAAAATTACACGTCATATTTTTGAGCGTTTTGTTTTGCGGGTCTAATAGGTCATTAAGCAGAAATTTGGTAAGTTTTTAAATTACTTTTTTATTTTATTTTTTATTAATGTCAACCCAAAATGTCGTGAAAACTCACTATCTGAAGAATGAGTGAAAATACTGTACATAAAAAATGGTCTTGCCTTAACTGCATCTCAGAACTACATTAATATATCATTCTCATCTGAAAGGAACTTTAGGAGTCAAACATTGACCTGCATCACTTCATGCTACATACCGATCGCTGTTGCTTAGGAACAGACAAGTCAGATAAGCTGGACTACATGTCGGAAAAACCACTCAAGAGAAGTTGAGAGAGAGAAAGCGGGTGTAAACAAAGTGAAAATAAGTTTTCTCACTGTAGCATAACAAATGGCGTTTTCATGACTGTAATTTATGAGTCATTCAACATACAGACCATCATCTTGATATGAATTTGTTACTGTTGTCTGGTTTAGTAGCACTCTTATATGTTATACGTTTGAAGTGGTGAAACTCCACAATCTTCCTTTTGTTACTTAAGTCTCTGGACGTACATATGTTGTGCATAATCAGTTTTGTACAGCCCTTTAAATGATGTCTGTGAAACAAACAATTTCAAAACAGACATGATTGTTTGTGCTAATGTAATGTGTAACTTATTAATGGTTGATTATTGCTGGTTCTGTTTTATTCTTTAGTTTCAGACAATCTATTTTATATTGAATATGTTTATTGGTTATTTTCCCTTGTCTTTGGTGTCATGTGTCACTCTTAAATTAATTAAAACCTGGATTTGGTCAGTAAGTTGCACGCATGTTCCCTTCTTTTCAACATTCATTAAGGCAAAACCCTTCATCTAAAGATATTTAGCATCTTCCTGACCTTTTTACATAGGTTAAGACTTGCAGATCCAGTGGCATTACAAAATATGAGAAGTTTAATATGTCCAAATAACATGTATTTAGCATGCAAATAAAAATGTTTGGCAGCAGCAGTCTCTATCAAATGAATTTAGCAATCATTAAAAAAAAACTGGAAGTCATGGCAATTCATTCAAAAAAGGAGAGATTTCAAAACAGACAACCATGACAGACTCTTAAATTAGCCATTTATTCAAAACTAGGCAAACAGGTCTAAGAAAAACCAGGAGCAAGTCATGTGGTTCTGCAGGAATAGCAAAGAAACAGTCTAACACTAAATAATGAAGAGGCAGAAACAATAAAAAGATTTCCTGTGTGCATCTTCACATCTAACAGAACATCAGTGAGAGCTGCACACTCACAATCAACAAGCAGACAAGGCTCTGTCTGGAACATATGCTGATATAGTTAGGTAAAAATAGCTTTAGCTAAGTAAACCATATTCCTCAGTCAGTGACATACACTACCTTTTAATGTTTTTGAAAGTCTTATGCTCACCAAGGCTGAATTTATTTGATCAAAAAATTCAGTAAAAACAGCAATAGTGTGAAATAATGTTAAGGAAACGGTTTTCATATATTTTAAACGGTAACATGCAGTGGTGTTCTGACACATTTTCCAGCTTAAATAATAAATAAACAAACATTACTTACACTGTCAAAAAATAAAAAACATACCCCATCAAACCCACAGCACGAATTAGGGGGTCTAACATCATATTTCTTAATATTGGCATTGTTTTATTTTTGTGCTATAGATTTTTTTCTCATCAAATTTTCTGAGGAGACACGACCTCCTGAAAGGAAGCATTTTAAAATGTAATTTATTCGATGACAAAGCTTAACTACTGATGGACAAACAGAGTGTTAGTATAACACACCAGCTCTTTCATTTAATACATTAGATCCAGAGAACCTTGACCAGCCACAGCTTAAAGGCATGACTTTCAAAGGCTGTTTCATTCATCATATAGAATATAACCTGAATAAAACAGCAGAGTCTGTTAAGCGTGATTTTAGGAAGAAAGCTTTAAAGGAAAAATACAGCATCATGAAGGGAATGCTTATGGAAAGAGCTGCCGCTTCCTGCTGCTTGAAGTCTTCTACACCCCAGAGCTTTAGAGAGAAGAGAGAGACTGGGGCTGTTTGGGTGGAAAGTAAAGGAATGACAGAATGCCGGCTCATTACAATGACTCACATCAGGCAGAGACCTAGCGAGAGAAACTGGGGAGAAATCAGTAAAGGAGGGAATGAAATGATGGGGGAGACTTATTTTCTCCAATTACCATGAGCTGCAGTCTGCCATATAGAGACATGCACACAAACACACACACACACACACACGTGCGCAGCCATCAAACCAGCCACCGTGACTCCAGTGCTAACAATGCCATATATCGTCTAGAACCGCTGCAACAATGTGGGATCATAATGACAGGAGAATGTGTTCGGTATGTGCATTCAGACCTTCAAATGTGCCGTCGTTGTGTTATTTGCCTTCTCACAGTCATATTATCAGAGGAACATTGTTTTAAGGTTCATAAGGGACTTTTAGAGCTGTTTAAAAGCAACAAGCTCAGTCAACCCTTGTTGAATCAGTCAGGGTGACTGTCTGTTCACTGGAGCAGAAAGCACGTCTCAGACACACACACACACACACACACACAACTGCAGGCCTTGTGGTCTCAGGAGAAATGAATGTACATAATCAGCATATTAAATTTATTCAGATATTAGCATAAACAATGTGAATCCCCTCAACTCACATCATCATAAATTTCTGATTTATATTACTAGCATGCCCTTTCAGAGATGCATGATATATGGGCAGCATATTGGTCATTGGACAATATTGGATATCTATCTATCTATCTATCTATCTATCTATCTATCTATCTATCTATCTATCTATCTATCTATCTATCTATCTATCTATCTATCTATCTATCTATCCATCTATCCATCTATCCATCCATCTATATTGAATAATGAATGGTACATTTTTACATTTGGATTACCACTACCATCACCTAATGCTCAAAGCAGCGGTTCATACTTTTTTGTTAGTCAAACTCATTTGATGTAAAATACTTACAATATAAGAACTCTGACAAAAATAATAATACTAATACTAATCACAATGTTTCCATGTCAATGGCTAATGGTCACATCATATGCAGGTAAACATAAAGAACTTCATCTTTTTAGGCTGTTTTTTATTTTAATTTTAAAATTATTTATTTTATTTAACGTTTCATCAACTCAAAAAAACCCTACAAAGCCCTTACAAACCCCAGTTTGGAAAACCCTGCTTAAAATGATAAAAAAAAAAAGTTTTATCTTATCTTTATATTACCTGTTTTGAAGACCTGTTTTTGTCCAAACAATTAAAGTAAATGGGGGTCCAAAACAAACACTGAACAGATACCACTGACTATTACACATTTTTCAATATATCTTTCTGTTCAACCAAAGGAAATAGGTCATACAGATTTGCAACAACATGACTGTGAGTAAAGGAGAGATTTTAATACTGTAGTGTTGCAAGTCTCTTGCACAGCTGATTTCTGCTGTGTTGGCAACAGAACAAAATAACCGCACACACGTTCCTTCATACAAGTATCCCTCTCGCACTGCCATAGGCCTTTTCTTCCCAAGGGAGTCCCCAAGGCTGCCCTAAAACCCATGAGGTATGCCCAACCCCCACTATCACTCACTCTTACACATATGTACAGTTTTTCCACGGTGAACCCCTAAGGTATGTTGATAATGGATGAGCATATTTGGCTGTTTAATTAGCCAACCGTGCTTTTACGGCATCTGGGTCTCGGGTCCATAGAGAAGGAAGAAGGTGTGGGTTGTGTTTGGACAGGCCAGGATGGCCATGCGTGTCTGGAGTTTAAAACAGCACAGGTTTTTAGCTGGTTACAGCTAAAAATATAGGCAGAAATACATGTTTTAGTGTAAAAAAAATCTGACCTATTTAAAGGGCTACAAACTGCCCATATGTCCTATGCTCAGGCTCAGGTGCTTGATTTCCATTGACCTGTGCCTCTGTAAACAAACAATATAAATGTACAAGTTAAATGGTGTGCTAAAGCTGTTTTATGAACATAAAGTTGCATGTACTGTACGTTTTAGTCTGGATATGGAACTAAAAAAGAGATTTATGATTATTAAGGACAAATTTGAACATACGGAGTCCAGTTATGCGTGAAACTGTAAATAACTAATTAGGTCAGGGTGCATTACACATGCAGTAGTGCCCACAATCACAGCAGGGTGGGGCAACTTCCCGAAATGCTGCAATATCATGAAAATATTGGTAACTTACATAAAGAAAAAAGAAAAAGTGTCTTTTTTTGTACTTCCATGATACAATATTTTTCTTGTAATAACAGGAAGCAAACAATCATTTACAACAATGAAGCCTGATTGCTACTCCATGTGTATAATACGTTATCAATCAAGATCACAGCAACACACAATATGCCAGACAATGAACCGATGATTGAAGATACAGTATATTTTAAGAAATATCATTATCAGCATGAACACTAAAGATTTCAAAATTATAGATTATAGAGAACTTGGAGTTGCTTCAGACTAAAGCAGGGGGTACAACAGGGGGTCTGAGGTGGTACTGCAGGGGGTCTGCAATTACTGTTTGCAAAAATATAAAATCTCCAATCTCTAGGTATGGTGAAGGCTATGTGATGATATGGGGCTATTTTAATTCCAAAGGCCAAGGGAACTTTATCAGGATGCATAGTATCCTGGATCCATGAAGTAACTGGCCTTTAAAAATAAAAATCTGCCTGCCTCTACGGGAATTTAACATAGGGGTGTCCAAACTTATGCACGCTGTATTTTAAGGAAGAACATTTATTTATTTACGATACATTATTCATTCACAAAGAAAATTGGTGTCCTTAAAGGTTGGATTTTTCCTAATTTTTTTAATTAAAGCATTAAGTTCAATTTCCAAAAGATGATTTTTTATTCCTCTTTTTAGTCAACTTTAGTATGGGTGTCTAAACTTATGCATAGCACTGTATATATATATATTTCAAAGCCAAGTTAATTATCTCTCCCATATTTAAATGTATTTAGTAAAAAAATAAAATAAAAAAGAACATTATCAATTATAAGACTGTAAACTAACAATTTTTAATAGCTTTGCAACCTTAGCATCATAAAGTATGTAAATACATTAACATGGTACTATAAATATTTCTATCCATCAAGGTATCCAAAAGGTTGAAGACCCATGGACTAAAGTAAAATTCATAAATATATTCACAATTCATAAAGATATTCAAAGCATTACTGCTAGTTATGTGTAGACTGTTCACAACACACACACACATCCAGAAAGATTGGTATTGTAGGGCGCTCTTTAAGAGTCTCAAGGTCACACAAAGCCGTAACCAAAATTACCCACAACCTTGAGAGGAGCAAGTATGTGAGAGAGAAAGAAAAGACAGGAGTAGATATGAAAACATGAGTATTCTCTTTGACTTTACAGTGTCAGACAACACATTTACCGCAGAAAGAATGTAGTCATAGCAACAGCAGCGAAGTCTTAGTGCATGAGTGTCTGTGTGTAGGTGTGTATGTGTGCACACACAGATTTACTTTCCAATGGCCTGAAAGAGAAAAATCGCACAAAATGAAAAATTTAACAGATTCAGGTCTCTTTTGAGCACGCGTATATTCTCTGTGTGAAGATGAAAGCGGCAAACAGGTGCTTATCAGGCCAACTAAAACGGTACATTTTAATTAACACCTGTGCCCTGCGTTATCAGTAATCGAAACCGTATCCACGCAACCCTTTCCGTGCGATGACCACGTTTGTAATTCATTTGAATTGAATAAAGACAAGTGATGATGAAGACTGTGTATTATAATACTCCTAGATAGCTTTTGCTGCGTGATGTACCATTAGTAATTGATGTTACCTGTAACTAAAAACTCAAACGGCAGGCATCCTCCTTAGATCATATGTGTGTCAGAGCAGCATCAACAGTCTGCACCTGTTTTGAAGGAAGTTCTCTTTCTTCCTCAGAAGGAAGGGCTCATAAAGGGAAGCCCAGCTTTGAGATTTTCCACTGAGGGAAAAGTCACTTCCACCCACACACGGAGAACACCACTGCAGGAGGAGGAGGATGTGAACTGAACAATAGAGACTCGCATGTCGGTGGCGTTCCGTAGTTGAAGCCCTGACATGCTTCACCCTGTCGCCCAGATAACCCTCTCTCTCCCCTCATGCTTCTCCACCAGCCCCTCATCCTGCCCCGCTACAACAGCTATTGTTGTAGGACAAACATTACAGTCTATTTCTGTCAAAGCTGATCAAGTGAACCAAGGTGGTGCCAACCTCATTCTCTTTATCTCTGTGCCAAACAAACACTGAAAAGAGGTTTGCAAGCTACAATTTCAGTAATATAGGGGAGGACGGGGCTAGTTGTCACAAGGACTGTGTGTCAGTATTAGTAAGGTTGAGTCAAAATCCAAATGCACAAATGTGTGTTTTCTCTAGTAGAATATTTGATGTGGTTGTGTTTCAAGCACTGTGCTCCATACTTTCTTAAATTACAATCATTTTGTGAATTATATGCTCAAACTTCTAAAAATCATTATATCTTTGCTATAGCTAAACCTGTGAGCATTATAAAACCATATTAGCGTATACTGAGGTGAGAGTCAACCATAAAATGAAGGGAGATTTTAACTGAAATCATGAACTCTCGGGACAAGCATATTTTTTTATATACCGGTAAATTTAATTTTTTAAAATTATTATACAAGTTATTAATTACATGGTTACTTTTTACACTACTGTTCAAAAATGTGGGTCGATATAATTTTCTTATTTTTTGAAAGTCTCTTATGCTCACCAAAGCTGCATTTATTTTATTTAAAAAAACTGTAATATTGTAAAATATTATAACAATTTAAAATGACTGTTTTCTATTGTAATATATTTTAAAATGTTATTTATTCCTGTGATGCAAAGCTGAATACTCCAGTCTTCAGTGTCACATGATCCTCCAGGAATCATTCTAATATGCTGATTTGATGCTTAAGAAGCATTTATTATTATAATCAATGTTGAAAACTGTTGTGCTGCTTAATATTGATATATTTTTTTCAGGATTCTCTTATGAATGGAATGTTAAAAAGAACCGCATTCATTTGAAATAAAAATCTTTTGTAACATTGTTAAAGTCTTTAGTCACTTTTTGATACATTTAATGTGTCCTTGCTTAAAAGTATTAATTTCTTTCAAATAATAATAATCTTACTGACCAAAACTTTTGAACAGTAGTGTATATATTTTGTTATTTATTATGTTTCATAATTGCTTTACTGTTTTAATTGTGTGACGGCTTAACCCATTCAGTATGACAACATGCTCTGCTATTACGAGATTCTTCAAGAACAGGAAGACATTTATTCAAAGTGCTGAAAATGGATCTGCGAAGGATTACAGGAAAGCCATTTGTTCAGAGAAGAGTATTATGCCTAAAATAGCTTTGACCAGTTGCTACAGCAGGATGTCTCTGTTGAGCCACTCGGGAAGCTGGTAGTAATTAATATAGAGACTTGCTGACGGAAGTCAAATCCTCTAACATGTATAAGGAACACATAAGCCTTGCTTAACGTGAATGTACTCAATTCAACACTGAATAAAAAGACAGACAGTGAGAGGTGGAAATGAGACTAGTACACTCAGACACAAGTGCTCTCAGTCACACTCTCCCTGTGAGAGCTCTTGTACAAGAGTTCCTGTGAGGCGCACTCCATTAGGATTTACCTTCAGTTACTCACATAAAACACAACATTTCTTTAGAGGTTCTTGAGAGATTAAGAGAAACAAGACATGAGGCCTGAGACCGTGTTTTTTTCTTTCCGTCACAGAATTGCCTTCAATTACTGGCACCAGAAAAAGGCCTGGGATAATATTCCTGGTGACGGCACAGTGAAAAATCATACCCACATATGTACACATTTATATTTACACTTCACCTGTTTACTGCGGCGACTGTGGACTCAGCAGATCGGATCAAGCTCTAGCTGCAGAATTATCAATATGTATGCAGTCACATGACTGTGTGTCGCAGTCTGTGGGAAATTCTGTCCTTGTAAGATAGAGATTCTGAAAGGAAAAGTTGGGGAAAAAGCATTTTAGTGTTTCATGGTTTTATGCCGAATCGAGATGTAAAAAAAGTAGACTGATTTTTTGTTTTCAAAAGTGAGCCATTGTATTACAATACATATTAAAAAATATATTAATAGCCGTTTCTTTTTACATTTATTTAAACACAATTCATACTCTCACAATTGTATGTATTTTGTCTGCTAACAATGTCCAGCAGTACAAATGGTTTACGTGAAAATTCTGCCATATATACATATATATATATATATATTAAATAATATATATATATATATATATATATATATATATATATATATATATATATACATAATAATTATATATTATTAATTTTGACCACATTTAACAGCATTCTGTGGCGAAAATGACACTTTAAATATTTGTGTGTGTGTGTGGGGGGGGGGGGATAATCAACTCCACTGTTTAGCTAAGGCTAATTTCACAGGTAGCATTTCATTACCCTTAATACACACAATTAAATAATATATTCACCCTTCTTCCATAATTTGTCAACAATAAGGACTTAAAATGAATGTCTGGAAATGTAGAACAACAAAAAGCCTATCTATATTCTGTTAACCCCTGATATTTACCTTGATTTTTCTCCACAAATAACATGTCTCATTTTTCTCAAGCTCTTCGTTGTCACAGTTTGCTCCCTGATAACTAGTTAACTAACTTTTTTCCACAAAAAAAAACTTTACTCTCAAAATTGTTAAGCTCGAGTCTTCGCTTGATTTGAATCACACATATACATTCATCCACACGTTTATCCTGCTGGAGTTCATCCCAGCCTAACGGCAGGACACCGTAGGCTACAGGTGACCTCTGCCTGCCAGTGCCAGTCCATCAGATTTGAATAATGATTGAACAACATATAACCAGAGCCCGTCTATAGACCTTATGTAGCTCCGCCCCTTTTCAGCGCTGCGCTCATTGTCTTTTGACTTCCGGTCTGTATTTTCACAGCGTTTTGCGTGTTTATTAATGAACGGCTCGTTTTAAAATCTTCCCGGTCGATTTACATTTGTTTAGTCATCTGCTTTAAACATTACAGTCCTCATGATAACTTTCGTTAACTTTACATTAAGTAAATCCACTTAAAAAGCTAATTACTCCTGGACAGAAATGCCATATAAATATACAGAGCGACCGCAAAACGGAAGTTAAAAGACAATTTTCCAAAGATGGCGGCGCCCTTGTTTCTCTGGCGCATAAGGTCTATATAACCATAATAAAACACTGTTATCCGAGCCTTGAGGTGGCAGCAAAGCGAGTAGAAAACAGTAGCTGTGCGCGAGACCAACGAATAAGGACACCGTGCGTCATTTCCTACTTACGTTAATTTTCCCGCGCTGGTTGGTTGTAGGATCAACTCAGCTGTCATTGAGAATCAACAACACTGACAAACTTAAACATGTCAAACGCAGATTATAATCCAGCTTGTTTGCCCGACTTGTTACCGCTGTATTATCGCAGACTCTTCCCGTTTCCGCAGTACTATCGCTGGTTAAGTTATGGCGGTGGTAAGTAAATATCCGAGGCATTAACTCAATCTCTTATCACACAACGAGCCATTCACTTTTGTGTGTGTGTGTGTGTGTGTGTACAAAATCGATCGATAGATATTTAATTTTAATCAATATGGCATTTATATTCAATAATAGCATATCTCTTCGTGCTTTATATTAATATTCTTCTTAATTTTGCCTATTGCAGTGTCTAAAAACTACTTCCAGAACCGTGAATTTTCCTTCACGCTAAAAGATGACATTTATGTCAGATATCAGTCCTTCAGCACTCAGAATGAGCTGGAGAAAGAGATGCAGAAAATGGTTCCCTACAAGATTGATATTGGAGCAGTCTACAGCCACAGGGTAATATATAACTCATCATGTTTCTATATTATATTATTTATATATTGTATTGTATTGTATGGAAAGTTGGCATGTCACAGCATTTTGCTAATTGTTTTATACTTTTATTATTATGCAAAGTTTTTATGACTAGGATATTATTTGAAAGACATAATGTAATATTCATACTTCTAAATATATAATAGTACTATAGCTATATAGAGAATATTATTGTGCTATTATATAGTGATATAATATAGTCATTACATTTGTATTAATAATTTCATTTTAATTAATAGATTGAATGAATATTGAGTCTTGGATTATTTGCTGTGTTATTACATTTTTGACTCTTTAAACTACTTCATATTTCTTTTGGAAAATGAAATCCCTTATCAAAGAGATCCTAATTCTCTGTTTCTGTGATTGACAGCCCAGCCAACACAACGCTGTGAAGTCTGGATCCTTCCAGGCCCTGGAGAAGGAACTGGTGTTTGACATTGACATGACAGACTATGATGATGTCAGGCGTTGCTGCAGGTATACAGATCCCTTCTCACCTTTCATCCTAATATACGCCTGATGATGCTTATGGAGTATTTTTGGAGTTATTTTGTGCATTTTCTGTTAATATATTCATATTTTTGTTCTTCAGCGCTGCTGAAATCTGCTCCAAGTGCTGGACTCTAATGACAATCGCTATTCTTATTCTGGACCGGGCACTTCGGGGTAAAGGGGGACCTCTCATCAACAGAACATTTACAATTTAAGTAACATCATAACAGATATACAGATAGTACAAAGTTAACCTGCATTGTGCTGTATGTGTGGTTCAGAGGACTTTGGATTCCATCATCTCCTGTGGGTGTATTCGGGCAGGAGAGGAGTGCATTGCTGGGTTTGTGATGATGCTGCTAGGAAGCTCTCAGTGGCGGCGCGGGCTGCCGTGGCAGAGTATCTCAGTTTAATTAAGGTATTCAAATATCAGATAGTTCATCATTCTATAAGTTGTATCCTTTGTTTACCATATACACGTATCTAGTCCAAAAGCTTGACTTTTTACGCTGGGTTTTAATTAATTGTGTGTCCTGCGCATGTTTCTTTAGGGTGGTGAGGACAACGTGAGAAAAGTTGTGCTGTCAGATCCAATCCATCCTTTCATCAAGTAAGGGGAAAAAATGTCCGACCTTCATAAGTATATATTGTGTCAACATAATTGGTGTGACTGTAGTCTCTCTCGCTTTCTTTGAGGTGTTCTCTGTCTGTGGTGGAGCGCTATTTCCCACAGTACGCCATTGTGGAACAGGACATTTTAGGCAGTAAGGAGAGTGTAGACAAAGTGCTCGCTCTGCTACCTGAAGATATCCTTTCATCCCCAGTAGTGTTGTCATCAGTAGTCTGTACCAATACCAGTACTGTTTATTTCTTTAAGTCTGACTGCACATATCAAAAAGGAGCTGACAAGCTTTTGTCAGAAGCAGAAAAACCCAATGGAGCGATGGGAAGAACTCTGCACTCTGGTTGAACACAAAAAGGTAAATGCAAATTGGTTGGAAAAGCAACACTGAGAGCACCTAATCTCAGGCAAATAAATCTTTCAGCATAAAATGTAGTTCAGTTTCCCATTAATGTTATTTGTTTGTGTTAAGTCGAGTAGTAAGAAGGGTGGTCAGTACTTCGATAAGGAGATCATGTTGCAGTACTGTTACCCTCGTCTGGATGTCAATGTCAGTAAAGGAGTCAACCACTTACTGAAGAGCCCCTTCAGCGTACACCCCAAGACAGGTGAGATCAAACTTCATTTATAGAGTACCATTCAAAAGTTCTGGGGTCAGTAGTTATTATCCAGCAAGAATGCCTTAAATTGATCAAAAGTCACAGTAAAGACATTTATGTTGCAATAAAATTCATATTAGAATGATTTCTGATGGATCATGTGACACTGAAGACTGGAGGAATGATGCTGAAAATTCAGCTTTGCCATCACAGGAATAAATTACATTTAAATATAAATAAAACATATTAAATATATATTTAAACAGAAAAGTTTTAAATTGTATTAATATTTCATAATTACTGTTTTTTGCAAATAACAGATTGCATATATTTGATCAAATGTATGGTGAGCATAAGAAGCTTCTTTCAAAAACATTTAAAAAATCTCACCGACCCAAAACTTTAGAAAGGTAGTGTATATTTCCAGTCTTATTTTGCATGAATCATTTTTGTATGTTTTACATTCAAAGCAAAATGGGTTGCAAATGTTGTTACGTGTTGATTTTAAACATCTTAATTCTTTTTGTCTTCAATTTTTTCTTTAGGTCGAATCTCAGTGCCAATAGATTTGAAAGAACTGGACACGTTTGATCCCTTTGAGGTTCCTACGATCAGGTAAATGCTGAATATATCAGTGTCCATCTTTGCAGGGCAGATCCACATAATTGTGGGACGTGACAACTGCTTTCATATCTCCACTCATCTGTCTCTGTAGTCTGATCTGTGAGGAGCTGGAGAAACCCAGAACAGATGAGGTGGAGGACGAGGACGTGAAGGACAAGGAGAATGAACAAGATGCTGGAGAACGACGCAGAATCAGAGGTGAGCAAACATGTATGACTCCGCAGTTCAACTGTTCAAGATTCATCCTCAGTTCTGTGGGCTAAACATGTTTTTGGTTATGTGTAGACTATAAGCGCACCAGCCTGGCCAAGTATGTAAAGGTCTTTGATAATTTTTTGGAGGCAATGACTCGATCTCGGAAAGGAGAGATGTTGAAGAAGAGTGGTGAGTTACAAACAAGCTCCTATTACACATACACTTGATTAGATCCCCTAATCCATTTGTAATGTAAAGGCTGCATGACACATCGGTTATCAGTCAATTGGATATGCAATTCTGCATGCTCATTTCCTGTTGTTTTTTTTTTCATTTCAATTTACTTTTGAGCATTAAATGACAAGTTTATCTTAAATGCAATCTTCAGCAAATATCAAAATGATTATTCCGTTTTCATTCTGTTGATTATAATGCAAGTTAATTTGTAGCATTCAGAATGATTGATTTTAGGATTTGGTGTTAGTGACTACAGATTACTTCAATTACTTAAATGTGATTTATTTTTCAGATCTTCAGAAAGACTTCTAAGACCGATGAGCTGGGACATAACAGCTAATCAGCAGTTTTTCATAACGCATTTACATGTTTGTCTGCCAACCATCTGTTTGTGAAGATACAGACACTTTGACTTACAAAGAACAAGAAGTCAAGTTATGTATGAATTAATATCAGTTATTTCCATGTAATACTGTTCCATTACTTTTCTAATAAAATGTTTTCACTTGTTTTGTACTTTTCTCAGGATGGTTTAATCTTTCTACAATTTTATTAAAATAACTTTTACAAATCTATTATGTTGCTGTCTGGTTTGGGGAAAAATCAATTACAAGTGAAAGTGGTTGTTCTTCTGACATTTGAATTTAGAGAAAATAATAAGAGCTGAGTACAACACAATCAAGTATGATGTTAATTTAAGCACAAATTTATTCAAAAGCATTTCTTCTATGTTATAAAACAACATTGATAGACAAGATACAGTTTTAAAAGCTGTGTGGAAGCAGACTAGGCAGCAAAATGTAAATGGCTTGTCTTTGACCAACCATCAGTCTCATTTGGCCATGTCAATTAGACTCTGTAGTGATGTTGGAACCCAGGTTTTCTCGCCTTGGACGAAGACCACTCCACGCTCAATGTAGATGACTATTCTGCCAAATGTGAACAACTGTTTTCCCATATGCCGTTTGGCTACCAGTGGCATGAAGACGATGCCGTTCTCCTCAGCCTTGGCCTGGACTAGATCTTTAAAGTTGGTAGGTACAGCTGTTGGTACCGCTGCGGTGCCTGGTGGGCGTGTGGCAGAATTCTCCACTTCACGGCGCTCAGGCAGAGGCTCGCACTGGAAATCTTTCCTTCTCTCCGTCTGAATCAGATATGCAATGTTCTCTCTTGCACCAGGTTGCATATACCCACCTGCAACAAAAGACATAGGTGAAGTTGAAGGTAGAATGAGACACCTGTACAAAGCTATAAATATGTTTAGTGGACTTCTAGAGCGTGACTGACCTAGTCCAGAGGCAACGGCACGATTCATAATATCAAGGGCCTCGTTGAGTTTTTCTTTGACCAATGGGTGACTGAGTAGATTCTCTGAGAATAAGCTCTTCCAGCCAAGATACCATTTAGTGATCTCCTCATAGTTCGGGTTGTTGCTGAGCCAGGAACACAACACCTGCAACAGGAAACAAAAGAAACTTTTAGTACTTCATTCAGATGTAGGAGTGCCACTTAAATGTAAAATGAAGAAATAATTTTAATTAATAAATAAAAAGTACATAAATAAACTTGTAATTTGTAATACATAAAATATATAACAAAATAATTAATGTGTATGAATTAATGTAGTTCAATGTAACAGTAAAATAATAAATAAAAAGATCACATTTTAAAATTTAAATATTTAAAATATAAAATATTTAATTCATGTTTAAAATAGACAGAGACCCTAAAGGGACATACTGATGAAAAAAACAGATTTCAATGCTTTTGTGTTCTATTGCAAAAGATTTGCATTTCCACGAGAAACTTTGCGTACACTCACAAAACCTTGATGTTCCCCCGAGAAACTTGTGTTCTTTGCGAGTGAACGCAAAGTTTTTAAGGGGAACGCAAAAGCATATTTGACAATTTTTCCTCCAATCTCATTTTTTTTCCTTTACCATGTCCCTTTTGTGATGTTAGTTATTTTTTAAATACAATTTCCTTTAATTTAGATTTTTTTAAAGCACTTGCCAATTGCTTTTCTTAAAATAAGTTGATAAAAAGAAAGCAAAAGATGCACCGCAATTTGAGTACTTATGCACTATTGTATGCCATTTTGTAGTATAAATAGTGAGTAGTCTGTTCACACTTAAAATTCCAAAAAGCAAAAGTGTACTTTTTGTTTTTTTATTGCCCAGATGACACACTTCTGTATTCTTTTGACTGATTCTAAAAGACTGTTGGACTGACCTGTAGCCATTTGGGGAAGAAATTCTTATCCAGCAATCCAACCATGGAGGAGACAGAGAGCATCCCCTCCCAGTCCATCACCCAGTTGAACGGCTCCAGCAGTTGCTGATGAGGATTCACCACCAGCTCTCCTAAACATAGAGCTGCAACACAGTAGCAAAACCTTCAGAGACTCCCTCAGACTCCAAAAGTCTGACACTGAAAATCTAGCAGATAAGTGCATACCCAGTTTGGGGACGATATTTTTGACCATGAAGGCCTCCCAGGCCCCAGGTGTGAAGACCTCTCTCCAGGGTTGCAGAATGAGTCTGGCAGAGGAGTCGCTGGGGTGCCAGCGCTGCAAAGCATGAGCTAGTTTGCTGCGGATGGGGGCGTACAGCGGCTCAAGACGGGTTTGCATCAGGGGTAGCCAGGGATGAATCCATGAATGGATTGGCACTGTGTCGGTCAGTGGGTTCCAGTTGTCCACCTATCCCAAAACAGACAGAGAAGTTACATCTTGCATGGACACCCATACTTGCATTTACCAAAAAAGAATTACAGTACACATTGGTCAATATTTTCAGCACAAACCTCTCTCTGTAGACGTGGGAAAATAAGCTGCTCCAAAACATTGTCCAGAATCCACAGCGGTAATACAGGAGCCCAGCATTCCACACAGTCCACCATGGGCCCCACATTTCTGGGCTGCCACTGCGACACACAGGTCCTCATGACTGGAACCCACACTTCCCATATCAACCTGCACAAAAAACTCCAGCTCAAGTCATCTGCTTCCAGAGACACACCACATATACACTCTCGGAAATAGTTTACCTGTGATAGGCGTCCATGTTAGAAGTGTCTGGTCCACCGTGAAGAGACTGTGAGCTTTCAAGAATGGCCCTCCATTGACCGACTTCCTCTAAACCATCTGAACAGTCCTATAGATAAACAGAGAATGGGCCTTATTTATCAATCTGACGTAGAAACAAGCACAGAATTCATCTTATGACAGGGTTCACGTGTGATTTATGAAACATTCGTTTGCTGCCAATACCATCGTACGAATGATAGTACGTTGATAAATGTGGCAGCTGAAAACAATTGTCATTTGAATAGCCCATAAAAATTCATGATTTAGAAGCCTTAAATATCGGTAAGTAAAACAAAACATTTACAAACATAAAAACTATAAACTAGGCTATTTTCCCCTCACTCAACAACAAAATCTTAAAATTGAACAGTATTCAGGACAGAACAAGAATGAAAAAAATATATATTAAACAATAAAATAAAACAAATTAAGCTATAGTGGCATTCATTATAAACAACATAGGCTAATGGTCTCACCTGTTGCCATATTTGCCATGTAACATTTGGTTTCTAAACTATATATTAATGATTTGATCGTAGCCACCGCTTATGTCCATATTGATAAATGCCAAGTTTTAAGTGGAAATGGCCATACGCCCAGTTTTCTGTCGTACGTTTGTTTCACAAATGAGGCCCAGAGAGTGTAAATAAGTTCAGAGCTTACGCACAAGGTGAACACAATAATAAGATCATGAATAAAGAAATATCTAAGCAGGCATTCCCTGTATACACTTCATATACACTACAGTTCAAAGGTTTGGGGTCGGTACGATTATTTATTTTAGAAGAAGTCCCTTATGCTCACCAAGGCTGCATCTATTTGATCAAAAATACAGTTAAAACAGCAATATTGTGAAATATTATTACAATTTAAAATAACTGTTTTCTATTTGAATCTATTTTAAAATGTAATTTATTCCTGTGATGGCAAAGGCGAATTTTCAGCTTCATTACTCCAATCTTAAAGGGTAACTAAACCCTAAACCAACTTTTTTTAGTTAATGATCTGTGAGATTGGGTCTTTATTAGTGCTGTTCATTGATTCGAGTAACTTTTTTGACATTTGGGTATAAAGTGTTTTAATTCTACAATATATGGTGTAAAAACGTCTGAGTGCTTCCCTCTTCAGGTTGAACGGTGGCTACTGCAGTTGAATTTTCCTATTGGATGTTTGTGGTACAGCGTGACGTAAGCGGTACACCGCTACGTAAGCAGGTTCCAGTTCACCACGCCCTCCCTTGGTACGAGCTAGAGCTACCCAGAGCCATAGAGAGAGAGAGTTGCGACAACGGAAGTTCAAAATGCTTCGTTGTCACGTGATTCGCGTAGACCTCAGATAGTTCCAGGAAGTGCTTCGGAATCAACTAGCATGCTTTAAAACACAAGTTTATTTGATTCAGATGTACTGATAATATACAATCTTATTCTTTAAACGTCTTACCTTTTAAAAGTGCATCACAAACGGTCTGTTCTACCGCGCTGTTGTTACTTCCGGGAACTATTGAGAGGCTCTACGAGCCGCCATTGCTGTAAAAAAAGCGTTCCATTGTTGTCAATGGAGTTGTCGCAACTCTCTCTCTATATGGCTCTGGAGCTACCACGCATAGTATTGCATCAGTTAGGATAGCTTCAAGTTAGCGCAGATTTATCTGTATTTAGTACAGTGGTCAGGAGGGTACGTAGGTGTAGGTTTGCTGGTTGTAACAGCACTGCTGGACTGCATAGCTTTCCAGCAAACTTGGAAATTAGGAGCCAGTGGAGCTCAAGTGTGCAACCAATATTGTCTGTAACGCAATAGAGGTGGAAATGGGCTTCTCCACACAGCTCGTGCTGAAAAGCAACGGTCAAACGCTGCTCCTCCTGCATGGACTCCACCACCGTAGCGGCGTCTTGATGTGAGTGATCATATATATAATCACAATTTTTTATGGTTAGGCTAAAGTTAATCCTCTGGGGTCGACAAACGCGTCGGTGCATTTTGCTGGATTTTTTCACATTGCGGCAAAATATGAATATGCCTACAGAGAGCACGCGCTATTGACATCAACTCGATAAAACTCATCAGATGCATGTACTTTACGTCGTCTTGCGACCCTGCTGTGAGTCACTCTCCATTTTAGAGTCTGACAGCAGCTGTCAATTAATCCGTCACTGCGGGTCTCAGGTGCACGCCCCACCGCTCAGCCCCGCCCTCGGTGCGTCCCGTCTATCTCCGCTGGGGTCTGCCCACTTTTACAGCATTTTTCAAATATTGCCAGTGGGTGGAGTTAGGCTCTGACCAGGGGTTTAGTTACCCTTTAAGTGTCACGTGATCTTTCAGAAATATTATAATATGCTGATATGCTGCTTAATAAAAAAAAATGTTTACCTTCAGTGGATCCCAGCTGCGAAGCTTCTCTTTCAATAGAGGATGCACAACAGACACAGCTAGATCTCCCAAACCCAAAGTCTTATACTCCTGATAGAACTCTGTCTGCAGCTGCTGGAAGACCTTCGCACACTCCTGAAGGCTGAGCGCAGAGCTTCCCTCCGTATCGTCTGCTTCAAAGCTCTCCACCAGGTTCATCACCTGCTCTAGCCGACCAAGAGACTCTTCCTCCTCTGCCAGCCGGATCTGCAGGGCGTCGCTCTCATGGGTCAGGGTCACCACAGTGTCCTTCTCATGCTGCAGACGTCGTGCACTCTACACACACAACACAAACCCACAGACCAGTCAGGTGAAATAAGCAGACAGGAATTTTTTCAATAAAAAACTGGCTCTATGTATCCGTCATTGACCAAAACAAGAATTTATTATTAAAGGTGCAGTAAACGATTTTTCTGAGAAAAGCTGTTGAAAGTGGATCGGACCGAGCAGCACATCACATCTGTAGCCAATTAGCAGTATGGGATGTTTACACTCATGATGGGGGAGGAGGGAGAGTGAGCAAGAGGGAGATTTGAAGTCTGTAGAAGGAGAGATGGCTGAGAGACATTACAAAAGAGAAAAGGTCAGAGGAATATCACTGGAAAAAAGGTTATGATCAGACAAGAGATTTAAGACCTGCGTTAATTTGAGAAAATCTTTCCAGCGCTGGAGAGACCTAAGAAGAAAGGCCTGAAAACGGATGCAGAGGTAGTGTTGTTTCTAAGAACTAAGAGATGCTGTTGTTGTAATGTTAGTAACAGGACAGTTGTGAGTGTCATTGTTTGTCTGGAGCTGGTGTGCCGCTGGCGACTTACAACCAACCCTTGCTTGTACATACACTTGTGTACTGGTCAATGTACATTTTTTGTTCTTCCTTGTCATTTGTTCATCATCTTCGCTTTATTTTTCTCTAAGCATTATTTTACTTCACTTCATTGCTCACGCTTGCATTGCGTGTTTCGTGAATTTTGGGGAGGGATGTGTTTGTTTGGGTTGATTTCAAATATCAACAGTGTTTCTTAGAAATGGCTTACTGCACCTTTAAGTGAATTACGTGATTAAACATAAGTAAAGTATGAAGGGTTAGACTGAATGTCCTACTATGAGAAAAAAATATAGAAAATTATTAATCTTTTTTCTCCTACACTACAGCTCTCAAATTCTGGCAGAAAGGAGCACCCAAGTGGTACACCACATGAAATGGACATTTACAAATACTAAAAACGTTTAAAATATTAATTATTTATATTGCATACAATTTTATGATTAACATTATATCATTTACCTAAATTTTACTTTTTGCTAATTTACTGTTGGTTTAGTGCAGGTGTATGAGTGCTTTACCTGTAGGATGTCTTGCTCTGTGAGCTCAATGAGCAGTTTGAGGTTGTGTTCCAGCTCCGGGAGAGCGAAGCCAGTGCTCTTCTGCTCTCGCGCGCTTACGCTCAAAGGGGCCTCCTCAGGAACACTGTGCTTCTGACTCATATGACTGTAGCTATGATACACCTTCTGCTCTCTGCCCGTCATATCGATCACCTGGAACACATGAGGGATGCGTTCATTGTTTACTCTGGGATATATTTAAATGGTTATTATGCATTATTCTAATTGCTTTGGGCTCTCACCTTGACCTGAGCAAGTTCTCCAGCAGGTCTGCTCATGCTCTTGTTGGCCAGTTTGCCATGAGCTTTCAGCTCTTCCACAGACTTGTAAGAATATCTGGGCTTTTTCTTTGTCGTTCCCGGGTCTTTACGCCATTGCCCCAACTCTCTCTGAAAATCCTGCAAAGATGGAATGAAGAATAAAAGGAAAATTGAAGCAGTGCTAGTAAAACAGTTTGAGGTTTGTGGACCTACCGTTGAACTGTTTAGCCCAAAGCTTTTGTTTACTGACCAAAAGAGAAAACTATGGAGTTTTCTCCATGCTGTGTTTACAAGTATTGCTTTAGGTCATTGAAATTGCTTATCTGGATATGTGGATCTTTTAAACAACAGTAATGGAGAATTTGAATACTGAGATCAAGAATTTGATAGCAATCAAAACATAGCCATGTCATAAAGCCAATAAATTATACTTTTAACATTTTTTTGTAGTTTTGTTTAAATAGTGCAGTTTATGATTTTTAATAAAGTTATACAAATAATAGTATGTTTAATTGTTGTATTTAAAGAATAAAATGCCTGATCCAGGGTGGTGCAGTCACTATCATTAAAATTAAGAGCATTTTTCTAAAATAATATGGCATCTCAAACTTTTGTATTCCACTCACTGTCAGGTTAGGCACAGTTACTTCATTATTGCTTATGATTGCCCGTGTGGCTGTGAGCATTTTACGTTCGCTTTCGAATTATCAGCAATTCAGGGGCGGCAATTGCTTGAATGGTGGTTTCATTATTATTCTTAATGAAAAACAACAACAAAACAGTACAATGACAAAATATTGCCAAATAGGTAGGTGCTTTTACATATCGCTTTGAAACCAAATCTTCTGCCATCGTCTTGTCAGTCAGCTCGCCTAACACTCGTCATGTGATAAATGAAATTTGCCTCTTGCTGCTGATTTACGCTGCGACTCTCATTCGGCTCAAGCTGAATTGAGCAGACACGTTCAGTTTTTAATTGTAGTGTCTTTTCTCAAAGTGAACTAAATTACTTTTATTACGATGAAAAAATCTAAATGACAGTGGGGGGTTGTGCCTCTATGGGCAAGTGATGTAATCGTAGTCCGGCTGAACACCGTGTAACGCCGGTAACACGGACTTATCACAGCAAGCCTAGTATATATTGGCCAGACAGCACCAAAACCCACTCGTTTTGTAGTGTAGACTTACTTGCTCCTCCTCTTCCTCAGAGTCTATAACAGGGAAATCCTGCAGGGACTGCTGGGTCCTCTCATTACCATATGCACCAACTGCCCCCTTCCCCTTCCGCAGCTTAGCTTCAATAGGATTCACAATACCTGCAGACAAAGATATTCACATTATGTAAGCACACAATGCATAACATAATCACAATAAGCTACATACACTAAAAACAGAATACTGTGGTATGAAATTAAGGACTGAAATGTTTTACCCTGAGCATTTTTGCCCAATCCTTTTCCTGGAACGTAACCCATCTTCTGCAGCAGTTTTTGACCAATGCCTCGTGTGTGTTTCTCCCAGGATCCCAGGTCCTGCCCTGTTCTAATACCGCCTGCAAACCTCTGGGATGTCTTAAAGCTCCCACCCTAAAAAGAATTCAAAGACATTTACCATACAGTTCAAAGGTTTGGGGTCAGTAAGACTTTTTTGAAAGATATAAATACTTCAGCAAGGACATATTAAATTGATCAAAAGTGACAGTAAAGACATTTATAATGTTACAAAAAATATATACATATAAATGCTGAATAAGAAATGTTTCTTGAGAACCAAATCAGACTTCTGTAGGATCATGTGACTGAAGACTGGAGTAAAGGTTGATGAAAATTCAGCTGTGCATCACAGAAATAAATCATATTTTAAAATATATCAAAATAGAATAATATTTAACAATATTACTGTATTTTACTGTATTTTTGAACAAATAAATGCAGGCTTGATGAGCATAAAAGACTTCTTTCAAAAACTTTTGAATGGTACTGTATGAAAACATATTTGGACCCAATATTCAAGACAAAGATGCTGTTGTTGTGTAACATTTGTAGGCATCTCAACATACCGTTTGGAGCTTTTTGGGAACTGCAGTGCGAGGTGGAGGAGGAGGTGCATCTCCACTGTCATTGGAGTCATCTGAACCCTCCTTCTCCACTTTCTCCTCAGCTGCAGTCTTTCGTATGCCACCGCTCACAAAGTTCACAGGTGCTGTATAGTCTTTCGCTCTGTGTGGATACAAATATCAATACTGAATGCTGAATTTATTAAATGACAAATAAAATGATATTCATTCACTACTTAGTAAACAAGGTCTCTAGCAATTTGACAGCTGAAACATTATCAACAGCAACATACCTTTTCCCCCCAAAGCTGGGCCGCTCATCATCAGAGTCATGCTCTGCCCAAATCCCATAAGTCGCTTCTTCTTTAGTCTGTCTGTGTCTGCGTCTGTCTGGGTTGAACTCATTGGCCAAGTCCCACTCAGTCACCTCAAACTTTTCAATTTCCACACCATCCTCCTCCTCCTCACCTCTACGCCCATACAAATGGGACATAGACATATCTCTGTTGGGATGAAATATTAATGTTTAAGGCCAGTGTGTTAACAAACTGAGGAGGAGGAATAACATTAATTAGAGAGAACTAGGAGGGTCATGGAGAAGTTTAGAAAAAAAAACAGTGTAACAAATGTAAAGATTAATTTAAATAAATACATAACACAACTACCAGTATTATAGAGAGTAGAAACATTTTATATAGTAACTATATACTCACATACTTATAATGTAATATTTAGCCGTATTGAATCATTAACTTAAGTTATACATATATGAAAATGTCGAGCTGCCTCTTAAAATTTTAGGATGTGTGTCCCTCGCAAGAGGAAGATAATATTTGGGGGTTCGTGGAGTCTAAACGATTGAAGGCAAAACAGTAGTTTACATAAAGGTGAATCCAAATAATATTTTGACCCTAATATTAGAACGCCACGCAATCGTTATCAAAAAAAACATTCAGGTTAGTTAGCTTAGCAATGCTATTTATAATGTAAACAAAAACACCTGCCTTCCTTCAAAGCATTTTTGTGACTTTTGTCAAATAAAAAATAAACACATTTGTATTGAAATAACAGACATAACACTTTAAAATATATATTTTACCCGAAAATGCGGTTCCTCACTGCCAGCAAGAGTGCATCCAAAAGCAACTTCCTGTTGAAGCCGGAAGCAGAGCTGTGACATCAGAGCGACGCAGAGGTCAGAAACCCTCTCTTACAGCCATCTTGGAACCTGTGCCCTGATCTAGTGAGTACTTCTGTGTTACATCTACTGTCATCCAACGTTGCATTCGTGCTTTTGGCCTCTCATTTACTACTTGTATTAATGCTTTAGTGTTGCTCTGTACTAAACGGTAAAGATTTCTTTGTTTGACTTCTTTATTGAGGAAATATCTTGAAAACAACCGGCAGACTGTTCAAAATGGGGGAGCGAGACGCACCGCAGCTCGCTTTATGCGAGGACTTCAACCGAGTGCTTTGTATCAAACGTAACGGTTAAATCGTGTGATATGTATTATTATAAACAAATACAGCAATGTTTGGGAGCCGTCTGTAATAGCTAAAATAATTTCCATTGTGTGGGACAGTAATCACTGATTTGAAGGTTGATCTCACGTTTTAAATCGTTTAAAAACAGATACACGTGCTATGATAACATTACTTTATGAATGCTCAACTCGTTTTGTCCACGTTGTTTTGTTTTCGTCTGGGTTTAAGTTACTCATACACAACAGCAGTGTGACAGTGCTGCTCTGTTACACACGTGAAATGTGCATCATCACTACACATGCACCTATGAACAAGTTGTAGGTGTAAAACGCCTTGTAAAACAAAGTTTTTATGTCGTTATGATTCTAAATGGGCCATACTGTGTATGTGTGTTGATGTAACGGTGAAGCTCGCCGTTTCTGTACAGTGGACTTGTGAAATGTGTTATCATGCAAGTAAGCTCGATGCTTGTGAAATGTGAACACAGCTTAATTCAGCTGATAGCAGAGGCCTACAGGAAGAGGCCTGGTGCGCTGCTCTTTTTGAATAGTTAAAGCCACATGAACACAAAGACCCAGACTAAAACTTCTTATTGGCTTTCCTTTTGCAAAGATTATAATGTGCGATATTATCTCTCATTTCTGTTGCAGTCCAGAATGCCAGGCGAAGCCACAGAAACTGTCCCTGTTACAGAGCAGGAGATGCAGCAGCCCCAGGCTGAGACTGGTTAGTAACTATCTTTAAATGTGCATGTCTGACACTAAAAAAAAGTTGTGTGAGGGGTCCTGGAGCTATATTGTTTTTCACTTTTTAAAATGTAAGGCAGATGCTGGAAGGTTGATCAGTCTGTTTAGGGTATTTTTGCACCTGTTTCAGATTTCCTTCATGTTTCTTTTCTGGTACTCTACCAGCTGTTGTAGAGACTTCACAAAGCCAGTTTCTCTAGTTGGAGGGGTGTCATGTTGTTTTATTGGGTGGGGATGTAGTTTGAGTCAGCTTTTCTCCACCTAGAGGTTTTTAAGTTAATTTGCTTGAGCCCCTCCCTGTATTGCAAATATACACTAGTTTTATGAAAGGGAGAGTTCAGACAATTTTCATGTTGGTCCAAACCTGTATTCTGTGGAATGCAAAAGAAGATATTTGTCCCTACAATTAGAGTTAATGCAACTTAAAACAACACTGGAACCATTGGCTTCCATTGTACAAGACAAATAAAAAAAAAACTTTTTTCAAATAAGCCCTTTAAATACCTGCTGTGTATGATTTAAGTATATAGGCTTGTGATTGGTTATGCAGTATTGACACACAACAATTGTTTTTGAAAAATAAGAGTGATCCAGGACTGCCTTGCCCAACAGTACAGTTTAATATGGTACTTTTTGTTTTGTTTGACATTGAAAGCACATGCATCCTTAAATGTTTTAATGGAATGTGGGCAACGCAACACTGCATGAACGTTTTCCTAACACTTCATTGAATTTGAGTGATCTCAACCTGAATATTTATACAAAATTTTTAACTGATTTTTTTTGTGTGTTAGAATAGAAAGTATTTTGTTCTTTTTCTGGAGAGATTTATTGTGTTCAGGAATGTATTTGCCAGATCTTCCTGAGGAGAACCATGAATACAATGTTTACAATGTAAGAAGTTTTATAATGATCCTGATCTTGAGGAACACTGTCTTTTCTGTTCATATCTTGAGTACAAGGTTTTTTAATTTAACAATGGAAATGTTAATTCTTGAATTTATGTAGCAAAATTAAGTTTTGTAAAGTACACTTGATTAAGCACATGCATCTCGGTCAAATATTTGACAAGTTTAGCCAGTTCAATCACGGGTATGGAACACTATCTCTTGGATGGTACACTGATGGTAAACTGCAGTTATGACAACACGGGGAAGAAATATTATTGCTTGCATCTGTTACAAGGAATAACAGAAGCATCTTTGTCAAGGGGGAGACAAGATAGGTTGAACTAAATATCTTTCTATGTATTTCACAAGGCAGAATGTGTAGTTTTCATGTTATTTCTCCTCAGATTACTAATTCAGGAGCCAAGTATTTAATACATTCTTTGACTAAAGTTCACATATTTCCAGATATCCTGACTGGGGTTGTGCCGATAGACAATATGTTAATGATGTTATCCGACTAGTATTATCAAATTAAAATTAGGACCTACAGTTAATTTGCCTTCCCTAATTTCATAACATCACCATAACTACACTTGCGACACCAACATATGAGGATTGAGGATTCAATGATAATGTTTGAATTTTGACTACAAAATTGAATTGGAAGGTGATCTATTTACAAATTGTCAAGAGTGCTTCTTATAAAAGACACTTCATTATTATACAGTTGTTGTTTAAGGCAAGGCGAAAATGACAGTTGTCCATTTCGTTTCCATAGCACATTAACAGGCCACTAAAAATACAACTACAAATTATTTTTTATAATAATACTCTAATATATGCAAATCAAGGCAGCTTAGAACACAGACTTAAAAGAACACTTGTTTAACAAGAAATATTGATTCTTCTCATTGTTTCCCTATCATTAATGTATAATCCACAAGAGAAAGTCAGATGCCAAAAGCTTGGTCAGTTTTTTGCTTTCACTTTCATGGAATAATTAACTGGTTTTAGACACTTTCACCAGCATAATTCTTGTGCAAAGTTTGCAAATTGTATGCATGATATGCGACATGGCATTTTTCTTCATCACCAACTTGATCTTTGCTTGTGAAATTATTCTAATTTCCCATGATGATAAAACAAAGTAAACAATTAAATGAACAAATAAAATGGTTTATTTACTATAGTGTATTTATGTAATAGTGTATCGGCTTTCTTACAGGCTGACGATAGGACTATATGACTTGGAGTAGGCAATATTATAGTTGCTTTTAACTGGGTGATTGTCCTTTAAGATTTTTTATATTTGTCTATGTAAGACACTTCATGGTAAATAAATGTGCCTGAGAACAATGTTAATTTAATAAAAATGTTTTTAGATGTTGTTCATTGCCAGTGCCTGATGGTTCAAGCATGTGCAGTTGAGTGGTTTTTACACCTTAAGTCTTAACAAATCTTAACCAGATTTCATGGCGTGTTTGATTTTGCTTTAATAGCCATTGTTTTTGTGGAACAGTTTAACACTTGAACAATTGAAAGCATCCCTTATAACCAGCATGGATGTGACGGTTTTACATCATGCAAATTTTTAATTGCCAAAAAAGTCACTCTAGCATTTTATTTCCATTAGCCACACCTGCTGCTGCGGCCCCTACTCCCTCTAAGGCAAAACCTAAAGAGGGCAAAACTAACCCCAAGCTGTCCTCCTCTCATGCCACCACTCCTAAGCCAGTTCCTGCTGGACGCAGGAAGCGCTCCTCTCTATCTGCCTCCTCAAGCTCCCCTACCTCTCCTAAATCTGCCTCTGGCCCACATGCTACCCCTCCATGTTCCCCTTTGGCCTTCCCTCCAGCTGACTCTCCTGTAGCTTTGAAAGCTGAGCAATCTGCTCCCAAGGTGGTAAAGGCTGGCAAACAAGGGAAGCAACAGAAAATGAAGAATTTTAAACCTGCTGAACATGAGCAGGCGCCTCCCTCTGCCTCCAAGCCTGCTCAAGAGCCTGCACCAGTGGCAGCTCTGCCATCTCTTGCTGTACCAATTCCAGAGGTAGCAAAACCAGCAGCTGATGCTGATGCTTCCCCTGTCTCTCCCAAAGTTGCTGTGGCTCCTGTGGCCTTTAAAGTGACTTCCAAATCTGCTGTCCCAGCACCCAAGTCATTTTCAGAAGCCGTGGCCAACTGTCCAGCCAAAGTGGCTGAAACCCCCAAGTTTGCCTCTGAAGCTCCAAAAGTAGCAACCCCTGCTGCTTCAGAAGCCAAGACTACTTCACCTTCAAAAGCAGCCGCAAAGACTGGCCCTGCCCAAGTGCCAAATGTGAACCCGGCCACTGATGCTCCATCAAAACCTGCTCCTCGGGTTGTGCCTGCAGAATTTGAGGATGATGATCTCCCACCTCTCTTACCACCTGAGAATCCTTTTGCAATGCCTGCTTTCCCCCCCATGCCACCTAGTGCAATTTCTGTAGTTACCCCAACAGCTCCTAAAGCTGAACCTGTCACCTCCAGTAAAGTTGAATCTGGCGCTGCCCCTAAAGCAAAGGTTGCTCCTAAAGCTAAGCCAGTTCCTAAAGTTGAACCTATCCTCACCCCTAAAGGAGTGACTACCCCTGTACAGAAAGCAGCTCCTGCACCTAAAGCTGAGGCTGCCCCTAAGATAGAGGCTGCTCCTGCACCTAAAGCTAAGTCTACCCCTAGCCCTAATGCTGAGCCTGCTCCTGCCGCTAAAGTTAAACCTGTTGCCTCTCCTAAAGCTGAGGGGGTGGCCCCTAAAGTTGAGCCTGCTCCTGCTGCTAAAGTTAAACCCGTTGCTGCTCCTAAAGCTGAGGTGGTGGCCCCTAAAGCAGAGTCTGCTCCTACCTCTCAGGTGGAGCCTGCTGCTAAAGTTGAGGCTGCTGCCCCTGCCGTTAAAGTTAAGCCTGCCCCTAAAACTAAGTCTGATCCTAACTCAAAGGTTGAGCCAGCTGCTTCCCCTAAAGTTGAACCTGCACCTGCCCCTAAAGTTGAGGCTGCTGCCCCTTCCCCTAAAGTCAAACCTGCTGCGCCTGCACCTAAAGTAGAGGCTGCTGCCCCTAAAGTTAAACCTGTGCCTGCCCCCAAAGTTGAGGCAGCTGCGCCTGCCCCTAAAGTAGAGGCTGCTGCCACCAAAGGTAAATCTGTGCCTGCCCCCAAAGTTGAGGCTGCTGCCCCTGCCCCTAAAGTTAAACCTGCGCCTGCCCCTAAAGTTGTGGCTACTGCGCCTGCCCCTAAAGTTGAGACTGCTACCACCAAAGTTAAACCTGTGCCTGCCCCCAAAGTTGAGGCTGCTGCGCCTGCCCCTAAAGTAGAGGCTGCTGCCACCAAAGTTAAACCTGTGCCTGCCCCCAAAGTTGAGGCTGGTGCCCCTCTCCCTAAAGTAGAGGCTGCTGCCACCAAAGTTAAACCTGTGCCTGCCCCCAAAGTTGAGGCTGGTGCCCCTCTCCCTAAAGTAGAGGCTGCTGCCACCAAAGTTAAACCTGTGCCTGCCCCCAAAGTTGAGGCTGCTGCCACCAAAGTTAAACCTGTGCCTGCCCCCAAAGTTGAGGCTACTGCCCCTTCCCCTAAAGTCAAACCTGCCCCTTCTCCTAAAGTTGAGGCTACTGCGCCTGCCCCTAAAGTTGAGCCATTCCTTGCCCCTAAAGTTGAGCCAGCACCTGTTCCCAAACCACTTAAAGCCCCATCCATACTGGAACCAGTCATCAAGAACGACAAGGGTATCTCTTTCTGTCTGTCTTTGCTTTCTGCGTTTGTTGTTGTTTCCAAATAATGTTGTCCCCCCATAATGCTTTAGGGTCACATTATCAGTGAAAGTAAGCCTGATAACTCCAGGATCTGAAAATCATCTGTCCTTAGTCTTTGAGTGAAGTTGAATTTTCAGAAAATAGGAGCATGGGCCAGTAGCTGAATGTTTTTTGAGTTTATCAATATGGATATTGTTCAGCGTTTCCATGTATAATTGGAATTTATTTAATACTTTAAAACACACTGCAAGATAGAATGTAAAGTAAAAGTATTTATTTTGATAATTTCAACAGTATTCTGGTGAAAATGGGTTCTGTGTGTCTAATGGCAAATCAATGTACTGTATGTTTTAGGGTCTGGCACTGAATCTGACAGTGACGAATCTGTTCCTGATCTTGAGGAGCAGGACTCTGCACAGACACAGACACAGCAGGCACAGGTAATATTATTTTAAATAGCATTCATCTGTAGGGCTGGTCTGAATACCATTTTTTGAGATTCGAGGCTTCAGTAGTAATCAACACCGAATATTCTAAGCTTTGGTAGTAATCAACGGGTGGGGTGGGGTGGGGTGGTCTGGTCTGGTCTGGGCTGGGCTGAACATATTCTTCTCTCTAATATAGGCAGGAATCTCTGTGTGTCTGTTTGCATTTTGATTGTCAAGAACCATTCATCCAATTGCTGCAGACCCAAGGGAGTGCAATATGGACACTCGACACATTCAGAATTAATAAACTACAGAACAGCGCGAGCCAGAAGCAGTGCGCCTCACGCGGGCAGGGCTTATATGCTCCGAGAATGGACACTGCGCTAGTGATACAAAACACACCGGTCTGTTAAGAGCAATACTTTTAATAAGGTAACTCAACATTTTTCTGACAAACAAATCACTCTCAAATCAGAAATTAGCAGCACAGTAATTACTGACACAGTAAGGTAGGCTATTTAAATAAAAGAACAAAAAATAAATGAACGAACTGTAATAAATAAAGAACACAGTAGCATACTTTCAATAACAGCATCACACATTTCAATTAACAAACAGTTTAAATAAAATTAAATGAATTTCCTTATATAGAATAAAAAAACTGCAATAGGCTAAATAGAACAAAGTAACATTAAGCTGGCTAACGTTCACTCGTGGGCGATTTTGCTGGGGCATATGACGTTGAGTTTTAACAAGCTCCTATATTTCGCAGTAGATTCATTTAGATTGATGATAACGGGTAAAAAGGCTAATACATTTTGTTTCAATTATTCTATTTCGCATCTGTATTTTGCCAGATTTTTGTGTAAACATATATAAGTGCAAATGAGAACAGTTTTGAGGAGGTGCTGGAAAAAAAAACCTAATATTTGAATCCCAAAATTTAAAATCGAATACCAACCCACCAAACGAATATTCAGGTCCAGCCCTATCTACCAGTAGCATTATTTGCCCTCAGCTTTTTCTCACACCAGTTCTTTTTAAATTTTACATTGATATGAACTGAAATTGCATTACCTTTCTGTAGCTTGCAGCTGCAGCTGAAATCGATGAGGAACCTGTCAGCAAAGCAAAGCAAAGCAGAAGTGAGAAGAAAGCCAGGAAGGTAGGTCATCCTCAAACCAAATTAATCTGATTATAACACCAAATTCAATAAGAACGCATGCACAGTTATTTAACTGTACCTTTGCTTCACTTTGCCAGGCCATGTCCAAATTGGGGTTGAGACAAGTTGCTGGTGTTACCAGGGTAACCATTCGCAAGTCCAAGAACATTCTCTTTGTCATCACCAAACCAGATGTCTACAAAAGTCCAGCTTCAGATACTTACATTGTCTTTGGTGAGGCCAAGGTAAAGATTAGAAAAAAATTGGTTTCTTGTTTAAGTTTGGTGTGCACTCCTTGCTATATCAGCCCTGTTTTGGTTGAAAACTAATTCTACAGGGGAACCTTTCCTGGTTATCTCGGCCTAAGTGACCTCTCAATGATGATTTAAACAGTTTGACTTTCGTTCTTCTGAGTCTGATGAAGCCAAACTTTCTGTCCTGAAAGGGGAAACTTTCACAATGGTGTGAGGAACACAATGAAGCTTACAAAACAAACTCAAATCTGGATTGTTTCTGCTGTTTTCAGATTGAAGACCTGTCACAGCAAGCTCAGTTAGCAGCTGCAGAGAAGTTCAAGGTTCAAGGAGAAGCCGTTTCAAACATCCAGGAAAACACACAGACGCCCACAGTACAGGAGGAGAGCGAAGAGGAAGAGGTGTGCATCAACACTGTTGTGATTCTAACACAGAATAATACTGCTTTCTTGAAAGGTCTTGTGCTGATGTATTCAACAAATGTGAAAAGTAGTTATGTCCTCATTCATTGAGTGATTTGATTTACCATTTACAGGTTGATGAGACCGGAGTGGAGGTCAAGGACATTGAGCTGGTCATGTCACAGGCCAATGTATCGAGGGCGAAGGCTGTGCGTGCACTAAAGAATAACAATAACGACATTGTCAATGCCATTATGGTGAGTTAAACTGATAACGTCTCACTTTATGCAGTTACATGCATTTTACAATTATGTATTACTATTTCAAAACTCTTCTGTGATGAATTAACATATGACTTTCGTTCTTCTGAATTTATCCTGAAGCCAGTTCATTTGTCCTGAGAAGAGCTCAGGCTTTAAATGCCGTGTCATAATATGAAGCAGTCTTACTCGATTTATCTTTTTGCCTCTCTTCACAGGAATTGACGATGTAGATGGAGATCAGGGACTGGGTCACAATAAGATGTTGCTGATTTGATCTACACTATTGTTTGTACAATTTATACCCAAGAGAAATAAAGGAGTGGATTGAAGAAATTATTTATGTTGTTGTATTTTGTTTATTTTATACTATTGATGGAAATTCTCATTGTGCGGTGAATTTGTCCAGAGAAGCACAAATCATTATTTGCATTGAGTAAAGGTATGAACTAGCTCCTATCTCTGTCTGAGAATGGATCTTTGCTGTGATTAAAGAAAAAGTTCTGGAGTAGCTCTTGTTTTTCTCCTGGAAATAAGCTTATTAAACTGTGATTAAAGAAGACACATGGATTTCTTGGACTATGTCAGTGAAGATATATATAATATTTTTATATATACATATACATAGTGTGTGTTAATCTGAAGTTAAACCTGCTTCCTGGTTGATTTAATTTAAGTCTCAGTTTAGCCCTGGAGTAGCTCTAAGTCTTCCTTCAGGAGATCATGGTCATCTGATATGTTCTTCGAAGGTTGCTGGCTCTCAATTATACATCTGAGTAATTCATCCAATTGGCCAGTACCTTTATTTGCAGGACTGCCAGTCTTAAACCTCTCTTCTTGTGTCAGCAGCATTTTTATTTTTTAAGGTTTATTTTTATATTCTTCCACAACACTGTATTGAATAACTATTGTAATGTCCACCACAGATTTCTCAAAACAGCTAGATAATAAAGCTGATGATTCAGTCTTGCCTGAAGTTGTTGTATTATTCTTGCATTGAGTTAATTACAAAAAGATTTCCAGGCATTCTTTTTCATTCATCATCTGATGTGTGCAGTTTTCTTTGTTTTTTTTATTTAATTATTTTTTCTGCTGCCATTGTTTTCCTTAGATTATCTTCTCAATTCCAAACAATTTTAAGATTTTATTAATCTGTTCTTAATCTTTTAGAAATCCATTAAGACATAAACAACTATTCTAAATTAATGCCTGCTCCTGTCTTTATTTAAACCCTGGGAAATCCTAAATGTTTAAAATATTTTATTAATTGTGAGATAAGGTCATAGGTTTATTTTAGTCTTGGTGTATAAATGTCTGAAATTTAGTTTTAGATTTGTACACTGTGATGTGTGAGGGACTTTTATTTTGGAAAAGCAGCAAGGAGCAGACGTTGTTTGTGATGATCTCACGTGTGCACTGGCGTTTGTTGGATATGGAAGATGAAATATCCACAATTACCTTTACGCCCCTATGAATGTTAAATTATCTCCAGCAACACATGCTTAAAAATACTCGGTAAAAAAATTAATAATCGTAATATCGTAATTAAAATCGTAATATCGCGTTACATGTATGTGTTGTGTAAGTTAAGTTCTTAGCGAATCAGCTAACAGCCATCGGATCCGGACAGGAAATCATAAAGTGCATGAAGGGATCTTACATGTTGCGTTCTGTTACTTAAATCCATTTATAAGTCTGAAATGGCTGTCAGGATAGCCTTGGTTGGAGCTTTACGTTATGTGGGCTCCAGGACGAGTGTCGTTAGTTCACAGCGACTGCTCTGCTCTCTCGAGAGAGGACGAGGATCATCTAGCAGTGTAAGGGTGAGAAGACTCACTTACTATAGTTTAGCAATGACCTTAGTTTACTGCAGGTCATGCTCACATATTTCTTGTCACTGCGTGTTCTAGTCGTGAATGAATGAATATACCAACACCTAGAGATCTGCCCTTCCAGACATCACTAAGCAAGCATGTGTATTAGGCTAATCATGTTAATTTTGTGTCATAGGTACTATATGATGGAGAATGCCCAATATGTGTCAAAGAAATTAGCTTTCTTCAGTTTCTTCAGAGAAACAGAGCAGAAAAAGTAGATTTTGTGGACATTTCACTGCCAGAATATGACGGGACAAAATATGGAGTCAGTTATGAGATTGCAATGGAGGAAATGACAGTGATTGATACGAATAACAAGGTGAGTGATCAGGTTTCCACTTTTATCATGTGAAAAATCTCAATAGCATTGTGTTTCAAAAGTTTTTTTATGCAAGTATTTTGAAGTATTTCGATATTTGTATGGTGTTTAATTTCAATACATTTCACAATACCTGATCAAATATGTGATTATTATCCCTCAATGCTACTGTTTCTCCAGATTCATCGTGGTGTGCCAGCATTTACAGTCATGTACAGTGCGGTGGGTTTGGGTTGGCTTGGACGGTTCATCTCTCTCCCAGTGATCAGGCCTGTAATGGATCGCGCCTATGTGATTTTTGCAAGAAACAGACTGAAGTGGACCGGCAGAGAGGGCTGCATCACTGGACGCTGTGTTAAAAAAGAGACATAAGGGTCAGAGCACTTTAAAATGGACTCCATGCTATAATATCATGCCAATGGATGTATCATTAACAGTTTTTGTTACTGTAAAGCTTACTGTTTTGCATCTAATATTTAAAAGAGTCTGAATGTAACTGTAATATCTACATGTACTCAGAACAAATGATCTTTTATTAAGATCTTTAAAAAACAATGTGATATCTGTATATACAATAAATTAGTCAGAGTGTTGACACTCGGAACAACTTTAATGGTACGTTTTCTAAATTTAGACGCCTCCTGACTAGTCATCAACTGTTGGGATGCAGGAGGACAGATTGTGCTTTAATGAGGAATGGCCAGGGGTTTGGTCAGCACTCCTTTAAACCGACCAATAGGGTTTGAGTAGGGCGGGATTAAAAACCACAACAGAAACAAGTGTAAACACCACAGGAAATAATCCAAGCAATATATGTTTTGGAAGGAAAGTGAGCATTTATTCTCCTTGAAGTCAAGTTCAGCAAAAGAGGAGAAAGCGAAAGGTAAGACAAAAGACAAAATATATTTAGTTTGTTTAGGGCTTCAAGACCTACAAGTCACCCTCAAGGTTAAGTCTGGTTTGTTGAATTGGAATTAACTTGACCTTCTGTCTAGGTGAATATAAAATGCTTTTTTATGATGACTAGTTATAATCATTGCTTAAGTTGAACATTTTAAACATTGAAGCCTGTTTAATTTACAGAATAGTCATAATAATAACCATTTCAGTTCATGTTGGTGTAATACATCTTAAATGTATTATTAAATGTTAAAACATTAACTAAAATTAAATTAAATGCTGTAAAAGTATTGTTCATTGTTTGTGTAGTTAAGTAATGTTAACAAATTAAACCTTTTAAAGTGTTACCCATTCAAATATGTATTGCTTCTTAATATTATTTATTATGAAAATGTTCCTCATTTCACTGTTAGTGCAGTTCTAATTTATGAATGTAGATCTGGGAATAGATGCAAAATTTTGTGTAGCATTTAAATTCTCAGTTATTTATAGTAAATTTATAGTACATAAAGGTCAGCCTTATCACAAAACATTATCAAACTCTTAATGTTTTACGCGATGAAACAAATTACAAAAGAGAATGCAGTCGTTTGGTCTATTGGTGACTGTCTTTCATTTTAAATAGAGGACTTGTTGATTCCGTGTGACCAAGTCTAAGCACGTGGAAATTGACATGTGGAACTGAATGTACACATCGTGACGCAAAGGCCTGTGCTAGTCCTCAGATCACAACAAAGACAAGTGGCAGTTCTCTTCTGTCTGTCACGTGACAGATAAATATGTACTGGAGGTTCATGGAAGTACTAAACGGGCTGCTGCTCTCACCTATACAGCTGACACTTTGGTGTCCTATTTCACAGTTCTGATTATAGTTAGCTTGTTCTTATTCACAGAATTGCTTGTATATAACATTCACTCTGCAAAAACCCCTTAAGAGGTTGTTGAATTAAAGGCTTAAAGGGATAGTTCACCCAAAAAGGAAAATTAGCCCATGATTTACTCACCCTCAAGTCATCTTGTATATGACATTCTTCTTTCACTCGAATACAGGCGGAGTTATATAAAAAAAAAATGTCCTGGCTCTTCCAAGCTTTATAATGGCAGTGAATGGCCATTTCTGTTTTGAAGTCCATAAAAGTGCATCCATCCATCATAAAAGTGCTCCACACAGCTCTGGGGGGTTAATAAAGGCCTTCTCAAGTGAAGCGATGCGTTTGTGTAAGAAAAATATCCATATTTAAAACTTTATAAAGTAAAATAACTAGCTTCCGGCCAAACAAACATACGGATTCCACTTAATGTAAAGCGCAACTTATGCGAGTAATGCGACGTACTGCTGATATTTACACCATGACGCACTACGCTACTTCTGCCGTCACAAGTTGCGTAAGTTGCGCTTTAGGCGTAAATGGAATCCGTATGTTCGTTTGGCCGGAAGCGCTTATTTTACTTTATAAAGTTTTAAATATAGATATTTTTCTTACACAAACACATCGCTTCGCTTCAGATGGCCTTTATTAACCCTAGTCTTCCTAAAGAGGCATTCAAGTTGTCTGCCTCTTGTTTTCATAGCATGCAGCTCAGCATTAAACCATGGCGAGGAGTGGGACGGGGAACAGATCTAGTCCTAATTGGAACATGCTCATCTAAAACGTCAGTGATAGCAGAATGGTACAAATCAAATATCTTAGATGGACATGGTGAAATTAAAAACATCAGAAATAGCAGCAAACGTATTAGCATTAATAACATTGATTACGATAAGAGATGGTTATATTGTCAATACATTTAGTTGGAGAAATGAATTTAAAATCAAGTGTAATAAGCTTATGATCAGAGATAGGGGTAACCAGACCATTGATGGAGATATCATTCAAACCAGATGTACCCTTTATAACCTTAGAAGATCGTACTGACGACATTGTGAGTTGGTCATTTTAATTGCTACATTATCAATTAGTAAGTCATTACATGCTGTTTGTTTGCTTGGATGGCCATCTAAGAAAATGATTAACATGAGTCATATTTAAAATGGTAAGTATTAATATTTAAAATAATTTAAATAAATTACCTCAATTATTTCAGTGTTTGCACTCAATTCAATGTGCTTGTGTTTTTACTATACATATTTTTTAGCAGTTTTTGTGTTACATGCACACCTTCTTGTCATATCTGACATACCAGAGTACATTCAAGGTGAGAAATTTATGACTTGAGTCTTTGAAGTAACTTCGCCCTCAGTGATAATGTGAAACAAAAACACACTTTAACACATACTTATGAAATATGCATATGCAGTTTTGGTAGCACTTTATTTTACACTCCTGTCCCCCGTGTACATACCATACATATTATAGTTATTACAATAACTGGGTAATAACTAGGTACTAATAGCAATCTGTACATAATTTTGTGCATCACTTTTTTCTTTTTATATATATATTTGACCTCCATAATTGACCAGGAGGGGGCGTCCAAACATAAATCAACACTATAGATTCAATTATTAAACATTATTTTGATTTTTATAGATTTAGACTGACTTTGTTCTTAAATATAAACCACAAGAACAGATCATATGATTAAATATTGTTATTATATGTTTTTGTTTCCTTGATTATATTTCATTCCAGACATTCCATGATTCTGATTCTGCTGCCAAAGCTCATCTGGTCCTCATTCAGATCATCTGCTTGGACACTGTAGGCACTTCATTGATGGGTTGGTATCTTGACAAAACACAGGTCACTTACCTGGGGTCAAGGCAGCTCTGGTAACTGTGCAAGATGAAGTATCTCCTCACAAACATCAGTAATGTGTCTCACCTTGTCAGGAGTATCGGCTCCTCACCTCAGTCAGCAAGGAGAATTCCTCTCAAATCACATAGATCAATAAAAACGAAGAGACTTTTTGGAGCAGTTAGCCGTAATATGAAATATGAGAATGGATTGGGCCTTCAGATGTACCATTTATACTCAACCTCCAGTAGAGAGACATTCAAAGCAGAAGCACCCATTGGAGTTTATCAGAACAGCCGGGCTACTTTTCGGCTGCACTTACTTGGACTGAGATTAGGAGAGTCTTTTAATCGTCTCTCCCAACACATTAACTTGTACTTTAAGCAGAAGCGGGTCTCTGTGATAGATTATGGGCAGATTGAGTTGATATCTTCAGTGCAGGAACCATTTACCAGAACTCAGAGACGAGTTCAGAGAGAGAGACGCTCTGGAGAGTCCAGAACATTTATGGGGACGCCTTCTATTGAGCAGGTCCATCAAACATCCTCAAATCAACCCTTGTCCGCGGCCTATCCTGGACTACAGCTGTTCCACATCAGCTCCTTGGCAAACAGATTTGGGGAGACTTACAACTATGTGGCCAATCACATTAACTCTGTATTCTCTCGAAATCCAGCTGAGCAAATCCATGTGGAGGTATCACCAGATATTGGCCTCAGAAGGTCTAGGAGCAGAAAGCGAAGAGTTATGGGTAACAAAAGCATTCTTTGTTGGGAAAATGAGCAAACACAGCAAAACATTAGTTTGGGTACAAGACCAGAGATTGATAAGAATGGATCTAGTTCCTGGGAAGAAGGATACCTTCATTTTGCCAGTCACATCAATCGATACTTTGGGGCAAAAGTAGCAGATACTGTTGAGGAATCACCACGTGTTGATCATCAGATGTCAAAGACTTCAGTCTCACTGGACCCTCTAAACAAAACTAAAGACCCTACTTCACTTCTTCAGCCTAAATCCCCGGGCTTGTTCCACATGAGCAGCCTCGCCACACGCTTTGGGGAAAATTACACTTACATGGCCAACCACATTAATCGGTACTTCAACGGATCTGCAGCTTCAGAGAATGAGGAGGTGGGTAGAGAGCTACACACAGAAGAACGTTACAGAGGTTCATCTGAGGACATGGAGAGCCAGGAAAAACCAGTGCCCTTCTTTGAGTGCCTGTTGAAACCCTCAACTTTACCTGGATTTGTGGGCAGCTACCTGGGAATGGGCTCTAGCAGGCGTAGTGACCATACAACTGTAACAAGGAGCCCAGAGGAAATGCTGGATAAAATGGTGAGTCTTGCATGACCAGAAATCATAATTTAATCAAACACCTGAACTCAAGCATTTGGGACTCATATGAGTTTCATATGTTCTTTGTCTTTGTGTGAAGATATATAGGACTACTGTTGTAGTTTTTTCAGTCGTCTATATGCCATGGATGCAGGATACATGCCATATCGGTTATCTGCTGATATTAGAGATTTTTTTTTGTCAAGTAAGTTTTATTGGAAGACAATTTAAAACAATTTTTTTACAATCTTACAGATGTCTCTTTACCAATAATAAAAATTTTTTAAAAATAATAATAATAATTAATAAAGAAAAGAAGAAGAAAAAATAATAATAAAAAAAAGATATTAGAAATTTTTAAACTATTGGTCAATATTAGAAATTAAATTGTTCATGCTGATTTCTTCTATTTAAAAAAAAAAAGAAAGTTACTAACCTACTCTCATTTAAAGTTAATCTTTAAAAACATTAATAATTTAATAACACTGTTAAATATAATTGTAGCTAATCTCTAAATTATGAAAAATGCCATGTATCGTTTTATTATTGGGTATCAGCGATGACATGAAATAATTTGCAGCCTATCAAATCATATAAAAATATCGGTGCATCCCTTTGCATTTGTCAAAATGTTTTTTTCAAAGTTGTAAATAAAAAAGACATAATAAAAGTACGTTTTACAAAAAAATACTATTTCAGTCTTAAAAATGTCATGTTTACTTCAATGTGTTACTTGCTGTTTCTTTGTAATAATTTCAGAAATGTATTTGCAATTTCTTAGTGAAAATTGTTTTAAAGTAAATATACTTCACGTTTATTTAGTGTATCCTGTGTGAAAGCTTTTGTTTTATACATTGTATCTAGTCAATGAAATGGATTGAATATAGCAGGAAAGCTGTTTTCTAGGTTTTTAGGAGGAGGAAGGCAGATGAGATGACAAGAGTTCTACTGAACAGACTGGAAGAGGCTAGTTTACCGTCATCCATCACTTCTTGTGTGGAGGAACTGAACACTCACCTCATTCAGCACCCAGCATGCAAGGCAGTGGTGTGGCAGGTATACAATACAAGACTCAAATCCATTAAAACCAAAGATAGAACACTGTATGTAACTGTAGAAATTTCGATTTTTCAATTCATTTCTTTGATGAAATCCAGGAAAAAGCAGCACTGCATCTCCTTAGACGACGCCGGATCTTTTGGATGGATGAAAAACTTCAAGAAGCCATTAGGGAGACTCTTGCTCTGATTGGCTATGTGGATCCAGTCAAAGGTTGTGGGGTCAGAGTGCTTTCCATTGATGGAGGAGGAACCAAGTAGGAAACACCACATTTAGTCAGCATGCTCTACAGTTTTTGCCTGTAAAACTGGATAAATATGATCCAATGTGTCTTCCAAAAAAGCTTTTTAGAGATAATAAGATCCGTTTGCAATTTTATGGAATATAACAATTATTAATGGCAATTATTTTTGTCACTTGTATAGAGAAATGTGTTTATGCCAAGATGGCTTTTACTTACAACTGTTTCTTGCATTACAGAGGGTTAGTTCCACTACAAGTGCTAAAACAGCTGGAGGCTCAAACAGGAAAGCGAGTGTATCAACTTTTTGACTATATATGTGGAGTCAGCACAGGTATAAATGCACGACAAGCCTTTATTCTCAAAGTAACACAGAACATATTTACACCACCAATCAAAATGTTTTTTTTTTTCTTTTATTCAGCAAGTACAAGGACTTTTATTCAACATTAAACTGATCAAAAGTGACAGTAAATACATTTATAATGTTACAAAAGATTTATATTTCAAATTAATGCTTGTTTTTTAAACTTCCTCAAAGAGTCTTGAAAAAAAATGTATCACGGTTTCCATTAAAATATTAAGCAGCACAACTTTTTTTAAACATTGATAAAAATCAGAAATGTTTCTTGAGCATCAAATCATCATATTGGAATGATTTCAGTTTCAGTTTTGACATCACAGGAATAAATTACATTATAAACTATATTCAAATAAAAAATGGTTATTTTAAATACTAATATTGTGACATTTTTGTTTTTGATTAAATAAATGCAGCCTTGATGAGCACAAGAGGCTTACTGACCTCAAACCTTTGACCAGCAGAGTACATATAAAGTAAATATTGACTATACTCTATAATTATGTGTGGCAATATTATCATATCTTTTTTTTTATCTCTGTGTTTGATCTACAGGAGCAGTTTTGGCTTTCATGTTGGGTCTAGCTCATATCTCTTTAGATGAATGTGAAGAGATGTATCATCGTTTTGGGACAGACGTTTTTCGACAAAACCCCCTGGTTGGTACAGTGAAGATGGGCTGGACACACTCCTACTACAACACAGAAACATGGGAGATGATTTTAAGGTTGGATTTAAACACTCAGTGGAAGTAGAAAACTATACTATATCAATGCCTGCAATGCTTTCTTAACTATTCCCATATGTTCATCATAGGGAGAAGATGGGAGAGGAGATGTTAATTAAAACAGCAAGAGATGAGCTGAGCCCAAAGGTGAATCCAAAATACCATCTGTCTTTTTCAAACTTACTTTTAAAATCCAGATTTTCATGATCTCCTGACTGCTGATCTCTTCTTACACAGGTGTCTGCTGTAAGTGCCGTAGTGAACTGGGGGAAAAGTCCGAAAGCATTTATCTTCCGCAACTATAACCATGCTCCAGGAAGACTGAGCCGCTATTCCGGAGGATCAGGGTACCGGCTGTGGCAGGCTGTCCGCGCCTCATCTGCTGCTCCGGGATATTTCCAGGAGTTCCCTCTCCACGGTGACATACACCAGGTCAGAACAGTCAATTTTAGTCAATTTCAGGACCAATATATACTTGTATCCAGACCTTTTCCCATTTGTTTTCTCCAGGATGGTGGTCTTATCCTCAATAACCCCTGTGCTCTGGCCGTCCATGAAAGCCGATTGCTGTGGCCCAATCAGCACTTCCAGTGTGTGCTGTCACTGGGAACGGGACGCTATGACAACGCTAGAAGAGGGCCTGCAACCTCCACTAGTCTGAGAGCCAAAATCAGCAACCTGATCTGCAGTGCCACCGATACTGAGGGTTAGTCTGGTACCACTATCATTGAATAATTGTACAGTTATTAATATTACATACAATCATTTTACACTTATTATTTGTGCTAAATACACAATTTACAATTATTTAATCATTTAAAAAGTTCTCTTTTGTGTGGAGTACCACTATGAGGATATTTTTCACAGTTATTAATACTACAGAGAATTAATGTTCAATCATTAATTGTGCATAATACACAATTTACAATTATTTAGTTAATTTGGATAAAAGCATCTGTTAAATGAATAAATGTACATTTAAATCCTGGAATAATTATTTGTAATTATACAAAATAAAGCAAAGAAATATATATTTTCCAGACTACTTACATTTAGCCAGTCAACATGGTGCTCTTTCGTACACACTTGCAAATGCCCTTCACTTTTAAAAAAATCATTTGGATATATTGAGGTGCTGATCTTGTTCATATTGCCATGTTTAGGTGTTCACACTCTGTTGGATGACCTCTTATCACCGAACGTGTATTTTCGCTTTAACCCGATGCTGAGATCAAACGTGACACTGGATGAAAGCAGGCCTGAAGTGCTTCAACAGCTGCAGAAAGACACACAGCTGTACTTGGACCGGAACCGACCCAAACTGGAACGTCTGTGTGATGTGCTGATGGCAGAGCGCACAGCAATATGGAAAACACGGGACTGGATCGGTGGGAAAGCGTGGGAGCTGCAGCAGCGCTGGGCTTGAGTGGACTTTACTCTGTGCTGACCAGTAATTTAAAACTAATTACATGTGCATCACAAATTTTATTTTGAAGGGCCATGTTTTATTTTGACAAGTTACAAATCATTGTTAGAGAAGCTACAAATCAAATCAGTATTTCATGTCCAAATATGCAGCCGTATACACAGCCATGTTAGAATGAATGTACTGAGCACTTCTGCCATGAAAGCAGATTACATATGTAAATGTAAATTCTGTATGAATGTCAATATTTATAGACTGATGTATTTATTTCTTTATTTCTGCTTTTAATTTTTCAGAGGTTTATGTAATTAATAAAAAAAATGCACTTTTCTTTGATCAAACTAAAGGGCACACTACTTCTATTCATTAGTTTATTTTATATTTCAATAAGATGACAGCACATAACATATAATGTAAAGTATAATTAATCATTCAGGTGCTGTTAATGCTTTACCCATAAAGTTAAGACTATAGAAATAATGGGACATTTTAAATATGGATTTACTACTTTGGATATTCTCCACTAGTCCCATTATAAAGGGAATAGAAACAACGGCCATTACCAAACACAGAGACAGCTTATTTGAGTGTGGCCATTTAGAAGGTAAAGTCACTAATCATCCTGATTTTAGTGATGTGTTTAATGCTTAAATGACCTGAAGAAGCCACATAGTCATCAGTCATGTGACCAGTGGTGACTGGGACATCAGTCAAGAGCGCCGTTTGTTATTTTGGACAGTTGTGTAAAATCTTCCCTCAGAGAAGTTATTTTACTTCAGCCTCTGCTTTGAACAAACTAGTGGACTCCTTTTCTATCATAATAAGGTTTTTACTGTCATGGCTTAGGAGACGAAACATGGACAGAGAGCATATGCTTTTGTAAATTAAAAATAGACTGCAAAGGATCCTCCATTTGTACTGAACACTGAAATATCAATTCAGGTAAGAAAAGACAATTCTATTATTTAGAAATAGACATTAAACATTTTTGAAAATATAATATTTTTATTATGTTTTGTATGATATTAGCATACTCTCTTACCAAACCACAATAAAATACACATTAAGTTTTATATAAAAAATATTTACAATTTTATATAATCTGGCTTTGCTATTTGGGATTGCATTCCACCGTGACTGGTTGTAATGTCACTGTCAGATAAACAATGTATGTTTCATTATAATGTCATCACTTGAGCTGGCAGTTGTGAGTCAGCTGCTTCATCTGAATTACTCTGTCATCCTAGACAGTGTCAACAACGCAGACAGATATAAACTGAATTATGAGTCTTATTGAAGAGACTGTTGGTAGTTATGAACATAAACATCAAGAATTGTGCATGGTAAAAAAACAAGCCAAACTGTTAAATGAATTACCCTTTTTTTTTTTTTTTTTTTTTTTTGCTTTGTGGTAGCAATTAGCATGTACTAAAACATCTGGCTCTTTCATTAATTAAAAATGGGCATTCTTTTACATTTGAAATTTATTTTTGCAGTTATACAATTATGTTAAAGTTTCAGTTTCTCAAAGCAAGTTAACCAGCAGCATCTGTTCTTCCAAACAAGCTGTAGTGCCACTTTAAGGCTGAACTGATAAAAACCCTCAGAGATATTCTGTATGAATAGAGCCAGCTTACTGCGTCCATTGGGACAGAGGTTTCATTGTCCCGTCCATGGAGGAAGCGGTTCATTCAGGCTCAGGTTGTGTGCTGTACAGTTTGGTGCTTGGCACTGCAGCGCTGCTGATGTCATTTGCACCGCTCAGGATACTGAAACACTGGGGAACATGACCACAATTAGATCATACTTGAGTCTCTGTTCACTTACTGAGCTGACTCAAGAACTTTTTTGTTCTTTCGTGACCCTCAATATCGTATTAGCTCATCTGTGGAGTGTACAGTAAGACCGTGCTGGCGTATCAGGCGTCCCTGGATGCCTGAGCTGATGTGGGATGGGAATGTATATCTTAGTGGCTGAGATGCTGTTTCCACCTACATCATCTCTTCTGAGTCAAGATTTGCCTTCTGGGATTTTGCGAGTTCATTCACATTCTGTTTCTGTATTTGACCATGCAACTCACGTTAGCAAAGCTTTACACAGTTAAAGTAAAAACATAAAAGAGAATCAAAAAAAGCAGTTTTTCACAAGCAGATTTAAATCTCTTGTGCAGTCACGAGTCGCGTGACCGCATTTTAATTTTCACTCAGAAACAAACATTTCATTCATTGAGTTAGCTTAGTTTTTCAGGACCAAACAATGAGGCCCACACATTGATGTCATAATCAAAAAGAATGCTAAATATCTTTCAGCTGAGTTTGGCTATTTATGGACTATGGGCTTTTGCTAATGTAAATATGACAAGATAACAATTATAAGAACAGTTAATAAAATAAAGACTTGTATATTTTATATGTATTTATCACTATTACTACAATAAAGCCTTTGCCACTGTAACGAGCACATATGTTTGCAGCTATACTGAGAGAGAAAGATAGAGAGAGAGAGAGAGAGGGAGGGAGGGAGAGAGGGGGAGAGAGGGGGGGGAGAGAGGGGGAGAGAGGGGGGGGAGAGAGGGGGGAGAGAGGGGGGAGAGAGGGGGGGGGGGGTTGGACGTCATTCATGGTTCATGGGTAGAGTGGGCAAATGGATGAAGACAATGAAGAGGGATGTTAGTTGGAGAGGTATACATTTCAGAAAACATCTGCTTGGTTTGACATTGTTTTGGACCTATTTGAATGCAACAACAATAACAAAACATTTAAGATTGGAATTACATGTTTGGAATATGGGCAATGATGACAGATTAACATTACCATAGTGTGGAAACATGATATAAAAGGTAACAGTCTCCAGATGTATCTACTAGCCTACTACTTGACAAATGTGAACATTTGTGTAATAGCATGTAATTGTTAAACCTTGTTTTTATTTTAGGATTGTGAAATGACCTGCTGAAACAGAAAAAGAAGATTTTGTGAATTCTGGATACTCCACTTCTGTTGGTAGGTTACTTTGCATAATTTTGTTGCTAGATAAAGATTACGGCGACATTTACAAATTAACTGTAGCTTGGATCACAAAATATAGCTTTACAACTTAACTTAAAGCCTAAAGTAGAATACAGTCAGTAAACAATTCTATTTTACAGGCAGACCCTATGCATTTTTTGCATATATATCGTACTGAATTATTCACGCAAAGAAGTAGAACATTTTCTTGTTTGGGGTCTTTTTGTCTAAGCTATTTATAGCTATAATATATTAAATATATAATAGCCTACTATACTAACATAAAATTCGATATAGCCTAATGAAAACAATCACTGCGTTATACGATAAAAATACGACAATAAATGTGTTTGTTGTACCCTTGATGTAACACGAACTTTGACGCAGTAGAATTAGCCTACGCACAGGATATGCAGGTGCGTGAATGCCAACGAATCACAGTTGCGGAAAGCGGAAGGGGGCGGAGATAATAATACCAGTGGTCATTTGCATATGAAATAGTTTGGTTTGCCTGCTTCATTTCATTATAAATGCTACAACAGTCAGCGACGGGTGCTTTCAGGGTTTAGCATTAACCCCTGCACACAACACATACAAAATTATACAAAAGCAGTAGTTATGAAATTACTTAAAACAAGATGTTTCAAGACAAGCATATGTTGGGCAATATTTGAGTATTTTGGTGTTCGTATTTTCCCTGTTGTATTATCACAAGGCGGATGCTGTACACAGCAGAGATGAGAGCTCTGAAGTGTTGGAGGATTCCTGCCATATTTACCATCCTACAGCAAACATGGATTTTAGCAATGGAAATTCCTCCCGAGGGTGAGAAACTGCAATTTTACATTTTTTTTAAAAGGTCAGGATGCAAGGCATTATTTACTACTACATTGTCCTTTTAATTTGTTAAAACATAATATTTTTTATATGTATATCCCCACAGTCAGACAACCTCCAATGATCATTAAAGAGAGTGTTCAAGACCACATAGTAGATCCAGTTGACCCCATTATAGTGGAGTGTGAGGCAACCGGGAATCCACCTCCAGTGTAAGTACCAAACTTCAACGTGTCCACACTTCATAATACACGTCATTCATTAGACTGACTTGATTACTTACCTTATAATGATTAGCAGCATTTGTTTGTTTGTGTAAAAGGTGCTAAAATATTGACTGAGTGATTCCAATGTAAAATGTATGCAGTTTTAATGCAAATTCAAATGATTTTGGACAGCTGTGTTAGAGGATGTGTGATTGACAGATAACATGTACTGTACATAGCTTCACATGGACACGTGATGGGGTTTACCTGAATGTAGCACGGGATCCTCAGGTCAGCATGAGGAGGCGTTCTGGCACATTAGAGATTTTCTTCTGGGGTCGCCCTAATGACTATGAGGGAGTCTATCAGTGCACAGCGACTAATGAGTTTGGCTCTGCTCTGTCCAGTCACATCCATCTGCGTGTCTCCAGTAAGCCTTTAAATACCATGCAATTTTTTTATATAAAACAATTAGTCTATAGATTTTTAAACGTGAATGCTTTGTTTAGAGGCCCGTACGTGGTTGAAGGAGTATCTGGAGCCAGTATCAGTGGTGGTTGGACTTCCTCTCATCCTTCCCTGCAATCCCCCAGTAGGCCCTCCAAATCCTGACACCTACTGGCTGAACAGCAGTAAGTATCTGCTTCAGATGTTTTTGATTTGAAAGATATAGGCCGGTTTCACAGACAGGGCTTAGATTAAGCCAGAATTAGGCCTTAGTTTAATAGTGAATTTAAGTAGCTTTTATAACCGTGCCTTAGAAAATAAAATTACTGGTGTGCATCTTGAGACAAAGCAATGGCACTGATGTAGTTCAAGATCTGCCAGTCCAAGTTACTTTCAGTTAAAATGGCTCAAACATGCATTTTAGTCTGGGACAGGCTTAAGCCTTGTCTGTGAAACTGGGGGTAAATGATCTAGAGTTAATTCAGTAGCATCAAAATCACACTAGGATGTGCATTTCAAAAGTTGCATTTCAAAGGTTTTGGGTCAGTAAGATTAAAAAAAAAGATTAAGAAATTAATACTTTTTTCAGTAAGGACCCATTAAATTGATCAAAAGTTACAGTAAAGACATTTATAATGTTGCAAAAGATTCCTGTCTCAAATAAATACTATTCTTTTAAACTTTCTATTCATCAAAGATTCCTGAAAGAAATTATCATAAATTCCACAAAAATATTAAGTGACACAGTTGTTTTCAACATTGAAAATAAAAGAAACATTTCTTGAGCATCAAATCAGCATATTAGAATGATTTCTGTAGGATCATTTGACACTGAAGACTGGAGTAATGATGCTGAAAATTCAGCTTTCATCACAGGAATAAATTACATTTTAAAATAGATTCAAATAGAAAAAGTTATTATAAATTGTAATGATTTTTTTTTTTAAATAAAAAATGTTATCACTGTATTTTTGATCAAATAAATGCAGCCTTTGTCAGCACAAGAATGCCCCCAATATTTTGAACGGTAGTGTGTTTGTATCACCAGTCTTCATTGTAATTATGTTATTAATGTTTGTCTAGCCTTAAATAAGCCTTTAAATACAACCAATATTTGGTATCCAAGTTCATCTTTATTCCATAGCTATGACACCAATCCGACAGGATCGTCGAGTATCAAAGGCAGAGAATGGAGATCTGTACTTCTCCAGTATCGTAGCAGAAGACGCTCTTACGAACTATGTCTGTGTCGCCCGCTTCCCCTTCACGAACACCATCCAGCAGAAACCGCCCCTCATCCTGCAGGTGCTCACAGGTCTGTGTGAGAAACTATTTTTATTCTGCTGCAGAATTAAACTTTGAGCAAATTTGTTTTAATATTTCTACCTGTGCCTTTTTCTGTGTGTTCAGTTGAGGAAGAACCATGATTAAAACCATCTAACAGTCTAACACATGGTGAGTTAGGACTCTTTCTTATGTTTCTCTTTAGTGTAAACATGCAACAGGACTTTACTGATCCACTAACTAGTCAACAATGCTCTGGCCAGATTTGTAAAGTGTGAAGATTTCTGTCAAATGTTTGTGTAGCTCGCATGGCAGCCCACACGCCACCCAAGTTTCTGAAGCCCAAAGGAACTGCCAGCACAAGAATTGCGATGCTAGGGGAAGAACTTATTTTGGAGTGTTTTGCTGCAGGAGTGTGAGTTTTTAAAGTATTTTGATGATATCTCCGTTTTCTGAGAGCAATTGAATGCAGTTGATTTTTGGATTGCCTTTTGAAATCTGTGCATTTCTGATTCTCTCTTAATGTTGTAGTCCGACTCCCTCCATAAAATGGACTAAAGATTGGGAGGAGATGCCTATGACAGGAAAGAAGTTGGAGAATTTCAATAAGACGCTTCGAATAAAGAAGATCGCCATGGATGATGGAGGAGAATACATCTGCACCGCTTCAAACAGGATGGGCAGCCTGGACCACGTCATCACTGTCTGGGTCAAATGTAGAATACTTCATTATTTCATGTCTGTCAACTATGTGGGTTCACCCAAATATGTAAATTCTGTCATTATCTAATCTGTTTTATGATGTTTCAAATCCATATGCTGCCATTGAAGAATGTTCATGCATTGACAGTTCATAGTGACCACACCTGTCATTGAACAAAAATACATTATTAAAACACCACAATAATAGTCCAAACAACTTGTGCTATATATTTTACATTTTCATGAAGAGATTTGTTATTGCTGTGTGAGGTACAGAGCAAAATTTAAGTCATTATTCACTGAAAATGTACTTAGTAAAATCACTGCTGAGCTGACCCCATCAAATATGACACCTTTTCCATGCATCACATCTTATTGGACATTTAAAACATCATCAAACATAAATTATGTTTCACCTCATGCTATATTCACAGTACCACTTAAATGTTTGGAGTCGGTAAGATATGTTAATGTTTTTGAAAGAAGTCTCTTATGCTCAGCAAGGCTGCATTTATTTGATCATAAACGGTTTGAAGTATGAAAAAATAATGACTACATTTTTATTTTCAGTATTCCTTTAAGAATGACAAAATTGAGATGCACATTCTCAACTCTTTTGCAGCGGTTCCGTTCTGGGTGGAGAAGCCTGAGAGTCTGGTTCTGTCTCGTGATGACAGCGGTAGTATAGTGTGTAGAGCTGATGGTATTCCTCGACCCCAGATACAGTGGCTGGTCAATGGAGAGCCCATCAGTGGTGAGAAAACAACAGCTTCATTAAGCAAACAGGTGCACTGCAAAGCATTTTAATGCTCACTCTTTCTGTCTGGTCTTCAGATGCTCCTAAGAGTCCAGGCAGGCAGGTTTCAGGAGACACTTTGATTTTCAACGCCGTGGTTCCAGACAGCGCTGCTGTGTTCCAGTGCAATGCTTCAAACCAGTATGGCTATATCATGGCAAACGCTTTCTTGGCCGTAATGGGTAAGAGCTAGAGGTTGGATTGAAAAACACTTCATTTCTATGCACCATTAGCTTTCAGCTTGCAACTGTGCACTGTTGTCTGCAGATATGAAGCCTCGTCTGCTTAGTCACAGAGATGAACTGGTTAAAACAACAGAAGGCAATAATACTCATTTAGACTGCCCGTATTTCGGCTCTCCTAAACCTGACCTGCGGTGGTAAATAAATTGTCTCATCAAATATCTTCATTATTTCCTAAAACTTGTCTGTTTTTACCTTTGAATTATCACGAATACAAGGATAAAAACACAACACATATCTATTGTGATGGTGTGAATGTACAAAATGAGGAGTAACTGCATAAATTATTTCAAAAGAAGTGCACATAAAAAGTATCCAATTAATGTGTATATACTGTAGGTCAAAAGGGGGACTAGGCGCCTTAGAGGGAAATCGTCACAGGATTCTTCCAAATGGTACATTGGAAATCAGTGACACAAAGCTACAAGATCAGGGAACATATGTGTGTGTTGCAAGCAATGTCATTGGACGGGATGAGAAGGAGGTCCAACTAGAGGTCAAAGGTCAGTCTCTGGAACAGGTGCTGCATTGAAATTTCTGATAAAAATACTTACATTTAATGGACATCAGTGCATTTAAAATATATGTTTAAGACAATAAGCAGATGATTTATAGATGTTTGATTCCACATTTTACTTGTATGTATTTTATATGTCATGTGTATTTATATATATATATATCAAGATGATCTGCTTGTTAAAAGATTACATTTATTTTAATTTTATAGAGCCCATTAAAATTGTTCGTGCCCCACGCAATACTATGGTCACAAGAGGGAGTCTGGCTCGCTTTGATTGTAAGATTAAATTAGACCCGACTCTAGACGTTACCGTTACTTGGCTTAAGGACAAGAAGTTCTTGATCTTAGGAAGAAGGTAAACACAATTGAATCTGACCACAAGCATGTAGGAAGTGTTATTAATTGTTCTATTGGTTTGATGTATCTGACTGATTTGTGTTCTGTAGGATGACAAAGGATGAGGATTCTCTGAGTATTGCTGATGTGTACAGAAGAGATGAAGGCATCTACACCTGCAGGGTTAAAAGTGAACTGGAGGAGGTCACTGCCTCGGCCAAACTTATTGTGACAGGTACCAGCACATATACTCTCTCTATACATGCGACCAGTATAAACATGAGCATATTATTCATGTATACTTTTGCTTTTAGACCGGCCAGACCCACCCACTGATTTAGAGATATCAGACCCATCAGAGAGGAGCGTTAGACTCACCTGGATTCCAGGACTGAGCAACCACAATCCTATTAAAGGTACATCCACACAAACATAGATGCAAGCAAAAATTCAGAACAATCTAGCCTTACAATGTCATGATTTTTATTGAATTTTCTTTCAGAGTACCAGGTTCAATATACTGAAGATCTCCTTGCAGACTATTGGCTGCTGCCGAGCGGCTGGAAGAACCTGACTAGTTACCCAGGCAACTTGAACTCTGTCGTTTTACAGCTAACTCCATTCGTAGAGTACAGATTCCGGGTCATTGCTGTAAATGGCATAGGACCCAGTAAACCCAGCTGGGCATCTGCATACTACCAGACTGTAGGAGCTGGTAGGTCCTCATTTTTCCATTATATTATATTATATTATATTATATTATATTATATTATATTATATTATAACTTATTATGCATTTTATTTGATTCACACCAAACTTTTTCAACATGATGCCAAGACACTGAAGATGCTAAATTGTGAATGGATATTGGATATCTCGAACAGTGTTGCCATGGCAAGGGATTAAAGTAATGTCAAAAAAGGGAAACATGAAGATTCTCATATCTTCTCAACAATTCATTATAAGCCATTTATTTCTTTATAAAATAATACAAATAACTTTCAATTCAAGAAGTATGTATAAGTTAAAATAGGCAGATTAGTGCTATCTGTTTGAATAAAAACAAAAAATCATGAAAAAGTCATACACAGTATAACCACTAGATGGCAGCATTTAAAACCTATTTTTAAACCGGGTTGAGAAAACTCTTATTGTGGAAATCATAATGTTCAGACATAATCCTTTTATCAGGTATTGCATTTGGATATGTATTTAGACATGATCAAAAACAACTTTCTGTCACAAATTAGATTTTATTTTATTTTTTGTTTAAAATGTTGTTGAATCTTCTGGCTCAACTACCTGGTAAACAGTCTGAGCATTTCATCTCATCTCACTTTCTCTCGCTCTCTCGGTGTCTCTTGCGTATGTGTGTATGTGTGTGTGTGCATGTGCAGGTGTCAGTTACACTTTTGATGGTTTAGACAGAGTTTAACCCTTTCATTGCTGTGTGCTTTGGCCTGCATTAAAGGATAATACGTTTTTTAAATTAGTTTGATTAACAAAATAAAGGCATAGAACCAGTTTGTAGGGCACTGACAACATAGTTTTGTATAATTATTTTAATAATTAGATTAATAAAAATTAGGGCTGTCAAACGATCAATCGCATCCAAAATAAAAGTTTGTTTTTACATAATATGTGTGTGTGCGGTGTATAATTATTTTCTATATATAAATACATACACATGCATGTATATATTTAAGAAATATTTGTATGTATATACTGTGTATATATATTTATATTATATATCATTTATATTATATATAAATATTTTATATATAAATAACACATCTTTCTTAAATATATATGCATGTGTGTGTATTTATATATAGAAAATAATTATACTCCATACACACACATATATTATGTGTAAACAAACTTTTATTTTGGATGCGATTAATCGCGATTAATCGTTTGACAGCCCTAATAAAAATATAAAAAGACCTTGAGATAAATACTGTACTTATTGCCTTTTTGAGAAAATAATTTTTGAGCTGCAAAAGATAACTTTGCACTCATTTGAAAGTGGTCTTTTTTATCTCGTCATCGCTGCTTGCAGCTATATTTTATTCCTGTGATGCAAAGCTGAATTTTCAGCATCATTACTCTAGTCTTCAGTGTCTAATGATTTGCTGCTCAAGAAACATTTCTTATTATTATCAATGTTGAAAACAGTTGTGCTGCTTGATATTTTTGTGGAAACTGTGATGCATTTTTTCAGGATTCTTTGAAATTAGAAAACTTTTGTAAATGTCTTCAGTCACTTTTGATCAATTTAATGCATCCTTGTTGAGCTGAAGTTTGAACTTTTTAATGTATATTATTATATTATATTAATGTTATGTGTTGTGCTGTCAAATCGATTAAACACGATTAATCACACCTAACATAAAAGTTTGTATTTACATAATGTGTGTGTATATATATATATATATATATATATATATATATATATATATATATATATATATATATATATATATATATATATATATATATATATATATATATTCATAATTTTATATATAAACATCTGTGTGTGTGCATGCATGTATGTGTGTGTATATGTATGTATGTGTGTGTATATGTATATATATATCATGTAAACACAAACTTTTATGTTAGAGGCGATTAATTGTGATTAATCGTGATTCGTGATTAATCGATTTGACAGCACTAGTTTTGTGTCTTTAGTGCCTGATGCCATCCCAAGAAACATCCAAGGACTGGGAAGTGGAGTGTTCAGAAATAACATGGAAATCAGCTGGGAGGTGATGCACTGATGATTGATGGATGTCGATCATTTTAATCAAAGTTGTTAACTGTGATGTAATCACATGCACATGATTTATATTAACTGTGATGTTTTTGTTGTGTCTGAAGCCACTGGAGTACAGAGAATGGAATGGGCCGAAACTGGGCTACATGGTTTGGTGGAGACGGAGGGATTCGAGGGAGGAGTGGAAGAACTACACAACATACTGGTGGTCTAGCTGCATCATCTATGACACTGACACCTTCACGCCCTATGAAATTAAAGTTCAGGCCATCAACTTCTTCGGCTATGGCCCAGAATCCCCTGTTGTGATTGGTTACTCTGGGGAGGACCGTAAGTTCACATGTACCACAAGTAATGGTTTGGTTTAGCATGCATTAAAAAGAGATTTTGGTCAGTGTTTTACTCATATTGGGTTTCTCTAACAGGTCCTGTTGCCGCTCCATCTGATCTGAGGGTGTCAGACATAGAAAGCACGACGCTGACAGTCCATTGGGAACCAGTGGCACGAGCCGATATCATGGGTGAAATAAAGGAGTACAAAGTATGGCTTCTTCATTGCACAGGTCCATACAGTAAATGAAATGGGCCTCTGATGGAGCTGTGTTTGGTTTCTCAGGTTTATTACTGGCGAGAGAGCAGTCGACTGCCCTGGCACACTGTGAGCAGGAGGATTAAGACCAAGAGTTTTAAAGCTAATGGACCGCGTCTGTCTGGGATCCTATCTGGTCTTGTCCCATATAGTAACTACAGGATCTATATTGTAGTGGCCAATAACCGCTTTGAGGGTCCGCCCAGCCACACCATTGCGTTTCAGACACCTGAAGGAGGTATGAAACTCTTCACACAGTTAACATTATGGCAAACCAAACACATACAGGCATGACTTTATACAGGCATCTCGCTTCCACTCTAGTGCCCACCATTCCCAGGTCGTTCAGGATCATGCACCGGCACTATGACACCATTTACCTGGACTGGGAGGAACCTGCAGAACCCAATGGCATTCTGACTGGGTACATTCTCAAATATCAGACGTGTAAGTCCCATGACATTTTTTAAAGCATTAGAGGCACAAATCTTATTTTTTCATGACACCCAAGTTTGAGGTGGGTGTCAACAATTTTTAAAAATGTTTTTTAAAGGAAGAATCTTATGCTCACCAAGGCTGCATTTCTGTGATGGTTACTCCAGTGTTCAGTGTCAAACGATCCTTCAGAAATCATTCAAACATGCTGATTTTCTGCTCAAGAAACATTTCTTATTATTATCGATGTTGAAGTTGAGCTGCTTAATATTTTTTAACATGAAAAAAAGAAAATTTCAAACAAAGATTTATTTGAAATGGAAATCATTTGTAGCATTATGAATGTCACTTTAGACCAATTAAATGCATCCTTGCTGAATATAAAAATATTAATTTCTTTCTTAATTTCTAAAATATTTAAAATCTTGCTGACTGATTGAAAAACTTTTAAACTGTACATTATATGTAAATTATATACACTTTTATCGTGCTATGTCATAATTAATATTCATTTCAATGTAGTAACAATCTTTATTAATTGATTTTAATGATCGAAAACATAGTAAAATTACAGTTGTGGTCAGAATTAATGGCACCCCTGGTAAATATAGTTTATTCATTTGAGCTTTCATTCAAAAAATGTGCAAAAATCTAACCTTTCATTGAAGTAAAAGAATTGAAAGTGGGGAAATTATGAAATAAATGCTTTTCTCCAAAACACGCTGGCCATAATAATTGGCTCCCTGTTATTAAATACTTTTTGCAACCTCCTTTTGCCAAGATAACAGCTCTGAGTCTTCTCCTATAATGCCTGATGAGTTTGGAGAACACCTGACATGAGATCAGAGACCATTCCTCCATACAGAATCTCTCCAGATCCTTCAGATTCACAAGTTCATGTTGGTGCTTCTTCTCTTCAGTTCACCCCACTCATTTTCTATAGGTTTCAGTTTAGGGGAACTGGGACGGTCATGGCAGAAGCTTCATTTTGTGCTCAGTTACCCATTTTGTATTGATTTTGATGTTTGTTTGGACCGTTGTCCTGATGGAAGATCCAGCCACGGCCCATTATAAGATTTCTAGCAGAGGCTGTCAGGTTTTGATTTTTTATCTGTTGGTATTTGCTAGAATCCATAATACCATGTATCTGAACAAGATGTCCAGGACCTCCAGCAAAAAAATAGTCCCACAACATATAAGATCCAGCAGTATATTTAACCGTAGGCATGGGGTACTCTTTATCCCTGTTTGCACCAAACACATCTGCTGGCTCTGCTGCCAAAAAGCCCTTTTTTGTTTCATCTGACCATAGTATCCGTCCCTTTTGAAGTTCCAGTCATGTCTGACAGCTAAATATGCTGGAGTTCATTTTTGGACGAGCGAGGAAGATTTTTCTTGAAACCCTCCCAAACAACATGTGGTGATTATAGGGGTCGTTTGATATATTTTTTTAGGCTTCCTGACCCCAAGACTCAGGTAATCTCAGTAATTCTCCATCTGTGATCCTTGTAGAGTCTTTGGCCACTCAAACTCTCTTCCTCACCCTGCATTAAGACAATATAGACACACGTCCTCTCCCTGGCAGATTCGTAACATCTTTAGTTGATTGGAACTTCTTAATTATTGCCCTGATGGTCAAAATGGGGATTTTCAATTCTTTAGATATTTTCTTACAGCCACTTTCTATTTTGTGAAGCTCGACAATCTTTTGATGCACATCAGAACTATATTCTTTGGTTTTACTCATTGTGGTGGATGATTAAGGGAATTTGGCCTTTGTGTTTCCTCATATTTAAACTCCTGTGAAACAAGAAGTCATAGCTAGAGAATTTCATGTTCCTAGTCACCCTGGTGTGCTAAAAAAAAAAAGGTAAATATTAATGGGAATATACTTCAGAGATATTTTACTCAAAATTCTAGGGGTGCCAATAATTGTGGCCAACATTTTTTAGAGAAAAACATTTGTTTCATAATGTGATTTTCCTCCAACTTTCAATTCTTTTACTTCAATGAAAGGATCGATTTTTTTAAAAAAATTTTAATGAAAGTTTAAAAGTTTAAACAATGCAGATTTATTTTTTACTGCCGTTTTTGATCATATTTACCAGGGGTGCCATTAATTCTGACCACAACTGTATGTCCCACATTTTGCACTCAAACCCTTCATGTTCCCGAATGTCTCTCCCCAAAAATGTACCATTCCTTAAAACAATTTTTTTTTTCTGCAACATTTTAGTTTAGTTTTTTTTTATTAATGTTTTGATGTTTGTATATCACTATAAAGTAACAAAAAGACACAAATAATTTATTTAGCCCTAAAAGACTGTAATATTTTTTCTGTAGTGAACATCACTCTGGGGGACAGAATCCAAGTGGAATACATTCCTCCTAACATCACCTACTTCTCTCTGCACCGTTTGGACCGATACACTCGATACAAGTTCTCACTGGCAGCACAAACTGAAGTTGGAGCCGGGGAGGCGTTCACAGAGGAATCACCCAAATTTACTACTGAGGGTAATTTTTCATCTAAATAAATAAGATCATTGTTCTGTAAACATACAAAGATTCCTAACATGTCTGCATGATTGCCTGTGTGCATGAACAGAATATACCCGGGAGCAAGTGGACATTGTGACGCAGGGTTGGTTCATTGGCTTAATGTGTGCGATTGCTCTTCTCGTTCTCATCATGCTCATAGTCTTCTTTATCAAAAGAAGCCGAGGAGGAAAGTACCCAGGTACAATAGAAATTACATGAGACAAGTTACATATATTTATTATTAAGCATTATATATGTGGCAAAACATATTCTTTTGTTTGTTTGTAAGTGCGGGACATGAAGGACTTTGCACTGGAGCCAATGGATGATAGAGAGAATGGAACGTTTGATTACAGGTGACTGCATTTGATGAGAAGCTCTATGTAAAATCCCAGGACTTTCTATCTGATTTATAAAAGTGTTAAAAGTTGTCTTAAGTTTGTTTACTACAGGCGGCACTGTTTATTTACAGTAATGCACTGACATGAAAACAGCATGTTAGATACACTAAAGAGTGAAAAATTATTAAATTACATCATAACATAATCTTATTAGCAAAGGTTGATTTGGAATATGTACTGTATACCACAATAATTGTTCCTCAGTTTATAATTCATCACTTCATCCATCAAACATTTCTCACTTTCTTCATTCCTCCTTTATTTTTTTTATGTCTTTTGCGGTTGGACCGCTGAAGGTCTCTTGAGAGGTATGATACATGTCATACAGAACAAGTGCTGACCTTTTTAAAATGGTCATATTTGTTTTACAATTAAACTACACATTCTAGTCTAACTATTAAGCTATTTTTTAAAAACTGTTTTCACACTACCATTCAAAATGTGGTAAATTGATACTTTTATTCAGCAAGGATGCTTTAAATTGATCAAAAAGTATCAGTAAAAACATTTATAAAGTTAGATTTATGTTTTGAAAATAAATTCTGTTCTTTTGAAATTTCTATTTATCAAAGAATCCTTAAAACAAATCTGAATATTAGAATGATTTCTGAAGGATCATGTGGCACCAAAGACTGCTGAAAATTCAGCTTTGCCATCACAGGAATAAATTACATTTTAAAATATATTCAAATAGTTTTTTTTTTTTGTTATGTGTGTATATATATATTACAATATTACTGTTTTTAGTTTTTAATATATTTTTGATCAAATAAATGCAGCCTTAGTGAGCATAAGAGACTTCTTTCAAAAACATGAACAAATCTTACCTGATCCCAAACTTTTGAACAGTAGTGTTTAACAATAGTATCTGTGTTTTATATGTCATGTCTTTGTTTCCATTATATGAATTGTGACTTTTTAACTTCTATATATCTACTGCAGGATAACACGAGTGTCCACCATGCCCTATAGCAGACGGTAAGCATCTTTTCAACCTTTGTTTCAAACATTGTTTGGAACAGTGGACATCTCCTTACTTTTAAAACTCTCAAATGAATCTCTTCCCGTTTAGTGAGGAGGAAAGTCGACAGGGACGCAGTCAAGGTGTGATCGAGCACATTGACAGGAGAACGAACAGTGACGACAGCCTCATGGAGTATGGCGAGGGGGAGGAGATCGAGTTTAATGAGGATGGCTCCTTCATCGGAGAGTACACTGGTGTCAGTAAGAGGAACATCGACAGGAGCCCGTACCATGACAGCTCTGAGCCCACGTCTCCTGTGGCCATCTACTCTTTTGCTTAGAGCCCATGGTGTCTGATTAAACCACCTTTTACACAGACGGACTAAGACTCATTTAATCTGTTAGACAGGCTGGAAATAATGATGTATATAGATGTGTTTTAAAAGTAAAACCGTGTTTCTGGGGATTTACAGAAAAAGTGCCAATCAGGTTTGTTTTTCAAATCCACAAATCATGTGAGAGGAAGCTAAGTAAGATGTCTTGATGTGTTTATCATGTTGATAAGAAGACAGAAAAGAAATGGCTGATGGAAGCTTGCTTCGTTAAACAAACTCATGTTCAGTTTATAAAATAACATTCAGGATCACACCTATTTACTTAGCATAGACATCTGCTGAAGAGATGTTGAGCATCAAGAACTTCCACAGTGCTTTGTTATTTAACCAGTGTTTGATATCACTGATAGTTGCCACTAATTCTTCTTATGTTTTATTTTCCATAGTACCTTTTTCTCTGTATTTATCTGTTTGCTGTACTGTAGGTCACATTAATGGACTGCAAACCATTTGTTCTCACACAAAATACAATCTAACCCTCAGCTGATTATTGGAGTATGATGTAGGCCCCTACGTGATGTTTATTGTATATTTTTTGGAGTCTGGTAAGAGTACTATCATAAGTGTTGTAGTGCTTAAGTTATTAAAATGCATGATGTGAATTAATGAGTTTGTCATAATTACAAATTTCACAACAGCAGTTTACAGGACTATCAAGCTCAAAAGGAAGGAAGGAAGGAAGGAAGGAAGGAAGGAAGGAAGGGAGGGAGGGGGCTGGGTGGGTACACAATAAACTTACCATTAAAAGTAGTCTACCTACTTCTGATCAAGTCATATGATAGATGACAAACCAAAATCTATAAACTTGCCCTCCAAAGCTCACATATATATCCCACATATGAGTTGGAAACTTCATCAGAGTGAGTAAACTGAATGAATTTTCATATTTTGGGTAGACCGCTCATTTACGCGCCCATTGGGAGGCTGTTATGCCGATATTCTCCACTAGAGGACAGATTGAACTGAGCACGAGCTCCGCTCTACCACAAACATTGATGGACACGCACGCAAACCTGTATTTAAACATTGAGAATCCACAGTCTGTAAGTTCTGTATTGTGTTTCATTATTATAACGTTGTCTAAAAATAACAGCGCAGATAATCTTGAGAATTTAACAAGTAGGCTACAAGTATTTCATCTCATTCAGTGTGGTAAACAAAGAACACTGTGTTATTTCCTTTTAAAAACTGATCAGAACACAGCAGTAGCCTAACAGAGGGAAGTTCACAGTGTGTGAAATATTACAACATACTGTGTATGACTATTTCTCATTTGTTTTATAACGGTTTTAAATAACCTTTGATTAGTTTTGTTCCCCTTTTCCCTCAAAAATAGAGAAACACTTTAAAATCTATTACACAATCCTTCATTTGACCTCTGGAGATCAATTTTAACTGAGCCAGAGGCACACAGGATAAATAATGGGTAATACATAATTTCTTGAATAAGTAGCCTGCATAATACATTCAAATTAAAGGTAACAAGTTAAACATAACATTGTCATTTGGAGGTTTCAACTCTGGTGCAAATATGATAATCCTGTCAGTTTATTGGCCCATAAAGATAAACATAGACATACCGAGAAAAATCATGATGATGATGACTTCCCTTAAAGTAGGCTAGATGTAATAAAAAATACATGATATACAGTATTTGCATGATTTATTGTACATGTAAAAAAGGGCCCGATGTCCTGTGCTAATATATGAAAGAATTTTCTTCATTGATTTCTCACCTGTATATTGCATTGCATTCCAATGCATTTGTACGCATTGAATTGTGTTGTGTTTTAAGGGTTAAAGAAAATGTCCGTAAAAATAACGGATGAGATACTGCCAGAAAATTACCAGTACCTTTTCCATTTTTTACAGATTTCTTTATTACAGTGTGCTGATGTCTATGAAAAATTTCAGTCAGGATTCAGGCCCCATTGGAAACTGTGCTCATAAAAATGACTCACTTCTAACTTCTGACCAAGGTTGCATCTCAAAACTAGTTTTATTTGATCTTAGTGCTTAGTGCTTAACACTAGATCATGACATACTCTTAGATCGATTAAAAAATTACAGGCAATTCAGGCACAGGCATTGAGGTGGTTTAGATCGTACCTATCAGACTGTTACAATTTTGTTTTTTAAACAGGAAATTATCCCAAGTTAACGTCAGTAAATTATGCAAGGGTCTGTTTTAGGCCCTCTACTATTTTCAATATACACTCACCTAAAGGATTATTAGGAACACCATACTAATACTGTGTTTGACCCCCTTTCGCCTTCAGAACTGCCTTAATTCTACGTGGCATTGATTCAACAAGGTGCTGAAAGCATTCTTTCGAAATGTTGGCCCATATTGATAGGATAGCATCTTGCAGTTGATGGAGATTTGTGGGATGCACATCCAGGGCACGAAGCTCCCGTTCCACCACATCCCAAAGATGCTCTATTGGGTTGAGATCTGGTGACTGTGGGGGCCATTTTAGTACAGTGAACTCATTGTTCAAGAAACCAATTTGAAATGATTCAAGCTTTGTGACATCCTGCTGGAAGTAGCCATCAGAGGATGGGTACATGGTGGTCATAAAGGGATGGACATGGTCAGAAACAATGCTCAGGTAGGCCGTGGCATTTAAACGATGCCCAATTGGCACTAAGGGGCCTAAAGTGTGCCAAGAAAACATCCCCCACACCATTACACCACCACCACCAGCCTGCACAGTGGTAACAAGGCATGATGGATCCATGTTCTCATTCTGTTTATGCCAAATTCTGACTCTACCATCTGAATGTCTCAACAGAAATCGAGACTCATCAGACCAGGCAACATTTTTCCAGTCTTCAACTGTCCAATTTTGGTGAGCTCGTGCAAATTGTAGCCTCTTTTTCCTATTTGTAGTGGAGATGAGTGGTACCCGGTGGGGTCTTCTGCTGTTGCAGCCCATCCGCCTCAAGGTTGTGCGTGTTGTGGCTTCACAAATGCTTTGCTGCATACCTCGGTTGTAACGAGTGGTTATTTCAGTCAAAGTTGCTCTTCTATCAGCTTGAATCAGTCGGCCCATTCTCCTCTGACCTCTAGCATCAACAAGGCATTTTCGCCCACAGGACTGCCACATACTGGATGTTTTTCCCTTTTCACACCATTCTTTGTAAACCCTAGAAATGGTTGTGCGTGAAAATCCCAGTAACTGAGCAGATTGTGAAATACTCAGACCGGCCCATCTGGCACCAACAACCATGTCACGCTCAAAATTGCTTAAATCACCTTTCTTTCCCATTCTGACATTCAGTTTGGAGTTCAGGAGATTGTCTTGACCAGGACCACACCCCTAAATGCATTGAAGCAACTGCCTTGTGATTGGTTGATTAGATAATTGCATTAATGAGAAATTGAACAGGTGTTCCTAATAATCCTTTAGGTGAGTGTACATGCTTCCCTTTGGTAATATAAAACATTAGTTTCCACTGTTATGTTGATGATACTCTGTTATATATTTCATCATGACCAGATAAAATCTCTAATTTATCCAAGTTGACAGAATGTGTTACCAATTCTGTAGGCTATCGATTACAAAGTATTACTGACTTATAAGGCCCTAAATGGTTTAGCTCCTGTGTATTTAACTGATCTTCTATCACCCTATAATTCATCACGCTTTTTAATATCACAAAACTCTGGACTTTTGGTGTTACCTAGGATATCTAAGTCCACTAAAGGAGGTAGAGTGTTTCAATATTTGGGTCCTTAACTCTGAAATAGCCTTCCTGATCATGTTTGGGGCAAAACAGGAAATTAAAATCATTAGTCTTGTTTGCACACAACTTTAAAATAAGCTTTCATAAGTAGCTGATAAAACATATAAATGATGGTAAGGTAAAAGTTTGGCATACAAGGTTACTTCCCATCCATATTGTTGTACTGTTGAGCAGGGTCACACTATTACATAGCCTAACCTCTGATATGAGAACCACAATGCTGAAGTAAATGTCAACGACAGTAAAAGGTTAGTCTTTAACTGCTGTTATCACAGCGCATGTTGATTCATTATTTATTATAAATAAATAAATACATTTCACATAAATTAATCTAATCTCAAGATATTTATAATAGAATTTACAATAGAATTTGGGCCTGGTTCACAGACATGGCTTAGATTAAGCCAGGATTTGGCCTTAGTTCAGTTAGGACATTTAAGTAGCTTTTATAAAAATGGCTTAGAAAAAAAAAAATGACTGATGTGAATCTTAAGACAAAACAATAGCACTGACATATTTTATTTACATTTATGAAAGTATATATTTAAATGTACATTTAGCAGATGCTTTTATGCAAAGTAATTTACACATTATAATGTTGTATATTTTACTATACATTATATTAAATGAATGCGCAAACAAATATTGTAGCCTATATAATAGTCTCTTCTTCCTGCAAGTTCAGTTTTTACTGTGTTACACTAATCAGGGATAGAATACAAATATAATTTAAAAACAATGTTTTTGAATCTCTACAAATGTGTAGGCTGGGTTTAAAGTGTGGTGAACTTTTATTCTTCATTGGCCATGCAAGTGATCTTATGACATACAAATGGAATGATGACAAACTTTACAGATCCTTGAAGCCTGAAGAATAGGTCATCAAACAGGACATGCACTGAATATTTTTAAAGTTATTAAAGATTTGTACCGTAATTGGAATTAATGGTGCATTACATTGCTGTCTGAAAGTTGTGTGTAGTGAAGGAAAACATCTTCCTCTTTCTTTGCGTTTCAATTGCTTATGTTGCTCTGTTGTAAGTCGCTTTGGATAGAAGTGCTAAATGCATGAATGTAAATATAAAGATATTTTACTGTATTTTTTTACTCTCTTTGCAGTGGATGTCATTTTGGATGGACTCAGTGACAGAAGACTGAACATATTCTGAAGGGGCTTGTATCTTGGAAAGGATTGTTCTAATGAGTAATGAAACAAACACTCCTACAATCAAAATGCACAAAACCTAAAGACTGGTATTGTAGAAACGGTCGATTTCTTAACCATGTGATGTTTGGCAACATCCAGGACAGATGACAGTGAGCAGCTTTATGGGGAAATTCCTTTTTTGAAATTTCTGTTTTGGTTAATCATTGTTTTCAAGCAGAAGTTCTGTATCTTGGGAGGTAAAAGGAAGTAAAATACATGATAAATTCTGCATTTCAGCAATAGCAGACACAGTTTCTTTACTGACTTCAAGTCTTCACTTTATGATGACCAAATTTATTTTTCTAGCTGGTAAGTGATTGTTGCTCTTAGAGAATGCTTTTTAAGAGTTTGAATGTTTTATATGTTAACATTTCATTTGTATCTCTTTTCAGGCTTTTCTCTGGCATTGTGCCACTTTGGTGAGTTTATTTATTTATTTGTTGTTTCATTATTAAATATGATATTCAAAAGCCATGTTTAAATAATACTAATAACAATACGAATTTATCCATTATCCAAACAGCTTGTCCTTTGTATGGTTGTGGAAATAATAATAATTAATATTATTAATATTATTATTAGTTCTGTTTTATATTACTATTATTAATATTTGTGTAATAAATATTTGTGTAGTAATTAATTATTTATTTTTTTCAGGACTGGCCTTCCAACTGCTATGCTACTTCACAAACTGGTCTCAGTACAGACCTGGCGGTGGCAAGTACCTGCCATCTAATGTGGACCCACATCTGTGCACTCATTTAATTTATGCTTTTTCCATTATTAATCAGGAAAATAAATTGACAACCTTTGAATGGAATGATGAAACTCTCTACAAATCTTTCAATGAACTAAAGAAAATGTATGTGCAATCATCTGATGTTTTGTTTATGAATAGGCTATATTTGTTTTTCAGAATATAAAGCATTATGTAATTTAGTTTTGAATAATGATTTTTTTTTTTTTTTTTTGTACAGCGAATAATGATACAAATATTTGTCTTGACAGAAACCCCAGCTTGAAAACTCTCTTGGCTGTCGGAGGATGGAACTTCGGCTCAGCTCAGTAAGAGTCCAGCTCAAACATTGAATATTGAAGGATGTGTGTGTAGAACAGAACTGTTTATTTCATCTTCATGAGATTTCCCGCTTTACTCTAGGTTCAGTATCATGGTGTCCACATCAGAAAACAGGCGGACGTTTATTCAGTCCTCCATCGCATTTCTGAGGACCCATGGCTTTGATGGTCTGGATCTGGACTGGGAATATCCCGGTGCTCGTGGAAGTCCTCCAGAAGACAAGCAGAGATTCACTCTGCTGTGTAAGGTACTTCCTTATTTACAGATTTGTATTCTCTCTCACAAATCAATGCTCTTTACAACAAGTTGATAACATGGTTGAATGTTGGAGTAAAAATCAATAAAGATAATAAATAATCAGAGAAAGAATGAGTATGCATGTACGCATGTCCAAAAGTCCACTGGTGAAAATGCTTATTTAAATGGGTAAAAAATGGGTAACGCTTTACAATAAGCTTTCATTTATTACAATTAGTTAACTACATTAGTTAACTTGAACTAAGAATGTTAATGTTAATTTCAACATTAACTACTACATCTGTTAACATTAGTTAATACTCTGTGAATTAAGAAGAACATAGACATTTTATTAACTAATATTAACAAATGCTTTAAAAATGTATTGCTCGTTTAATGTATTAACTAATGTTAACTAATAATTCCTTATTGGAAAGTGTTACCTAAAACTGTAAATAAAAAAAATTAAAAATATGAGCATAAAAACTTGAGAAGAAAATTAATTAAAACATTGTTTAGGAGATATTTAGTTTGTTCCTCTTTTGCTTTAATGACAGCAGCACTTGAGCTTCATGAACTCCACACGTATGTGTAAAACCTGATGATCATGTTCTCCAGCATGATTGAGATGATCCAGAGGAACATCTGACCTTCTGTACAAAGAGAGTCACATGATCAATGTCACAAATGCACTTATTTGATTAGTTACCAAGAAATGGTGCAGAAAAATGTATTTTTGATTAAGATCATGCATATCTATTTAATGTTTTTTTCAAAATCCTAAAGCTTTCTGCTTATTTCCAGGTTTATATTAGATTTCAATGTGTATTATAATTACATTGAGTTAAAAAAGGCATTAATCCACTGCAAATATGTGACTAACAGGAACTCCAGGAAGCTTACCAGGCAGAGAGTGCCGCCACTGGACGCCCCATACTCATGCTCAGCGCTGCAGTGGCTGCTGGGAAAGGAAACATTGATGCTGCTTATGAAATTGCAGAAATGGCCAAGTATGTCTCCTGTTCACTTTTTTGTTCACTTTGAATCATGAAATATGTTTAATATGCTTTGGAAAGAATCTCTTAAAATGCCAATCAAATGTATAAATGGGTGATAACTATGAACTCGCTATTTCCCTTTTGTAATGCAGATATTTGGACTTCATTAATGTCATGACCTATGACTTCCATGGCTCATGGGAGTCGGTAACTGGGCACAACAGTCCTCTGTACCGTGGCTCTGGAGACACTGGAGACAATATCTACTTAAATACTGTACAAAAGCCTTATATCCTACTGTAAAATTTCTGAAATACACTGCCCGGTCATAAAAAAAAGTCAAATGCCTATTGATGGAAATAACATCACAACATTTATTTCCATCAAGAGGTGCATCAATTGTTGGTCAAGATCTTGTATTGACAATGCAAGAGTCAAGCACTCTGTAAAGTCTCCTCCAGCACATCCCAAAGACTTTCAATATATTTAAGGTCTGGTGCCAATTCATGTGTGAAAATCATTCTTCATGCTCCCTCCCAACCATTCTTTCACAATTTTAGCCTGATGAATCTTGACATTGTCTTCCTGGAATATGGCCATGATTTGTATTCCTACTGGTTGTTTAAGAAATGAAAAGCTAGACACTCCATCAATTAGGGTTAGAAGAACTGTTGTCTAACATACAGTATAACATGCTTGAAACATAATAATCACTGCAATAATGATCAAATCATAGTTTTTTATTAAGCATTTGTCTATTTAAATCCCAAAACTTTTTTTTTTTTTTTTTTGGCTTGGCAGTGTATAACATCAAGTATAACATATAAATGATTTATGAATTATACTGGAGTCATTGCAAACACCAAGCAGCTGGAAACATGCAACAGAAAATAACTGATTCATCATGACAATGTAGGATTTTGCAATGAAATACTGGAGAGATCAGGGTACTCCTGTGGAGAAGCTGAGGATGGGCTTTGCAACATATGGAAGAACGTTTCGTCTGGCGTCTGCAGCCAGTGGAGTTGGAGCTCCAGCTAGTGGACCTGCCTCAGCTGGACCTTTCACCAGTGAGAACGGATTCTGGTCCTATTATGAGGTCTCATCTTCAGTCTATACTCGTGCACTTACATCATAGCACAATATTTAATTGTGAAAAATAAAATCAGAAGAGTTATGGACTGATCATCTCCCATCAGATCTGTACTTTCCTTCAAGGAACCACCGTGCAATGGATTGATGATCAGAAGGTTCCTTATGCAACCAAGGATGGGAACTGGGTGGGATTTGACACCAAGGAAAGCTTTACGACTAAGGTGAATATGTCATAAATGTTGGAAATTACATACAATTTAATGCAGTTCTCCTGCTTTCAATAATTAAATCTGGTCTGCTACAGGTGAACTACCTGAAGGAGAACAAGTTCGGTGGAGCTTTCGTCTGGGCTCTGGATCTCGATGACTTTGCAGGACAGTTCTGTGGGCAGGGCAACTACCCTCTTATTGGGCAACTCCGTACACTTCTTGATACTGGTACAGTACATCTCATATTTATAGAAGCCTATTCCGCCACATAAGAAAAAAAAACATACGTTGGTAAATCATAATTATCACGTGAAAAGTAAAAATTATGAGATAATAATTTATAATTATGAGATAAACAGTCAGAATTATGACATAAATGGGTTAAAGTAGGAAATTGATAATCCTACTTATGATTTTTGTCTCCATAATTTCAACTAGTTATAATTTCCATTTGTCATAATTTAGATTTTTTTAATCTCATTATTATAACTATCTACTTTAGATTTTTTATCTCATATTTATGTGCAAAATTTCATGTCAACTTTTTGTGATTTCAATTTGAGTTCAATTTTGACTTTTGATCTAATAATTATGTCATAATTTCAACTTTGTCAGACTTAAATTTCAACTTTGTCATACTTCAATTACTCAGTTTTAAATTTGTCATGACTTTTTTCATAATTTCTACTGTCATATTTTTGACATTTTATCTCATTATGACATAGCATCTCATCATTTTGACTTCTATAATGATTATATTATATAAAGAATAGATAATGTATATTCTGTTCTGCCTCACCCTGTCACGGTTTATTTTGCGGTAATATCCGACTAACTGTACATTATCATTTATTGCACGGCTACTCCCCAAATAAAGAAATTATAAATATGTGGCCGTGAAATATTGATTTGAGTTGAAAATGGTTCATAATATTACCCGCATGCTTAAGCGTAGCCATGGATGATGCTAAATATCAGGAAATATCAGACCACTGGATGCCGTGATTAACCAGTCAGAATCCAGTATTCCAGGGAGCCGTGTAATAAACCAGATTAATAATTGGTAAACTTAAGATAAAACATCAAATTCCAATTTCCTCCTCCAGAGTTTCCATCCCTCCCTCCAAATACAACCGATGTGCTCTCTGGGACCTCAACAACAGCATCCACCACCGCTCTATCTTCTAGACCTCATGTTGTGCCGACAGCTCCCTCAGGAACAGAGTTCTGTGTAGACAAACCGACGGGGGGAATATATGCAAACCCAGCTGACCCGATGACCTTCATTCATTGTGCTAATGGCATGACCTATGTAAAGAGATGCGCTGAAGGGACCGTCTTCAATCCCAACTGCCTGTGCTGTGACTGGCCTAAGAATTAACCTCACGTTATCACGGTTTCACTATTCAGGGCCACTAGTGCCGCAATAATTTCAAATTTTATCTTTAAGTATTGTGTTAATGTCTTCAAATTTAACATAGACAGTCAATGATATAATACTACTTTCGTAAAATATTTTGTTGGGTTTAAAAAAGGGGGCACAGTCTAACTTGTCTGATTAAAACTAACCTGATTAAAAAAACAGCACTTGTCCACTTATTTTACATTAGAGTGTGACTGCACCTCAGCAGCGTGGGTGAAGTTATTCTGCGTGCAGGTTTTTACTTGCGCTTCTAAGTTCAATTAATTTATTAGAATTTATTATTTAGTTTCAATTTGATTCTAGCTCTAGCTTTAATGTATTATAAAATTTAGATTGTTTCTAATTAGGAACTAATCATAAACATTGATTATGTAAATACGACCGAAAGGGCACTTTACTATTAGAGGTTAAAGGAGCAGGGGCTCAAGCTCTCACCCCCCTGTGCACGCCACTGTCCCGTGACCCAAGAAAAACATTCTCAATCTCACCAGAGGCCTTGTGAGAGGCACACTTTTACAGAATTCTCAATCTTTCTCATAATATAAGTGACTGCTGTGAAATTGAGACCATTTTAGCAACCACACTGAGGCATTTAAAATGAATGATACCACACATGAAAGGGAAAAAGCAATAGATGCACAGGATACATCATATGGTATATAGACATTCTTAGTGAACTTTCAGCAGGGGTAAAATCTTTCTTTTTAGTAAACTCTGTGTACACAAACAATGTTCTCAATACTCGAGTTCATGTGTAGAGCCTCCGGTGATACTTCGAGCAAAGTTTCATGTTGTATCAAGCCTCCTTAGTGTTTTAAAAATAGTAATTTTTGATGCTATAATAGAAGTGCCCCATTCACAAGGCATTTTAACCTAAATCGAAAATACGGTCAAACTTAAAAGTGGCGTTTCCATTCGAATTATGCTTTTAAACGATAGTTTGCCTCGGGTAGATTAACAAAAAGACCCTAGATTGCATTTTGGCGAGAGTTACCCTTTAAGATAACCAATATGAACTACCTGCTGACTAGCGGAGAGAAGAGTCACAAATTAGACATGATGAATCTGAGAGGCAAGCCAAACTGCAAAATAAAATAAGAGAAATGGTTTGTTGAAAAGCAAGTCCATATTTCATAAAATGTAAAACACTTTTACCTTATGTGCCAGGTGTTCAAATGTGCCAAGCTCAGGACCATAACCAAACAGTCTGGGCATCGGATTTTCCTCCAACCTGGGAAAAGATATTACGAAAATATAATTTATATAAATTCTTTAGCTCAGTTTAATACTGCTGCCATGCAGCTGTGTTGAGAATAATGTAATAGCAATAAATAAATCACTAAACAAAACATCTAATAAGAAGAAAAAGGATCAATCTTGAAGTATTTCCAACTGTTTTACAATAATGAAGCATTTTAGGGGTTTGAAGGATCCCCTTCAAGAACAAACATTGTTACAGTTAGCTTTAGGTTGGAAAAACAGATGTGCAATTGTTTGAATGAAGAGCGATGCAGCGTTGATTCACTGTACCATCACAGACTGTTTGTTGTCGATGGTTCCTCGTCCATAAATGAAGCCATTGAGCTCTTGAGCAGAGAAAGGAGGAACGTCCCACCCATCCGCCTCATCGGCCGGCACTACATCAATGTGAGCCAGCAGCATGTACGGCTCCAGATCAGGCTCTCTCCCAGGAACCGTGAATAAGTGGCTGTAGTTTCCCACCAACTCATGTTTGACCAGGCTGGATGATGAGAAGACCTTTGGGAAAACTGAGACAGAAACTTAAATCTTAAAGTCTTAAATTACACTACTTTAGTTTCACTCAATACAAAACCTAATATTACTAAAAGAAAAGTAGCTACTTTCCATAAATACAGTTAACAAATAGTGGTCCGTGAAAATGAGGTGCTTAACCTTCAGAAAATGCTTGTTTAATTTTTTTAATTGTATTTTTATTTATTTTATATGGGGTTTGGAATTTTTGTTATCCCGTTACCAAAATGTAGGACGTCTAAAGCTTAAAGGCCAAATTGTGTGATTACATTGTTTTCGAGGAATAAGCATTGAAACAAAAATTAAATGATTAATGAGTTTGTCAATTATATTTTATTATATTAATCATGTAAAGTATTTAATATATTTAAAGTATACAAAAAAATACATATTAATGAAATACTAGGTTAAAAGGTCTAATAAAATTAAAATATATTTTTGTTAAACTTACATTTCTCATAAATTTAAGGGAATTTTTTTTTATTTGATAAATTTTGTCACAACAGCTAAATAAACAGTGTTGAATGGTTGAGCTTATCAAATGCTGTCAAATCTAAAATACGTGTCAACATTTTTTGTTTTAATTAAATTAAGTTAAGAATTACACGATTTTGTCTTGACTGTCAGTTCAGTAGATTGTAAATAATGTAATTTTAAATATTTGTTTATTTTCTGCCACATAATAGTTTGTAAAGCATATATGCATATATGCATATATGGGCTCGCTTGTTTCCATGTGCTCGGGCTGCCTTTGGCTGCGGCACTTCTTCTTCCGCGGCTGAAGTAGTGCCGGAAAGGGAAGTGCAGGAATAGCGGTGTCGCCGTCTCGAAAGAGAGCTAGCCGCATCCGCAGCGTCGAGATGGGCAAGCTCTCGCAGTGAGAGCAGCTTCAGCGTGGGCGGGTCCCAGGCACGTGGTACACTCCGTGTGCCCATCTTCCTCGTGTAGACGTGATCTGCATGAGGTGCAGGAGCGAGGTATTTGGAACAACGTTCGCTAATTTTTCTCTTTTATGAAACTGAGTGTTGCAGCGGCGAACACAACAGTAGCAGTAAAGGATATAAGCGTTTTCTCGCCAGATGGCCTCAGGAGAGCAGCGACAGAAGAGAAGCGGCTTCGAGGTAAGTTGAAGGTGCTGTCCGCTGTATGCAAAGGCTTGCTCTAGCTGTTTTGGCTTGTTTCGACGGCGAAGGCTTCAGAGGAGTCAGAGACGTGAAGAGTCGCTGAAGGAGAGAAAATCTGCTATATGGCCAGAATGGGCTCTCTTTATAGGCTAATGCTACGCCCATTTGGGCGCACTCTGACGTACTTGGCGCCAAGTGGCGTACTTGGTGCTTGGCCATAGGATGTGCAGTTGCCACAGCACAGCCAATGGGCGAGCTAGACGCTCTGCTGTGTTCGCTGTGCAGCTGCACTGCGTTTAAAATTATTAGCTTAAATATTTATTGAGGAAAGGAGTTTCCCCACTGTGTATTAGATATGCAATATGAAGTGACCGTTCTCGAAAGGGAACTCAACGATGTAATTAGAGGGCACGATCGCCCTCTGCTGCTGTGGATTAGAATCACAGGTTAAAGAGCCATAGAGTTCCCTTTCAAAAGCTACAGTCGATGCTGCGCTGCTTAGCGCATTGGGAACGTCTTTAATCGTGACCAGCTGTGAATATAATGTGTAACACGCCAATAGAATTGACCCGGAGGTATAGCCTCGGTCAGTGACGTCATCGGTGCACACCTGCGACACAAGGCTATAAATAGATGAGCCACAGGTGCATCGTCAGGTCTTTTTTCTTCAGACCACTCTGTGCATGTATTCGTCAAAGAAACTTCTCTTACCTCTTAATATCTGCTACAGATCTTTGTTAGGAGTTTCAACTGGCAGTGTGCAGAAATTTTTATTTTCTCTGAAAGTCTTTAAAAAGAGTTTAAAAAAAGCAAAAAATTTGTCAACAACAGAGTAAGCGTTGTGTTCCTCCATGCTCCTGTCCCATGTCTGAGCTGGATACACACGATTACTGTTTTGTTTGTTTGGGGGTGGAGCATGCGGCTTTGGCTTTGGAGAAAGGCGAGTGCAAGCATTGTGAACTGTTCAACGTGAAAATGCTGCATGCTCGCCTGGTTCATGCGGGGGACGATGATATATCTCTTGGGTCTGCGGACTATGAGCAGCCTACCTCTGAGCGTTCCTCTCGCGAAAATAAATCTGTCGAGGAATTGCTCGAGGTGGTTACTCGCGTGATGGCCAGCTTACAGCTTGACTGGCCACGCGAACAAGAGACCCCCAAACATAGTAAGCTAGAGGATATGTTTCTGTCCGGTGGCAGGGGGGAGGGACCACAACATCAGTCTCTCCCCTTCTTCGAGGACCTCCATGACGAACTAACAAAGTCATGGAGTAAACCATATACTTCTCGCGTCTTTGTGCTTTCGATGTTGACTTTTTAGACTATCTTGGGTGCGAAGTCGCGGGGGTATGCGGAGATTACACAGGTTGAAGAGACGCTCACGAGTTATCTCTTGCCTGGTTCGGCATCTTCGTTAAAGAGACCTATCCTCCCCTCGAAGCCATATAGAACAACTTCGGCGCTTCTGGGAAAAGCTTATCAAGCTGCAGGTCAGGCTGATGCTGCGCTGCACACTATGGCAGTGTTACAGGCGTACCAGGCTGACCTATTGAAGGATTTGAGTGCGGGCAGTACAATAGATGAGGAAGCATTCACTGAGCTGCGTAGAGCCACAGATCTGTCTCTCCGTGCTACCAAGTAAACGGCCCGTGCAATCGGCCATGTCAGCGCTGGTTAGCACGGAGAGGCACTTGTGGCTGAACTTAACTGGGATCAAAGATAAAGACCACATCTTTCTGCTAGACTCCCCAATTTCACCCTCTGGCCTGTTTGGCGACTCCGTCAACACAGTCATCACCAGGTTCAGAGAGGTTAAAAAGCATGAGGAAGCTTTTGTCCAGTTCCTTCCTCGCCGCACTCAAGGGGAGGGGCTATCAGCCACCCAACCTCTCCCCGGTCCATGAAAAGCCAGGGAGGTTAAAAAGCAGAGTGTGGCGAACCGTGCTCCCCCTCGCAAGGATTGGGGACCGGCTCACCGCACTCAGCAGCCTCCCAGGCCAGACCTTAGGACTATCATCAACAAAAAGAAGAAGTCCTGATGGTCTGGTGCCCAGTCTGGTGGGGGTAGCGGGACGGGGCGAGTACAACATCTGACCGCCCCTCCTCGTTACCCCCACTTAACCTCTCCATCCCTGCCGCCTCTGGTGCTTCAGGGGGCAGCGGTTTCAGCAAAATGTTAGATGTTCCGTTGCTTCTTGCTGCCACAACACAGGAAGTTCCTGAGGTTCACTTTCGGGGGCGAAGTGTACCAATTTCGGGTTATTCCATTCGGTTAGCCTTGTCACCCCGCACATACACAAAATGCATGGATGCAGCTCTGGCTCCATTACGACTCCACGGCATTCGCATTTTAAATTACATCGACGATTGGTTAATACTAGCACAATTGCAAGAGATGGCGCTTCAACACAGAGACATCGTGTTAGCTCATCTAGTTTCTCTAGGGTTGATAATCAACGCCAAGAAAACCGTTCTTTCTCCTGCCCAGAGAACGACTTATCTCGGGATCGTTTAGGATTCTATCACGATGCGGGCACAACTGTCTCCTGCTCGAATCGAGACCCTTCGTCATACCATGAGCAAAGTCAGGCAAGGCCAAGATCGCACTGTTCGTCAGTACCAAAACAATTTAGGTTTCATGGCTTCAGCATCCACGGTGATTCCTCTGGGGCTGTTGCACATGAGACCATTTTAGTTGTGGCTAAAAGCCAGGGGATTTCATCCAAGGGCCAATCCTCAAAGGCAAATAAAGTTGACGCACCACGGGTTTCGTACCCTATCTCTGTGGCTCAGACCCTGGTTCCTCGCCTTGGGTCCCACTCTAGGGGAGCCTTGTCGTCGCAGACTCTTAACAACAGACACCTCCCTGATGGGCTGGGGAGCAGTCTTAAGTGGTCGTCCAGCTCAAGGGGAATGGGAGGGTCATCAGCTCGATTGGCACATCAATTGCCTCGAGCTGATGGCTGTATTTCTGACCATGAAATACTTTCTCCCTCAGCTGAGAGGCTGTCATGTCCTAGTGCGGGTGGACAACACAGTGGCAGTCTCTTACATAAATCACCAGGGAGGTCTGCGCTCACGCAATCTGAACAGAATAGTGATGCAGATTTTTCTCTGGGCCCAGGAGAAGTTCCTGTCACTCAGGGCAGTGTACATTCCAGGGCATTTGAATGTAGGAGCGGATTTACTGTCCAGACAGAAATTACCGACGGGGGAATGGAAACTCCACCCAGAGGTAGTCAAACAGATCTGGACCAGATTTTATGAAGCAGAGGCAGACCTCTTCGCCTCCTATCATACAGTGCAATGTCCCCTCTACTTCTCTCTGAGTCACCCAGCCCCCCTGGGTCTGGACACAATGACGCACACATGGCCCAAAATGACAAAAAGTCGGAGGTCTAGCCAGAGTTCGCCAACAAGGGTCTTGCCTCGTACTGATAGTGCCGCGTTGGCCGAACAGAGTATTGTTCTCAGAGATAATATCTCTACTCGACGGCTTACCAACGAGGGCTTTCACCTAATGTTATTGAGACCATTCTAGGGCTTCCTCAACTAGAAAGAATTATGCCAGTAAATGGGGTGTCTTTGAAAGGTGGTGCACAGCACATAATGCAGATCCAGTCAACTGTCAGATTGCTTCAGTTCTAGGCTTCTTGCAGGAAAAAGTTGTCAACGGGCACATGCCCCTCCACTCTCTGGGTTTATGTGGCCAATCTTTCGGCTTGCCACGCCTTGGTGGACGGGGCGCCACTTGGGAGACATCCTCTGCTCGCTCGCTTCATTCGTGGGGCCAGACGTCTGAGGCCACTTGTTAGAACCAAGATCCCTTCATGGGACTTAGCTATAGTCCTCGAGGGTCTGGTTGAGACCCCTTTTGCACCTCTAGAGTCAGCGTCTGACAAACTTCTGACCCTAAATATGTTTTTTCTAATGGCTATAACTTCTTTAAAAAGAATCGGGGATATGTAGGCTCTGTATGTAGACTTTGCTCCAGGTATGGTGAAAGTGATTTTGCATCCTCATCCTGACTACCTGCCTAAGGTTCCTTTCTCGACTCTACATCCAGGCACCCTTGAGGCCTTCTGCCCTCCACCGTTCATAACGCTGGAGCAGGAGAGATCTCACAGACTGTCTAGTCTGTGCTCTTCAGGCCTACGTCCACCACACTAGCCAGTGGTTTAAGTCAGAGCAATTGTTCGTCTGTTATGGCGGCAGTAACGGGGCAGCTGCCACCAATCAGACCATGTCACATTGGGTCAGGGATGCTATTGCTTTTGCCCATGAGGCGCGCGGTCAAGTTCTGCCAACGGGTCTAAGGGCTCACTCCGGGTTACTTGACTATAACCCTGTTCCCTGAAAAAGCGGAAGCATCTCGCTCCGCTTTTTCAGGGAACAGGGTTACAGTCAAGTAACCCGGATTGATTTTAATGTTAAAAAGCGAAAGCATCTCGCTCCGCTTTTTCAGGGAACAGGGTTACAGTCAAGTAACCCGGATTGATTTTAATGTTAATGTTTGCTGTAACACTTTACAATATGGTTCATTAGTTAACATTAGTAAACTACCTTAGTTAACATGAACTAAGAATGAACAATACTTCTACAGCAGTTATTAATCTTAGTTAATATTAATTTCAACATTTACTAATACATTATTAAAATCAAAGGTTGTATTTGTTAATGCACTGTGAACTAACATGAACAAACAATGAACAGCTGTATTTAACATGTAGTTCTAACATTAACAAAGATTAACTAATATAGTAACAAATATATTGCTCATTGTTAGTTAATGTTAGTTAATACATTAACTAATGTTAACTAATGAACCTTATTGTTACCATGTTTGTTTATATAGCCTATTATAGTTTTTTTTTTTATATATATATATAGTATTTATATGTTCATATTTTTATATCTTATTTTTATTTCCCTAGAGCTAGATTCCGCGTCCAGGGATCGGGTTGTCTAGGCCCCCGCCTTCGACTGCCGCCCGATCCACTTTGCACCGGCCCCTTACGGTCCCTCCTGCAGGTGGTGGGTAAGTAAGGGATGGCGGACACCGGAAGTAAGGGATGCCGTCAAGCTGAAGAAGGAGTCCTACCGGGCCTGGCTGGCTTGTGGGACTCCTGAGGCAGCTGATGGGTACCGACGGGCCAAGCGGACTGCAGCCCGGGTGGTTGTGGAGGCAAAAACTCGGGCCTGGGAGGAGTTCGGTGAGGCCATGGAGAAGGACTATCGGTCGGCCTCGAAGAGATTCTGGCAAACCGTCCGGCGCCTCAGGAGGGGGAAGCAGTGCCCTACCAATGCTGTTTACAGTGGAGGTGGGCAGCTGTTGACCTCGACTGGGGATATCACCGGACGGTGGAAGGAATACTTCGAGGATCTCCTCAATCCCGCCGTCAATCCCGCCATCACGTCTTCCATTGAGGAAGCAGAGGCTGAGGGCTCGGAGGCGGACTCGTCCATCACCCAAGCTGAAGTCACCGAGGTAGTCAAGAAACTCCTCGGTGGCAAGGCACCGGGGGTGGATGAGATCCGCCCTGAGTACCTCAAGTCTCTGGATGTTGTGGGGCTGTCTTGGCTGACACGCCTCTGCAACATCGCGTGGCGGTCGGGGACAGTACCTTTGGACTGGCAGACCGGGGTGGTGGTCCCTCTTTTCAAGAAGGGGGATCGGAGGGTGTGCTCCAACTATAGGGGGATCACACTTCTCAGCCTCCCTGGGAAAGTCTATGCCAGGGTACTGGAGAGGAGAATCCGGCCGATAGTAGAACCTCGGATTCAGGAGGAACAGTGTGGTTTTTGTCCCGGTCGTGGAACACTGGATCAGCTCTATACCCTCTACAGGGTGCTGGAGGGTTCATGGGAGTTTGCCCAACCAATCCACATGTGTTTTGTGGATTTGGAGAAGGCATTCGACTGTGTCCCTCGCGGCAGCCTGTGGAGGGTGCTCCGGGAGTATGGGGTCCGGGGCCCTTTGCTAAGGGCTATCCGGTCCCTGTACGACCGGAGCAGGAGCTTGGTTCGGATTGCCAGCAGTAAGTCAGACTTGTTCCCGGTGCGTGTTGGACTCCGGCAGGGCTGCCCTTTGTCACCGGTTCTGTTCATAATTTTTATGGACAGAATTTCTAGGCGCAGCCAGGGGCCGGAGGGGGTCAGGTTTGGGGACCACACGATTTCATCTCTGCTCTTTGCGGATGATGTGGTCGTGTTGGCCTCATCAAACCAGGACCTCCAGCATGCACTGGGATGGTTTGCAGCCGAGTGTGAAGCGGCTGGGATGAGAATCAGCACCTCCAAATCCGAGGCCATGGTCCTCAGTCGGAAAAGGGTGGCTTGCCCGCTTCAGGTTGGTGGAGAGTTCCTGCCTCAAGTGGAGGAGTTCAAGTATCTCGGGGTCTTGTTCACGAGTGAGGGAAGGATGGAACGGGAGATTGACAGACGGATCGGTGCAGCTTCTGCAGTAATGCGGTCGCTGTACCGGTCTGTCGTGGTGAAGAAGGAGCTGAGCCGCAAGGCGAAGCTCTCGATTTACCGGTCAATCTACGTTCCTACTCTCACCTATGGTCATGAGCTTTGGGTCATGACCGAAAGGACAAGATCCCGGATACAAGCGGCCGAAATGAGCTTTCTCCGCAGGGTGGCTGGGCGCTCCCTTAGAGATAGGGTGAGAAGCTCGGTCACTCGGGAGGAGCTCAGAGTAGAGCCGCTGCTCCTCCACATCGAGAGGGGTCAGTTGAGGTGGCTCGGGCATCTTTTCCGGATGCCTTCTGGACGCCTTCCTGGGAAGGCGTTCCGGGCATGTCCCACCGGGAGGAGACCCCGGGGAAGACCTAGGACTCGCTGGAGAGACTATGTCTCCCGGCTGGCCTGGGAACGCCTCGGTGTCCCCCCGGAAGAGCTGGAGGAAGTGTCGAGGGAGAGGGAAGTCTGGGCATCCCTGCTTAGACTGCTGCCCCCGCGACCCGGCCCCGGATAAGCGGTAGAAAATGGATGGATGGATGGATTTTTATTTCAGTTTGTTGCTAAGGAAATATTTCTAATTTTCATTTAGCCTAACTACAAGTTAAAGTTTTTTACCTAATATTTAGATTTATATTTTTTTCAGCTTTATTTAAATTAACGAAAATGATTTTTAGTTAACAATAACAACACTGGTGAGACCATTAACATTATTTCTTCTGCATTACAGTTTAGAAAACGTTCAGTAATGTGGCTAATGTGATCATTTACATATGAACCATCTCCATGGCAAAATCATAAGTGGCAGGTGATACAAGATAACAGACAATAGGAGACAGACAGGTGAAAAACAACAGGGACTTAAAATGAGGCATAGTTTAGGTTATTCATTATTCATATGTAATTAAATTATAGTATAATATGAAACAGTTGCACTGCATACTACTTTAAACCACAGTCTGTTTATTCTGCAGTAACATTGAAGTGAAAATATTTCAGAGTTATTTGTAATCTTATCGTTTCTTTTTAGATCTGTACTTTCTTTCAAGGTTATTTTCAAAGCAACCAGGGAAAATTTTTACTAGATTTTGGCACAAATGAGAGCAATGAAACAAAGGTAAAATACAGAGGTTATAAAGACTGTGTCAAAAGGTCTTTATCTGCTCTCTGTATCTTGATGACGTTGCAAGAGTCTACAGTAGTTCTGGGCAACTATATATTCTCTCAGCCAGCTCCATAAACATCTGAGTACTGGTCCTTTTGATGTAATGCGGGTGTTACGTATTAACACCTTAAGTATTAATCATTGACAGTGTGACAGAGCAAAGAGCAAACTCTGACATACAAAAGACTACTTGTAAAGTTGTGAAATATTACATAAAAATGCAATAACCTGAAACCTAAGATATTCTGTTCAGTGAATAGGAGCAGAATCTGTGTGGACAAGCCAGAGGTTATGCATAACTGTGTGCAAACTGCAAAACCCAGCTAATCCCATGTCCTTCATTCACAGAGATACTCTGTATGTACAAAATTAACCTTGAGTTACCCAGTAGCACTAACACAACAGCTAGTAAACAACATTTTCAATTTTTTTTATAGGTTTTTCAATAACAAGTAAATCTTAAGATAACAGAAATATTGGAAGGCGTATTTTTACGTGGACAGAAGATGCATATACATAACTTTTAAAACTAATGCATAACTTTTAAATCAAACATAACTATTGGAAAAATACACAGACGGACTCGATGATGGTGAGATCAGATCATCCTGGCTGTTGTCAGATTCCTTGTGCATACAGAAATGTCACTGGATTATTACAATTAAGGCAAAAAGAATGTTTGGAAATGTAAACTGATATTTCCTACTGACACACTACAGCAAAATAAATAAATAACTGACTTAAAACCATTTTTTTTGGGGGGGGGGGGGGGGGTATTAACATGCCTAAGACTTTTGCACAGTACTGTATATATATATATATATATATATATATATATATATATATATATATATTTATTTATTTATTTATATATATTTGCTTTCACTTTTGATCAAAGTCTGATTAATGTATCTCTGCAGAATAAAATTATTTTTTTCAACCAAAAAACAAACTTTTGAATGGTACTGTACATAAACATGTTTCGTACAGCTTTTATATTCAAGTTCATTTAGACAGAACAAATCTTATAAATTCCACAGATTTCAAAGCATGACATCTGTGTATTTTAGGTGCGAGGTTGCGACAAGTTCCTAATGCATGAGTTGAAAGTAGAACAGCACGATCTCTTCATAGTTTTGGATGGAGATTCTCTCATTCACACCATGGAATCTAAAGGGAAGTGTAAGCAGTTTAATATTTAATTACTTTTACAGCTTCAGCAGGAGTACCATTTTTGTGTGTCCTACCTCGCAGAATCACCGGGTTTGTACCATGATGGGGCAAAGCGGTAAATGTCCGGAGACAGTTCAGTGTAGTGCCGGCTGTCAGTGTTACCCACACAGATACCTGTGAGAGGAAACCGTAGACAAAACTAAGAGTGAGAGAAGCTCTTGATGAGTCAATGATGTCTGTAAGGGGCACTTAAACCCCTTATGTCAATAATGACAATGCTGAAAGCCTTACCAGGAGTTACAGTGACCTGAGGGAAAATGTCATGCACCGTTTTCTTTATGATCTGGTACCCGAATGTATCATCATCTGATGGGCAGAGGGTCGAATCCACTCACCAACTCTACCTTCACACGCTCATCGGATATGGTGGATTCAATCAGCTTTAGAACCTTTAGAAAGTGAATGGGGCATTAATTATTTAACATTTGGTTTTAGTAAACTTTATGAAATATATTCAAGTATGAAAATATGCCATGGTCGTACAACTATAGAATTTGCATAATTCAAAATGTAACCAACAGCAATTGAGTCATCAAAATATTTGCATACTCAATACTGATTGGTTATCTTTCCTACCTAAATAAAAAATTATACAAAAAGATGGGTATAAAACTATACTTAAAGGCACACTATGCAAGATTAGTACCTTAATATAACAGCTTCGACCAGCAATGCAAAACCAGCAATGCAAGTTTGAGAGGTGGCGCCCCAACAAATCTCGCGAGTATCACATTTTGCTTTACGGCACAACGTCACATACATCAACAACATATGAAGCAGCCTCTATGGAAGACATTAACACGCATTTCAGATGTGAATCAGGTGACAGAATGGAGAAAAAAACCTTGGGAGAACCCAGGCTCAGTCGGGGGCCAGTTCTCCTCTGATTATGATCCAGGCAGCATTACAGGTCAGAAGTCAGATTGGATCAGAACATTCAGAATATTTATCCAGTTCCATCTGGTTGGAAGTCGGAGTCATCACGCCGTTATGGAGACTAGTTTGTTGAGGATCAGTGCCGATGACTGTCGTGTTGATGAGGCCTTCGCAGGGCTGATGAGGCTGGCACTTCAGGGCTGCGTTATGGATGGGTCCAGGTGCAGGTCCATCATGTGATCTGGATACGGCCTGGATCCGGCGGACTGTGGTAAACCTCGGATAAACAGAGAGACTAATATTAGCGTAGACGCCATCCTTCTTATGATGTAACAAGTACATCAGGATTTATGGGAAGTGTTCCCGGTTCCGGCTGACCTAATCTATGCAGCCTAACATTGAATTATACGTAATTATAATTATAAGTCTATAATGTGTTTATGAGTATGCTAGGCCAAAGAGATGTGTTTTTAGTCTAGATTTGAACTGACAGAGTGTGTCTGCTTCCCGGACAATGTTAGGAAGATTGTTCCAAAGTTTTGGTGCTAAATAGGAAAAGGATCTACCGCCAGCAGTCGATTTTGATATTCTAGGTATTATCAACTGGCCGGAATTTTGAGATCGCAATAGACGTGAAGGACTATAATGCGTTAAGAGCTTGCTCAAGTACTGCGGAGCTAAACCATTTAGTGCTTTATAAGTGATCAGCAATATTTTAAAATTTATACGACGTTTAATAGGGATGCAGTGTTGACAGAACCAGGCTAATATGGTCATTCTTCCTGGTTCTGGTAAGAACTCTAGCTACTGCATTTTGGACCAACTGTAGTTTATTTATTAAGCGTGCAGGGCAACCACCCATAATAGCATTACAATAATCCAGCCTTGAAGTCATGAACGCATGAACTAATTGTTCAGCATTTTTCAGTGAGAGCATAATGACGTAATTTAGATATATTTTTAAGATGAAAAAATGCGGTTTTACCGATGCTTGACACGTGACTTTCAAATAAAAGATTGGTATCAAAGAGCACACCCAGGTTCCTAACCGACGACAAGGACTTGACAGAGCAGCCATCAAGTTGGATTTATGGTTATAACCTACAGTATTCTAGGTTATTATGTGAGGAAGTTTTTTTGTCCAATAATTAGAATCTCTGTTTTTTCAGAATTAAGTAGAAGGAAGTTGCTAGTGATCCACTTTTTTGGATCAGCTATGCATTCCGTTAATTTTGTGAATTGGTAAGTTTTGTCAGGTTATGAAGAAATATACAGCTGAGTATCATCAGCATAACAATAAAAACTAATGCCATGCTTCCTAATGATTTTTCCCAAGGGTAGCATGTACAGAGTGAACAGCAACGGTCCTAGTACTGAGCCTTGTGGTACACCATACTGAACTTGTGATCGATAAGACATCTCTTCATTTACTGCTACAAACTGATAACGGTCAGGGCCCGGTTTCCCAAAGCGTTCTTATCTCTAAGTAGTTCTTAACCTATTCCTTAACCTCTCTCTTAACCTTATGGCACGATTCCCGAAACGTTCGTTCGCTAAGTATATCTTCTGTAAGTCACACTTTTGTAAGGTTGGTCTGGACCACTCTTAGCTTTACCTTATCACTGTTGCAGGTCTATATGAATATAATTCTGAAGTTTTAATACACCCAGACAGTATTAAATTAGGCTAATTCAAGTGTTTTCATGCAAAGAATAAAATTGTCATTACACTGATTGTTGTTAGATTTTTAATTATATTATTATACAATATTATTAATTTAATTAAAACGCTCTTTTGAAGGCCAGTGAAAGCACAGGCTACTGTCAGTTAAGTCCTATTCGGACGCTAATATTGTTTCTCATGGGCTTGTATGGTATTTTAAACATTTACAGGGGTAAGTCGGTGATTTTAGTGCCGTCCGAATCCATAATATCAGTGTTTTTCTCACCCAACCCGCGTAAAAATCCCTGGCCAAATTAGTACCTTCTGTTTTTTGACAAACAGGTCGTGTGGTAATTTAATTGCCGTCTGAATCCACATCCACAATCCACAAGATGTAAACTTTTATTACTGAAATGCTGGAAAGTATTTACAAGAACAATATTTCATTGCAGCTCCACCTCAGCGAACAAAAATGGGAAAGAGAAGAAGGCACGTAAATTTTTGAAAAGGTTATTGTGGCAGCAATATATGTTACAATTTTAAAATATGTAGGCTAGGCTATTATAGGCTATTATACTGTAGTTTGGATTATTTTTTATAATATCCAATAATCATAATAAATTGCAATTTCAACTATTTCTGAAGTGCTTCATTTATAAAGATCACCGCTTTCTCACATAAACAGCCCCTGCACGAGAGAATAATTGATTCTCGAGCCATCGATATCAAACAATTCAGCACCATCGCCACGGACAGCACCGGGTAACGTCGCACTTAAGAAGGTATATCTTAAGCAGCTTCCTAAGGTATGGTTTGGGGAACACACTTAGGAACATAAACAACTTTGGTAAGATATATCTTTCGGGCTTTCTTAGCGCGCTAAGAGTGAGCGTTATCGGGAAACCGGGCCCAGATAAGTATGATTTAAACCATGCTAATGCAATTCCACTAATGCCAACATCATTTTTGAGTCTTTTTAAAAGAATGTTGTGGTCGATAGTGTCAAATGCAGCACAAAGATCCAGTAACACTAATAGAGAGATACAACCACAATCGGATGATAAAAACAAATCATTTGTGACTCTAATAAGAGCTGTCTCGCAGATATCATTTCTTTCTAAAAAAGTAACATAGTTGTGAAGACACTGCTTTTTCTAATATCTTTGACAGAAAAGGTAGATTCGAGATCGGCCTGTAATTGACTAATTCTGTAGGAAATTCAAGTTGCGTTTTTTAACAAGCGGTTTAATCATAGCCAGCTTCAAAGTTTTTGGTACGCATCCTAAGGACAAAGATGAATTAATGATATTTAGAAGATGATCTATGACCTCTGGAAGCATCTCTTTTAGTAGCTTAGTCGGTATAGGGTCTAACATACATGTTGTTGATTTAGATGATTTAACGAGTTTAGAAAATTCTTCCTCTCCTATAATAATGAATGAATTGAATTTTTCCTTAGGGAGACTACAATGCACTGCCTGATGCAATACTGTAGTAGACGGTTATAATTTTCTCCCTGATATTATCAAACTTATAAGTGAAGAAGTTCATAAAGTCATTACTGCTGTGCTGCTTGGAAATGACTGGGGTTGAAGATTTATTTTTCGTTAGTTTAGCCACTGTTTCAAATAAATACCTAGGGGGTTTTGTTTATTTTTTTCTAATAGGGTTGAAAAATAAGCAAATCTAGCAGCTTTTAAGGCCTCTCTGTATGCAACCAAGCTCTCTTTCCATGAAATGTGGAATACCTCTAGTTTTGTTTTCTCAGTTGCGCTCCATTTTTCTGGCTGCTCTCTTAACCCTTTAAGTGTCACCCCCCTTTTTTAAAATATACATGAAAATGCACATTTCGACTTTAAATGGTTGTAATTAAAGAATGCTTTGGAGTATAGACGTAAAATTGGTCTTGTTTTAAAGAAGACATTTGGCAGATTTTTGTTGAAGTGAAATAAATTAAGAAAGTGAAACAAAAAAAAAGTTATATAAGTTTGTGTTTATGAAAATGTACAATTTAAAAAATTTAATTATTCATATTTTATATAAAATATATATTTTTAAAACCTGGCCGACTCTAAAACTGCTAGAAAATCAAAGCCAAAAATCTGAATAAGTTGTGTTTCAAATTTTAGGTTGATATCTCAAAAAATGAGCTTTCAGTGAGATTTTGTTTGGGCGCAGTACCAAACATTTTCACTAGGTGACAACCAGACTCCATTACTGTCCATATAAGGGCGCCTTCATTTCTATATGTGTTATTAAAAACATATTAATATATTTTTTTCTAAAATAATTGAATGGATGATATCTTTTGAACTCTTGGCATGAAAACAAACTGAGGTTTCATCCATTCTTTCATGATTTTTCATGTTCATTGCTATTTCAAAATAAAGGTCTGAACACGCCTTATAAATATGAAAATATTCTTGTTGCAAATTAATAAATTACAGCTCCTCTCTAATTTATTTTGGAAATCATTCACCAAATATGAAAACTAGAGTTTGTAAGCTTTCAAATGATATATAGTTTGTCAAGATTAGTTTATGTTTATTATAGGATATTACTGTTTTAAATATGTAATGATTTTGGGCCCACCGGTGGGCCGGTGACACTTAAGAGGTTAAGGGCCCGAGTGTGCTCGTTGTACCGCGGCGTTGGACTATTTTCTTTAATCTTCTTTAAGCGCAATGGAGCAACTGTGTCTAAAGTGCTGGAAAAGAGAGTTAAAAGTTTATGTCGCAATATCGAGTTCTTCTAAGCTCTCTGGGATGCTGAGATGATGAAACTGATCAGGAAGATTATTAATAAAGCAATCTTTAGTGGCAGAAGTGATAGGTCTAACATATTTATAACACGGAGTCGGCTTTGCAGCCTTGGCTAAATGAAGTTTACACAAGACTAAATAATGATCTGAGATGTCATCGCTCTGCTGTAGAATTTCAACGGCATCAACATTGATTCCATGTGATAATATTAGATCTAGAGTATGATTATGAGAATGAGTAGGTCCTGACATGTGTTGTCTAACTCCAATAGAGTTCAGAATGTCTTTAAATGCCAATCCCAATGCATCTTTTTCGTTATCTACTTGTATATTAAAATCACCAACAATTAGGACTTTATCTGCAGCCAGTACTAACTCTGATAGAAAACCAGCAAATTCTTTGATAAAGTCTGTATGGTGGCCTGTAGACAGTAGCCAGCACAAATCTCAAATGTGATTTATCATTTACACTATATATTGTTACATTAAGCACCAACACTTTTTATATTTTTTTATACAAAAGAATTATATTTGAAACTAGACTTCTTAGTAATTCTGAAAATATTACTAGAAATGCAAACACCTCCCCCTTTGCCTTTCAGACGAGGTTCATGTTTATAACAGTAATCTTGGGGGATGGACTCATTTAAAGTAATGAAATCGTTTGGTTTTAGCCAGGTTTCTGTCAAACACATAGATTATAGTCTGTAATCATATCATTAACAATGAGTGCTTTTGTAGTAAGGGATCGAATATTCAGCAACCCAAGCTTTATCATTTGCTCATTTGTATTATATCTGTTTTTTATTTGTTGAACATCAATAAAAATTTTACCCTTAGATGGATTGGGAAGTTTTTTGTATGTCCTAATTCGGGGGAACAGACACAGTCTGTATATGATGATATCTTGGTGAAAGAGGCTCTATGTGATGGGATTTATCTGACCTCAGTGACGTGAGACAGCTAGCAGACGGTCGGTTTAGCCAGTCTGTCTGCTTCCTGACCTGAGCCCCAATTCATGTTTGACCTCTAAGACTATGTGCCATATTACAAACAATTGAAATAATTAGCTACTTTATATAGCTCACATTTGTTTCAGTTCAAAAGTTCTTAAATTCAGTTTAAAAGTCTTAATGGTTTCTTTATTTAGAGAGTAAAGAGATTTTTTACTTTATAACTTTATGATACAGTATTCATAACTTTATGATACAGTAGTTTGTGATGTATGGCAACATCCAGGACAGATAACAGTGAGCAGCTTTTATGGCGAAATTCCTTTTTTGGAATTTCTGTTTTGGTTAATAATTGTTTTCATGCAGAAGTTCTGTGTGTTGGGGATAAAAGGAAGTAAAATACATGATAAATTCTGCATTTCAGCAATAGCAGACACAGTTTCTTGACTGACTTCAAGTCTTCACTTTATGATGACCAAATTTATTTTTCTAGCTGGTAAGTGATTGTTGCTCTTAGAGAATGCTTTTTAAGAGTTTGAATGTTTGAGTGTTTTATTTATTAACATTTCAATTTGTATCTCTTTTCAGGCTTTTCTCTGGCGTTGTGCCACTTTGGTAAAAAAAAAAAATGTATTTGTTGTTTCATTATTAAATATTATATTCAAAAGCCACATTTAAATAATACTAATAATAACAATTCAAATGTATCCATTATCCAAACAGCTTGTCCTTTGTAGGGTTGTGGAAATAATAATAATAATAATAATAATAATAATAATTAATAATATTATTAGTTCTGTTTTATATTATTATTAATGTTTGTGTAATAAATATTTGTGTAGTAATTTTTTTTAATTTTTTTTTTACAGGATTGGCCTTCCAACTGCTATGCTACTTCACAAACTTTTCTCAGTACAGACCTGGCGGTGGCAAGTATCTGCCATCTAATGTGGACCCACATCTGTGCACTCATTTAATTTATGCTTTTTCCATTATTAATCAGGAAAATAAATTGACAACCTTTGAATGGAATGATGAAACTCTCTACAAATCTTTCAATGGACTAAAGAAAATGTATGTGATATTATGTGATGTTTTGTTTATAAATATATTTGTTTACAGAATAGAATGCATTATGTAATTTAGTTTTGAATAATGATTTATTAATTTTTTTACAGCGAATAATGATACAAATATTTGTCTTGACAGAAACCCCAGCTTGAAAACTCTCTTGGCTGTCGGAGGATGGAACTTCGGCTCAGCTCAGTAAGAGTCCAGCTCAAACATTGAATATTGAAGGATGTGTGTGTAGAACAGAACTGTTTATTTCATCTTCATGGGATTTCCCGCTTTACTCTAGGTTCAGTATCATGGTGTCCACATCAGAAAACAGGCGGACGTTTATTCAGTCCTCCATCGCATTTCTGAGGACCCATGGCTTTGATGGTTTGGTTCTGGACTGGGAGTATCCTGGTGCTCGTGGAAGTCCTCCAGAAGACAAGCAGAGATTCACTCTGCTGTGTAAGGTACTTCCTTATTTACAGATTTGTATTCTCTCACACAAATCAATGCTCTTTACAACAACTTGATAACATGGTTGAATATTACTGCAAATATGTGACTCTAACAGGAACTCCAGGAAGCTTACCAGGCAGAGAGTGCCACCACTGGACACCCCATACTAATGCTCAGCGCTGCAGTGGCTGCTGGGAAAGGAAACATTGATGCTGCTTATGAAATTGCAGTAATGGCCAAGTATGTCTCCTGTTCACTTTTTTGTTCACTTTGAATCATGAAATATGATTATGCTTTGGATAGAATCTCTTAAAATGCCAATCAAATGTATAAATGGGTGATAACTATGAACTCGCTATTTCCCTTTTGTAATGCAGATATTTGGACTTCATTAATGTCATGACCTTTGACCTCCATGGCTCATGGGAGTCGGTAACTGGGCACAACAGTCCTCTGTACCGTGGCTCTGGAGACACTGGAGACAATATCTACTTAAATACTGTACAAAAGCCTTATATCTGTAAAATTTCTGAAATACACTGCCCGGTCATAAAAAAAGTCAAATGCCTATTGATGGAAATAACATCACAACATTTATTTCCATCAAGAGGTGCATCAATTGTTGGTCAAGATCTTGTATTGACAATGCAAGAGTCAAGCACTCTGTAAAGTCTCCTCCAGCACATCCCAAAGACTTTCAATGTATTTAAGGTCTGGTGCCAATTCATGTGTGAAAATCATTCTTCATGATCCCTCCCAACCATTCTTTCACAATTTTAGCCTGATGAATCTTGACATTGTCTTCTTGGAATATGGCCATGATGTGTCTTCCTACTGGTTGTTTAAGAAATGAAAAGCTAGACACTCCATCAATTAGGGTTAGAAGAACTGTTGTCAATCATACAGTATAACATGCTTGAAACATAATAATCACTGCAATAATGATCAAATCATAGTTTTTTATTAAGTATTTGTCTATTTAAATCCCAAAACTTTTTTTTTTTTTTTTTTGGCTGGGCAGTGTATAACAATGTATAACATATAAATGATTTATGAATTATACTGGAGTCATTGCAAACACCAAGCAGCTGGAAACATGCAACAGAAAATAACTGATTCATCATGACAATGTAGGATTTTGCAATGAAATACTGGAGAGATCAGGGTACTCCTGTGGAGAAGCTGAGGATGGGCTTTGCAACATATGGAAGAACGTTTCGTCTGGCGTCTGCAGCCAGTGGAGTTGGAGCTCCAGCTAGTGGACCTGCCTCAGCTGGACCTTTCACCAGTGAGAACGGATTCTGGTCCTATTATGAGGTCTCATCTTCAGTCTATACTCGTGCACTTACATCATAGCACAATATTTAATTGTGAAAAATAAAATCAGAAGAGTCATGGACTGATCATCTCCCATCAGATCTGTACTTTCCTTCAAGGAACCACCGTGCAATGGATTGATGATCAGAAGGTTCCTTATGCAACCAAGGATGGGAACTGGGTGGGATTTGACACCAAGGAAAGCTTTACGACTAAGGTGAATATGTCATAAATGTTGGAAATTACATACAATTTAATGCAGTTCTCCTGCTTTCAATAATTAAATCTGGTCTGCTACAGGTGAACTACCTGAAGGAGAACAAGTTCGGTGGAGCTTTCGTCTGGGCTCTGGATCTCGATGACTTTGCAGGACAGTTCTGTGGACAGGGCAACTACCCTCTTATTGGGCAACTCCGTACACTTCTTGATACTGGTACAGTACATCTCATATTTATAGAAGCCTATTCCGCCACATAAGAAAAAAAAACATACGTTGGTAAATCATAATTATCACGTGAAAAGTCAAAATTATGAGATACTAATTTATAATTATGAGATAAACAGTCAGAATTATGACATAAATGGGTTAAATTTATAATCCTACTTATGATTTTTGTCTCCATAATTTCAACTAGTTATAATTTCCATTTGTCATAATTTAGATTTTTTTAATCTCATTATTATAACTATCTACTTAAGATTTTTTATCTCATATTTATGTGCAAAATTTCATGTCAACTTTTTGTGATTTCAATTTGAGTTCAATTTTGACTTTTGATCTAATAATTATGTCATAATTTCAACTTTGTCAGACTTAAATTTCAACTTTGTCATACTTCAATTACTCAGTTTTAAATTTGTCATGACTTTTTTCATAATTTCTACTGTCATATTTTTGACATTTTATCTCATTATGACATAGCATCTCATCATTTTGACTTCTATAATGATTATATTATATAAAGAATAGATAATGTATATTCTGTTCTGCCTCACCCTGTCACGGTTTATTTTGCGGTAATATCCGAGTTTCAATTGAGTTGAAAATGGTTCATAATATTACCCGCATGCTTAAGCGTAGCCATGGATGATGCTAAATATCAGGAAATATCAGACCACTGGATGCCGTGATTAACCAGTCAGAATCCAGTATTCCAGGGAGCCGTGTAATAAACCAGATTAATAATTGGTAAACTTAAGATAAAACATCAAATTCCAATTTCCTCCTCCAGAGTTTCCATCCCTCCCTCCAAATACAACCGATGTGCTCTCTGGGACCTCAACAACAGCATCCACCACCGCTCTATCTTCTAGACCTCATGTTGTGCCGACAGCTCCCTCAGGAACAGAGTTCTGTGTAGACAAACCGACGGGGGGAATATATGCAAACCCAGCTGACCCGATGACCTTCATTCATTGTGCTAATGGCATGACCTATGTAAAGAGATGCGCTGAAGGGACCGTCTTCAATCCCAACTGCCTGTGCTGTGACTGGCCTAAGAATTAACCTCACGTTATCACGGTTTCACTATTCAGGGCCACTAGTGCCGCAATAATTTCAAATTTTATCTTTAAGTATTGTGTTAATGTCTTCAAATTTAACATAGACAGTCAATGATATAATACTACTTTCGTAAAATATTTTGTTGGGTTTAAAAAAGGGGTCACATTCTAACTTGTCTGATTAAAACTAACCTGATTAAAAAAACAGCACTTGTCCACTTATTTTACATTAGAGTGTGACTGCACCTCAGCAGCGTGGGTGAAGGTATTCTGCGTGCAGGTTTTTACTTGCGCTTCTAAGTTCAATTAATTTATTCGAATTTATTATTTAGTTTCAATTTGATTCTAGCTCTGTGTTTAATCTGATTCTAATTTCAATGTATTATAAAATTTAGATTGTTTCTAATTAGGAACTAATCATAAACATTGATTATGTAAATACGACCGAAAGGGCACTTTACTATTAGAGGTTAAAGGAGCAGGGGCTCAAGCTCTCACCCCCCTGTGCACGCCACTGTCCCGTGACCCAAGAAAAACATTCTCAATCTCACCAGAGACCTTGTGAGAGGCACACTTTTACAGAATTCTCAATCTTTCTCATAATATAAGTGACTGCTGTGAAATTGAGACCATTTTAGCAACCACACTGAGGCATTTAAAATGAATGATACCACACATGAAAGGGAAAAAGCAATAGATGCACAGGATACATCATATGGTATAAAGACATTCTTAGTGAACTTTCAGCAGGGGTGAAAGGAAAAGGAGTTTTTGGAAGTGTGAGCAGAGAAGATTAGGCAAATGGGTTTCTATGTCCTTGCTTCATGACCTTTTCTTCATATTAGCAATTTATTGTTTTGTTGCAAGCTGTCATCTTTTTGTGAGATCTCTTGTGTTCAGTCTTACAGATTATCGGTACTTCAGTATTTCGGTAACCATTGTAACGTGGTTAATTTTAATTTTTAATGTTTTTGTAGATAAAATATTTTTAGATACAATGTTAGAATATTTATCAGAAATTTTGGTCTTACAGTAACCATTGTGACGTGGTTAATTTTTAAACGTTTTTAGATAAGATATGTTTAGATACATTTATCAGAAATTTTGGTCTTACAGTAACCGTTGTGACGCGGTTAATTTTTAAACGTTTTTAGGTACGATATTTTTAGATACAATGTTAGAATATTTATCAGAAAAAAATACAGAATAAGAAAAAACACATCTGTGTTTGTATTAACAAAAATATTTATTCATTTAACCTTAACGTTCATGAAATTAAATAAATTTCATAAAAATAATCAATGCAAAACATTCACAGTAATTTTCAGACCATTTCAGTGCAAACAACTAAGAATTCAAATTAACATTCTAACAAACAATAACAATAACCTGGTGTTGAGCTACAGCTTTGTGATTCACGTGATATCCGAAACAAATGTTTATGGAGACAGACATAATCAATCATAGTCTAACACAAGATCTAATGATAATCTATTGGCCCATACTGCAATTTTTAAAATTGTACTAATGTACTAACTTTCAATAAAATCAATCAATAACTTTTAATAAAATCAATCAATAACTTTCAATAAAATCAATCAATAACTTTCAAATAAAAAGTTAAGAAGAGTAGAATAATTATATAGAGAGCTGTATTTCTCAGAAAGTTGGTTCAAAACACCAAAGCAGCATGTCTGACAATGTTAAGTCAGAAATATAAACTGTGTGTTTTCGTAACCAGAGATAACTAGTGAGATGTTTTTTTTCAAGCTCTATCATGTCCCCTGAAAACAGTAACACTTTCAAACACAAAAAGTGACACTCAAAATTGTGGAAAATTCTATTAATCTTAAAAACTAATCAGCACTTATTATTGATCCATTCGTCATCATAATGCCCATTTTGTCTGATTTATTCGCATAGCTAGCTTATTCTTTTTCAGTGAAGGAACTCAGTTGAAGTGTAATTGTGCTTAGCAAAGCTTTTGTTTTTGGTCAGGGTTTCTTATGTTTGCATTTAGTCAACAAACTTATAATTATTTGGTCAGATGTTACTCAATACATGGTGGGAGTAGCGGGATGGGGCGCGTACAACATCTGACCGCCCCTCCTCGTTACCCCCACGTAACCTCTCCATCCCCGCCGCCTCTGGTGCTTCAGGGGGCAGCGGTTTCAGTGAAATGTTAGATGTTCTGTTGCTTCCTGCTGTCATCCAGGACACGGAACATCTAACATACCCTCAAAAGGAAGTGTTAAAATTTATAAATTACATAGACGATTGGTTAATACTAGCACAATTGCAAGAGATGGCGCTTCAACACAGAGACATCGTGTTAGCTCATCTAGTTTCTCTAGGGTTGAGACTCAACGCCAAGAAACGCCATTCTTTCTCCTGCCCAGAGAATGACTTATCTCGGGATCGTTTAGGATTCTATCACAATGCGGGCACAACTGTCTCCCGCTCGAATCGAGACCCTTCGGCAAACCATGAGCAAAGTCAGGCTAGGCCAAGATCGCACTGTTCGTCAGAACCAAAAAATTTTAGGTTTCATGGCTTCAGCATCCACGGTGATTCCTCTGGGGCTGTTGCACATGAGACCGTTTCAGTTGTGGCTAAAAGCCTGGGGATTTCATCCAAGGGCCAATTCTCAAAGGCAAATAAAGTTGACGCACCGCGGGCTTCGTACCCTATCTCTGTGGCTCAGACCCCGGTTCCTCGCCTTGGGTCGCCTCGATTGGCACATCAATTGCCTCGAGCTGATGGCTGTATTTCTGGCCCTGAAATACTTTCTCCCTCAGTTGAGAGGCTGTCATGTCCTAGTGCGGGTGGACAACACAGCGGCAGTCTCTTACATAAATCACCAGGGAGGTCTGCGCTCACGCTATCTGAACAGAATAACGAGGCAGATTTTTCTCTGGGCCCAGGAGAAGTTCCTGTCACTCAGGGCAGTGTACATTCCAGGGCATTTGAATGTAGGAGCGGATTTACAGTCCAGACAGAAATTACCGACGGGGGAATGGAAACTCCACCCAGAGGTAGTCAAACAGATCTGGACCAGATTTTACGAAGCAGAGGTGGACCTCTTCGCCTCCTATCAGTCCCCTCTACTTCTCTCTGAGTCACCCAGCCCCCCTGGGTCTGGAAGCGATGGCGCACACATGGCCCAAAATGGCAAAAAGTCGGAGTTCTAGCCAGATTTCGCCAACAAGGGTCTTGCCTCTTACTGATAGTGCCGCACTGGCCGAACAGAGTATTGTTCTCAGAGATAATATCTCTACTTGACGGCTTGCCATGTGCGATTCTGGAGAGGAGGGACCTTCTGTCTCAGGCGGAGTGCACGATATTCCATCCTAGGCCTGACCTATGGAACCTTCATGTTTGGCCCCTGATGGGTACCAACTGAGGGACACTGGGCTTTCACGTAATGTTATCAAGACCATTCTAAGTGCTAGGGCTTCCTCAACTAGACAGATTTATGACAGTAAATGGGGTGTCTTTGAAAGGTGGTGCACAGCACATAATGCAGATCCAGTCAACTTCCAGATTGCTTCAGTTCTAGACTTTTTGCAGGAAAAGTTGTCGACAGGCACATGCCCCTCCACTCTCAGGGTTTATGTGGCCACTCTTTCGGCTTGCCACGCCTTGGTGGACAGGGCGCCACTCGGGAGACATCCTCTGCTCGCTCGCTTCATTCGTGGGGCCAGACGACTGAGGCCACCGGTTAGAACCAAGATCCCTTCATGGGACTTAGCTATAGTCCTCGAGGGTCTGGTTGAGACCCCCTTTGAACCTCTAGAGTCAGCGTCTGACAAACTTCTGACCCTAAATATGGTTTTTCTAATGGCTATAACTTCTTTAAAAAGAATCGGGGATATGCAGGCTCTGTCGATCTCGTCATCCTGCTTAGACTTTGCCCCAGGTATGGTGAAAGTGATTTTGCATCCTCATCCTGACTACCTGCCTAAGGTTCCTTTCTCGACTGTACATCCGGCCACCCTTGAGGCCTTCTGCCCTCCACCGTTCATAACGCTGGAGCAGGAGAGATCTCACAGACTGTGTCCAGTCCGTGCTCTTCAGGCCTACGTCCACCGCACTAGCCAGTGGTTTAAGTCAGAGCAATTGTTCGTCTGTTATGGGGGCAGTAACAGGGGGGCGGCTGCCACCAAGCAGACCATGTCACATTGGGTCAGGGATGCTGTTGCTTTTCCCCATGAGGTGCGCGGTCAAGTTCTGCCAACGGGTCTAAGGGCTCACTCCACCGGGGGGGGGTCGCCTCCTCTAATGCTCTGGCAAAGGGTGCCCCCTTGCAATTTGTTTGTGATGTGGCAGGCTGGTCCTCTCCGCACACATTCATAAGATTTTATAGTTTGGATGTTCATGCCACTCCGGGCTCTCACGTCCTTGAGTCGACATCCCAAGCTAATGTCTGAGGCCTTCTTGTGTTCTTGTGAGCACACCTACACATTCGTAAAGGGTCCAGACACCTCCAAGCTTGGCGGCGTGGGTATTCTCGTTCCCAGTGCGCTAAGCAGATAGCGGTAACACTTTACAATAAGGTTCATTAGTTAACATTAGTAAACTACCTTAGTTAACATGAACTAAGAATGAACAATACTTCTACAGCATTTATTAATCTTAGTTCATATTAATTTCAACATTTACTAATACATTATTAAAATCAAAGGTTGTATTTGTTAACATTAGGCTAGTTAATGCACTGTGAACTAACATGAACAAACAATGAACAGCTGTATTTAACATGTAGTTCTAACATTAACAAAGATGAACTAATATAGTAACAAATATATTGCTCATTGTTAGTTAATGTTAGTTAATACATTAACTAATGTTAACTAATGAACCTTATTGATACCATGTTTGTTTATATAGCCTATTATAGTAGTTTTTATATAGTATTTATAGTTTTAATTTTTATTAATTTAGTGTGTGTTTTTAATTTGTTTAACTTTAACTTATTTTTAGTTCAGTTCATTGCTTAGTAAATATTTCTAATTTTCATTTAGCCTAACTACAAGTTAAAGTTTTTTTTACCTAATATTTATATTTATATTTTATTTCAGCTTTATTTCAATTAACGAAAACGATTTTTAGTTAACAGTAACAACACTGGGGAGACCATTAACATTATTTTATTTCTTCTGCATTACAGTTTAGAAAACATTCAGTAATGTGGCTAATTGTAATGGTCACCAGCTGGAGTGCCCTTGAGAGCCACCAGAGGGCACTCCACACCACAAAAATCATGTTTCACTCGCAAACTACATTTCCCAGAACTCACTGCCCGGACTCATCATCATTGATTGCATTCACCTGTATCTCATTACCTTGTTAGTTTCAGCCTATTTATTCCATGTTCATTCATTCATTCACTCACTGCGAAGTTTTGTTTTAGTGTCACACTGCAATTCTGAGCATTCTCCCTGGTTTCATGTCTCTTGGTTTTTGGATTTCTTGCCTGTTCTGTGGATTACTCTCTTGCCTTTGCTCCCTGCCTGTTTTGTTTGTTTGTTTGTGTAATGATTCATGTCTGTGTTCCTCTGTCTTGTCCCATGTTTAGCAGTTCCCTGTTATGTTGATTAGTCTCCCCAGGTGTTTCTTATTTACCACGCCCCTTTGTTATCTTGTTTAGCTTGTTTGCATTTGTATTTAAACCCCTGTGCTTCAGTTGTTGTTTGTCGGTCGTTGTAGCTGTTTCCATGTTCAGTGTTCCAGTCCTGAATTCCCTATCGTTCGGTCACTACGACGTACGTCGTGGTGAACGACGAATAGGAATCTCGCTAGAGAGGCCAATCTACTTCGAGTGAACTAAAACAAGCCAATGCACATTGGCGTGCAATCATTTGCATCAGCTGTGCAGCCTCGCAGCGCGGGTATTTAACGAGCAGCTGGTGTGATTGCACTTCAGCTTTTTGCTTCGGAGCCAAGCACTTCGATGCGTTCTACAGAGTGTGACTTTGACGAGACGAGCCTTATTGGACCTCTCCTTCCCGGTGCGGGCGTAACAACACGGCAGCGCGAGCAGTCTTCTTTTCTTCTCTCTTCTTTTTCTCTGTCTTTTTTGTTTTTGTTACATACTGAGCAAACAAAAAAAGCTGTTATAACAGCTGGTAAGGTGCGCCATCAGAGCGCTTAAAAGCTGTTTTTACAGCTGGTAAGACCTGCCAGCGAGAGAGAGAGAGACAACGCACAGACAGGTGCACATTTCTGTCTGTGTTCGCAGTGACTGTTCCCCTGCGTGTTTCAGCGCCAGTGAGAGCAGTCCCTAAAAGAGCTTACACAGATAGAGAGCGTCTTTTTAAAGATGACTTTCTATCTGTGTGTTTCTGGATGCGGTCGTTACCTGGGCTCACGGGATGGTCACGAACGCTGCCTTGTGTGTCTGGGCATTAAACACGCTGAGGCAGCGTTGGTGGATGAGTCATGTACCCATTGTGGGAAGATGACCATCGCGGAGCTGCGGTCGAGACTCACGTCCCCGTGCCGCTGCCTCGATCCAATCCTCCTCAGAGGGTTGCTTCGGGCAGTGACATGGGTGACCTGAGGATCACTGTGAGCGTGTCTCCTTCGGGGAACCAACCCCCTAGGAGCCCTCACCCCTCTCATGCTCCGCAGCCAGTTGAGCCCACATTGGAGAAAGCTGGACCATCCTCGCGGTGTGTACCGGTTGTCTCCTTTGGGGCTCCCTGTGAGGATCAGATGTCGATCGCTGCATCGGAGGGTCAGTCAGACTTCTCTGCGGATGACGACTCGGTGCCGATACCTCCTTCGGGTGTGTCAACGGTGCATGAGACGGACCCGGAGATGATGGCCATGCTTTCCCGGGCCGCCAACGGGGTCGGGCTCGTGTGGAATCCTCCACCGTGTCCCGAACCCTCGAGGTTGGATGATTGGTATCTCGGGGTGGCGCGGGCTGGTTCTCTGCAACCCACCCCAGTGCCTTTCTTCCCGGAAGTGCATGAGGAGCTTACGGGGACGTGGACGGCACCTTTTACTGCCAGAAACCGTTCCGGTGGCTCCTCCTCCCTCACCACCCTTGATGGCGGGGCAGCTAAGGGATACACGCGCATCCCGCCAGTGGAACGGGCCGTTGCTATGCAACTGTGCCCTAACTCCACTTGGCGCGGAGAACCGTGTCTCCCTTCACGGGCCTGTAAGTACTCGTCGGATCTAACCGGCAAGGCTTACAAGGCCTGTGGGGAAGCTGCCTCTGCCGTGCACGCCATGGCGTTGCTGCAGGTTCATCAGGCCAAGGCACTGAAGAACCTGCACGAGGGTGGTCATGATCCCCAAGTTCTTCAGGAACTTCGTATCGCGACGGACATCGCGCTTCGTGCGACGAAGGTGACCGTGCGGTCGGTGGGTCGTGCGATGTCCACCATGGTCTGGCTGTGTCTGGCGGACATGCGGGAGACCGACAAGCTCCGGTTCCTTAACTCCCCCGTGTCCCAGACCGGCCTCTTCAGTGACGCGGTCGAGAACTTCGCCCAGCAGTTCTCGGCTGTACAAAAGCAGACTGAGGCCATCCGTCACATCCTGCCGCGGCGGCCAGCTGCTGCTCCCACTCCTCCGTCTGCGGCTCCTCAGTCTGCTCGTCGCCGAGGGCGGCCTCCTGCGGCCTCCTGCGTCTGCCCCTGCTCCCGCGCCACAGCAGCAGTCTCCATCCAAACGGCGCCGTGGAGCCAGTCGCAGGCGGGCCGCCCCGCCCGTCCAGGACCCGCTAAGAAGGGCGGCAAAGCCAGGAGCAAGCGGCCCTAGGACGGGCGACCCAGAGATGGCAGGGACTGCTCTCCAGGAGACGATGACTGCATCGCTCCATCCCCCGGAAGAGGGCCGGGTGGAAAATCTTTGTTTTCCTTTTCTTTTTGTTCCGCCGCTGGCCTCAAAACCAGCGGTACTCAAATTTTCAATAAAAGAGCAGTTTCTTCCGTCTCTGGGTCCGAAGAGGGCCCGGAGAGCAGTGGGGGGAGAGAATCCTCACCACTCTCATCCGCCTCTTCTATCGCCAGCAGGCAGCAGTGTGCAGTTCGAGAACGCAACCAAGCCGTCTCCTGCACCTCCCGCCTCGTGGAACCAGGTAAGTGTTGCGCAGCACACTCAGACTCCGCTACGGGCCGCCTCCCAGAGAGAGCCTCCCGAGCCGAGCCCCTGTGTTCCACCTCGCTGCCCCACTCCGGGTACGCCTACGGTCCCTTTGGTCCCACTTGTACGGTCTCTGCGAGCCTGGCTAGTGCTCCCCAGTCTGTCTCGCTGGCTCATTCGGACCATCAGGCTCGGCTATGCGATTCAGTTCGCCCGGCGTCCCCCCAAGTTTCGGGCCATCCACTCCACTACAGTGAGAGCAGCCGATGCCCATGTCTTGCGCGCGGAGATCGCAGTCCTACTGGCGAAGGACGCGATAGAGCCGGTCCCTCCAGCCGATATGAGGTCAGGGCACTACAGTCCCTACTTCATTGTGCCCAAGAAAGGTGGTGGGTTACGACCAATCTTGGACCTGCGAGTTTTGAATTGGAGCCTTCACAGGCTACCGTTCAAAATGCTCACGCAGAAACGCATTTTCGAATGCATCCGTCCCCAAGATTGGTTTGCAGCGATCGACCTGAAGGACGCGTACTTTCATGTCTCGATTCTTCCTCGACACAGGCCGTTTCTGCGCTTTGCGTTCGAGGGTCGAGCATATCAGTACAAGGTCCTACCCTTCGGGCTGGCCCTGTCTCCCCGGGTCTTCACGAAAGTCACGGAGGGGGCCCTTGTTCTCATGAGAGAACAGGGCGTTCGCATTCTCAACTATCTCGACGACTGGCTCATACTAGCACACTCTCGAGATCAGTTATGCGAACACAGGGACCTCGTGCTCAGGCACCTCAGCCAGCTGGGCCTTCAGGTCAATTGGGAGAAGAGCAAACTCGCCCCCATGCAGAGGATCTCTTATCTCGGTATGGAGTTGGATTCGGTCGCACAGACAGCGCGCCTCACAGAGCAACGCGCTCAGTCGGTGCTGAAGGCTGGTACAGAGGCTCCTGGGGCATATGGCAGCGGCAGCAGCGGTAACTCCGCTCGGCCTGCTCCATATGAGACCGCTTCAGCACTGGCTTCACGGCCGAGTCCCGAGATGGGCGTGGCATCACGGCACTCACCGGGTGGCAATCACACCGGCGTGCCGCCAGACCTTCAGTCCGTGGTCAGACCCCTCGTTCCTCCGGGCTGGAGTCCCCTTGGAACAGGTGTCCAGGCATGCTGTGGTTTTCACAGATGCCTCTGCCACCGGCTGGGGTGCCACGTACAACGGGCATGCAGTGTCAGGGGTGTGGACGGGCCCCCAACTGCACTGGCACATCAACTGCCTCGAGTTGCAAGCAGTACGTCTCGCTCTGAGCCGCCTAAAAAGGCCGCTACAGGGCAGAGACGTGCTGGTCCGTACGGACAACACTGCGACCGTTGCGTACATCAACCGTCAAGGTGGTCTACGCTCCCGTCGCATGTCGCAACTCGCCCGCCATCTCCTCCTTTGGAGTCAGAAGCATCTGAGGTCGCTTCGAGCCATGTATGTCCCCGGTGTGCTCAACCGTGTGGCCGACGAGCTATCATGAGCTGTGCTCCCGGGAGAATGGCGACTCCACCCCCAGGTGGTTCAGCTGATCTGGAGAGAGTTCGGAGAGGCTCAGGTAGACCTGTTTGCCTCCTCAGAAACCTCCCACTGCCGGTTGTTTTACTCCCTGACCGAGGAAACTCTCGGCACGGATGCACTGGCACACAGCTGGCCCCGGGGCCTCCGCAAATATGCATTTCCCCCAGTGAGCCTACTTGCACAGACCCTGTGCAAAGTCAGGGAGGACGAGGAGCAGGTCCTTCTGGTGGCTCCCTATTGGCCCACCTGGACTTGGTTCCCGGAACTCATGCTCCTCGTGACAGTCCCTCCCTGGCCCATTCCTCTGAGGAAGGATCTTCTGACTCAGAGATGGGGCACTCTTTGGTACCCGCGTCCGGACCTCTGGAATCTCCATGTCTGGTCCCTGGACGGGACGTGGAGGTTCTAGGTGACTTACCCCCAGAGGTACTTAACACCATCACTTCTGCGCTAGCGCCGTCTACGAGACGTGCGTACGCCTTGAAGTGGAGCCTGTTCGTCGAGTGGTGTTCCTCCCGCAGAGAGGACCCCCGAAGATGTTCGATAGGGTCAGTGATTTCCTTCTTGCAGCAAGGGTTGGAGCGAAGGCTGTCTCCCTCCACCCGTAAAGTACATGCTGCTGCTATTTCAGCATATCATGACCACATAGATGGCAAAACAGTTGGAAAGCACGACCTGGTCGTCAGGTTCCTTAGGGGGGCGAGACGATTAAATCCTCCTCGTCCCCCCTCCATACCATGTTGGGACCTTTCCCTGGTGCTCCGAGCACTTCAGGATGCTCCCTTTGAGCCTTTGCAGTCAGCAGACTTAAAGCTTCTCTCCTTGAAGACTTTGCTGCTGATTGCACTGGCCTCGATCAAGAGGGTAGGGGACCTGCAAGCATTTTCGGTCGACGAATCGTGCCTAGAGTTCGGGCCGGGTGACAACCTTGTTGTACTGAGACCCCGGCCTGGCTATGTGCCCAAGGTTCCTACCACTCCCTTTAGAGATCAGGTAGTGAACCTGCAAGCACTGCCCCTGGAGGAGGCAGACCCAGTCCTGGCTTTGCTCTGTCCCGTTCGCGCTCTGCGTATGTACGTGGACAGAACCCAAAGCGTCAGGACCTCAGACCAGCTCTTTGTCTGTTAAGGAGGCCAGTAGAAGGGAAAGGCTGTCTCCAAGCAGAGGATGGCCCACTGGATAGTGGATGCCATCGCCTTGGCTTACGAAGCTCAAGGCGTGCCCTGCCCGCTCAGGTTGCATGCACACTCCACGAGAGGCGTTGCATCCTCTTGGGTGCTGGCACGTGGCTCCTCGCTAACAGATATCTGTAGAGCTGCGGGCTGGGCGACACCTAACACGTTTGCTAGATACTATAGCCTACGTGTAGAGCCCGTGTCCTCCCGTGTTCTCACCCTAAACGGGTAGAAGCACTGTGAGTACCAGCTCTGTCGGCTTGCTGCACCCTACTGTGCACCCTTATTGCTCCAGAGTTAAAACCTGTCGAGTCCTCCAAACACCCTCGGCCCGGACGTGGCGGAGCGTCCAGTGCCAGGCCTTTACCCGCTGAATCCTTGAGAACCGGGTCTAGGCTGGGTCCCATATGTGTGACCCTACAGGGATCCCATATGTGTATATTTTCCACGGCTGCTCCTAAACGGAAGCCTGTGTCTTTCCCTTGGGCTAAGTCACCCATTATTCATATGCAGTACAACCCTTGGGTTAGTCCATATGTGTATTCCCACATAACTCTTCTTAAGAATGTGGTTCCCGCAGCGTTCCCCTCCCTCAGTTCGGGCACGCTTTCCCAGTGTTATCCAATAATCTCACTGTATGGGTTATCACGGAACAACAGTGAAGGATACTCTTGGTGTAAGCCCTCTCCTATCGTCCTTCCAGGCAAGAAGGTGTAGAGGCTTGCCCAGGGCGCTGGATGAGGTGCAGCAGCTGTGGCACTTTGGTAGGGATTCCTATTCGTCGTTCACCACGACGTACGTCGTAGTGACCGAACGATAGGGAACGTCTTGGTTACATGTGGTAACCCTCGTTCCCTGAGGGAGGGAACGGAGACGTACGTCCCGTCGCCACATCTGCCGCTACCCGCCGGGGCGACCAGCTTTTCAGGCTTGGCTCCTCAGCAAAAAACTGAAGTGCAATCACACCAGCTGCTCGTTAAATACCCGCGCTGCGAGGCTGCACAGCTGATGCAAATGATTGCACACCAATGTGCATTGGCTTGTTTTAGTTCACTCGAAGTAGATTGGCCTCTCTAGCGAGATTCCTATTCGTCGTTCACCACGACGTACGTCTCCGTTCCCTCCCTCAGGGAACGAGGGTTACCACATGTAACCGAGACGTTCTGTATGCCATTGTTTGCCCTGGATTTCCTGTTTGTTTCATTAAATTAGTGCTTGCATATGGATTCTCTCTCTGCTTCGTCCTTGCCTCATCACAACAGATTGTTTGTTTGTTTGTTTGTTTGTACGTATGTACGGACTGCCTGCCTGTGTTTGACTTTGCCTGTACCTTGGATTACGCCTTTGGATTGCCCATAATAAAGCTGCATTTGGATCTCAACCTTCGTGTCTCGGAGCAGTTCGTGACACTAATGTGATCATTTACATAAGAACCATCTCCATGGCAAAATCATAAATGGCAGGTGATACAAGATAACAGGCAATAGGAGACAGACAGGTGAAAAACAACAGGGACTTAAAATGAGGCATAGTTTAGATTATTCATTATTCATATATGTAATTAAATTATAGTATAATATAAAACAGTTGCACTGCGTATACTTTAAACCACAGTCTGTTTACCCTGCAGTAACATTGAAGTGAAAATATTTCAGAGTCATTTGTAATCTTATTTCTTTTTAGATCTGTACTTTCTTTCAAGGTAACTTTCGAAGCAACCAAGGAAAATATTGACTAGATTTTGGCACAAATGAGAGCAATGAAACAAAGGTAAAATACAGAGGTTATAAAGACTGTGTCAAAAGGTCTTTATCTGCTCTCTGTATCTTGATGTCATTGCAGGAGTCTACAGTAGTTCTGGGCAACTATCTATTCTCTCAGCCAGCTCCATAAACATCTGAGTACTGGTCCTTTCTATGTAATGCGGGTGTTACATATTATCTTAAGTATTAATCATTGACAGTGTGACAGAGCAAAGTCAAAAATATAAACTCTGACATACAGAAGACTACTTGTAAAGTTGTGAAATATTACATAAAAATGCAATTACCTGAAACAGTGAATAGGAGCAGAATCTGCGTGGACAAGCCAGAGGTATTGGGTCTCATTCATGAAACACGAGCAGAACGAATTTTTGTGTAAATCGTGTGTAAAGTGGTTCTGGCGTAAATTTTCGGATTCATTAAAATGTTCGTATTTTCCAAATGTTAGTTGGTACGAAAGAAATCTACACCTGCTGCAGCCACGCGCATTAATTATTAATTAACTAAAAATAGTGACGATGTTTATCTTAACCATAGACAGTTACATTACTGCAGTTAAACCAATGTGTCCGTTACAAAGCGGGTGCCGGCTTCTGAAAGTATGTGTAACGAACGCATCCATCAGGTGCTGCGAGGCAAAAGCCTAAGCACACAAAGAAGCACAGCTCAAAATGCAGGTGTGTGAGTTGTCGTCATCTATTTTGGAGTGATTGCAATGTATTCTAAATATAAACTTGTACTGTAGATCAGCGTCATTTCTGGAAAAATCATTCACCGCTTTATTACGAGTTTAAAAGAGCGCGAGCGTCATTAACGTGCCCAGACGCGACGCTTTGAATTTGCGCGTACAATGAATAACATCGCGTCGGGAGCTGACTAGTAAAAAAGCTACAAAATTAAAAGACAAGACGTCTGTATTCTAAGTTAAAAAGCCAACACACTACAACATTTTTAAATGTTTCAAATAAAGGATCTCATATCTATGGGTCTATCTTCTAAATTCTGCTGATGATTAGATTCCTGACATTACGCCAATAATATCACTTTATCCATTTTTTCTGCTCAGTAGCGATCGTGTCTTTCTCTTCCACTTGATTTGTGTATAGCATATTTAAAGTAGCAATGCAATATAAAAGCACTTATGCTCATTTACTGAAGTGGGATTCTAGAACAGTGAATAAATTGAATAAAACAGCAAAATAACAACAACAATAACATCTTCATTAAACAAAAAAGAGATTACCTTAGATAAAGTTTGATTAATATGTACATACAGTACCGGTAAAAGTCTGGACCCATTACTATTTTTAATGTTTTTTGAAAGAAGTTTATTATTATGCTCTACAAGCCTGCATTTATTTGATCAAAAATACAGAAAAAACAAACAGGAATATTCAGCAAGGATGTGTTAAATATATAAAAAGTGATAGTGAAGACTTTTTTAAAACAACTTTTTAATAATCAAAAATCCTGAAAAAAAGTATCACAGGTTATAAAATAAATATTAAGCACCATTTCTAACATTTGATAATAAATCAGAATGACTAAATTCAGCTTTGCATTACAGAAATATATAGTAAAATAGAAAACCATTATTTTAAATTTTAATAATATTTCACTATATTATTTTTCTGTATTTTTGATCAAATAAATTCAGGGGGGGGGGGGGGGGGCCTCCAACATGAATTTTGCCTAGGGCCTCCTAATGTCTAGAACCGGCCCTGGCCACGCGTAAATAGTGCGTTTAACATCCGAACGTTTTGCTCATTAATAAGGCTGCATTTTAATTCACCTTAATCGGGTACATATTTACACAGCATTTTGAAAAAAATATTATATATAGTAATTACGGTTTTTCTTTTTACTTTTATTATGAGAGCCAGTAATAGCATCTGCAAACGGAACACAAAGTCCGCAAGTCACAAGTGTTGCAGTCAAGCTTCATGTCGAACCATTTTCTTTTCACTTCTGGGACTGTTCGATTAACAGATGAAACTCCATTAACTGCATCTGTAATATGCTGCCAAGCTTCCTTTTTTTTAGGACCTGATACGCCACTATGTACGCTTGAAAATAAAATGTGGCGTTTTGAATGAACTTCTGATAATAAAACTTAAATTTCTGCATCTGAGAAATTTCTCTTTTTCATTCGCTTTTGAGAAGACATGTTGAAATCCTTCGTTTGGTGTCATAATATGATGCCCATATCAGTCGGATTTAATGTGCGGGATTTATGGTAATTGAGAATGAGCGTGCACGCGCGTCCCATTTACGACTGATTGGAATTCATTAACACACACACACACATTTCACTATCACATCTGACGTTTACGAAGTATTTGTGAATCAGGAGAAGAGTTTTCGGGAAGGTCTCTTTACGCGCAAATCACTCACATATTTAGCCTACTCGTATATTTACGAATGTTTCATGAATGAGACCCAATGTGTGCAAACTGCAAACCCAGCTGATCCCATGTCCTTCATTTACAGAGATACTCTGTGCAGAATTAACCTTGAGTTAACCAGCAGAAATATTGGAAGGCGTATTTTTACGTGGACAGAAGATGCATATACATAACTTTTAAAACAATGCATAACTTTTAAATCTAACATAACTATTGAAAAAATATTTGTAAACACTGTGTTTTGCATGAAGACAAACCTCATAAATGGCAAGATATTTTATATAGGTAAAGCTGAGCATCAGCATCATTACTCCAGTCTTCAGTGTCACATGATCCTTCAAAAATAATTACAATATGCTGATTTAGCTGCTGCTTAAAATATTTTTATTTTTTTGTGTGGATACTGTGATGATTAGAATCTTAAGTTAAATTGTGTGTGTGTGTGTGTGTGTGTGTGTGTATATACAGTACCAGTCAAAAGTTTGGAAACTACTATTTTTAATGTTTTTGAAAGAAGTCTCTTATGCTCATCAAGCCTGCAGTTAAAAAAACACAAAACAAAAAAAAAAAACAGTAATATTATGAAATATTATTACAATTTAAAATAATGGTTCTCTTTTTTAATATACTTTAAAATGTAATTTATTTTTGTGATGCAAAGCTGAATTTTCATCAGCAAGTACTCCAGTCTTTGGTGTCTTATGATCCTTCAGAAATCATTCTAATATGATGATTTGATACTCAGTTATTATCAATGATGGAAACAGTTGTGCTGTTTAATATATTTTTTTGGAATACTTTTTTCAGGATTCATTGATGAGTAAAACGTTAACAGCATTTATTCATAAAAACAGCATTTATTCAAAATAAAAACATTTCTAACAATATAAATCGTTACCATCACCTTTTATCAATTTAACGCATCCTTGTTGAATTAAAGTACTAATTTCTTTTAAAAAAAATAGTTATTGTTCCCAAACTTTTGAACGGTAGTGTATATTGTTACAAAAGATTTCTATTCTAAATAAATACAGTTCTTTTTAACTTTTTATTCATCAAATAATCCTGAAAAAAGTATCTCAGGTTATAAAAAAAATATTAAGCAGCACAACTGTTTCCAACATTGATCATAAATCATCATATTAGAATGATTTCTGAAGGATCATAAGACACCAAAGACTGGAGTACTTGCTGATGAAAATTCAGCTTTGCATCACAAAAATAAATTACATTTTAAAGTATATTAAAAAAGAGAACCATTATTTTAAATTGTAATAATATTTCATAATATTACTGTTGTTGTTTTTTTTGTTTTGTTTTTTAACTGCAGACTTGATGAGCATAAGAGACTTCTTTCAAAAACATTAAAAATAGTAATGTTTCCAAACTTTTGACTGGTACTGTATATATATATATATATATATCTTTACTTTCACTTTTGATCTCTCTCTCTCTCTCTCTCTCTCTCTCTCTCTCTATATATCTATCTTTCACTTTTGATCAAAGTCTGATTAATGTATCCCTGCAGAATAAATGTATTTTTTTCAACCAAAAACCAAGCTTTTGAATGCTACTGTACATAAACATGTTTCGTACAGCTTTCATATTCAAGTTCATTTAGACAGATCAAATCTTATAAATTCCACAGATTTCAAAGCATGGCATCTGTGTATTTTAGGTGCGAGGTGGCGACAAGTTCCTAATGTCACTATTCTGCATGAGTTGAAAGTAGAACAGCACGATCTCTTCATAGTTTTGGATGGAGATTCTCTCATTCACACCATGGAATCTAAAGGGAAGTGTAAGCAGTTTAATATTTAATTACTTTTACAGCTTCAGCAGGAGTGCCATTTCTGTGTGTCCTACCTCGCAGAATCACCGGGTTTGTACCATGATGGGGCAAAGCGGTAAATGTCCGGAGACAGTTCAGTGTAGTGCCGGCTGTCAGTGTTACCCACACAGATACCTGTGAGAGGAAACCGTAGACAAAACTAAGAGTGAGAGAAGCTCTTGATGAGTCAATGATGTCTGTAAGGGGCACTTAAACCCCTTATGTCAATAATGACAATGCTGAAAGCCTTACCAGGAGTTACAGTGACCTGAGGGAAAATGTCATGCACCGTTTTCTTTATGATCTGGTACCCGAATGTATCATCATCATAGGAGCTGATGGGCAGAGGGTCGAATCCACTCACCAACTCTACCTTCACACGCTCATCGGATATGGTGGATTCAATCAGCTTTAGAACCTTTAGAAAGTGAATGGGGCATTAATTATTTAACATTTGGTTTTAGTAAACTTTATGAAATATATTCAAGTATGAAAATATGCCATGGATGTACAACTATAGAATTTGCATTATTTGAAATGTAACCAACAGCAATTGAGTCATCAAACTATTTTGCATACCCAATGGACTCATTTAAAGTAATGAATGGTAATGTCTGCTTCCTGACCTGAGCCCCAATTCATGTTTGAGCTCTAAGACTGTGTGCCATATTACAAACAATTGAAATAATTAGCTACTTTATATAGCTCACATTTGTTTCAGTTCAAAAGTTCTTAAATAAATCTTAATGGTTTGTTTATTTAGAGAGTAAAGATATTTTTTACTTTATAACTTTATGATACAACATCCAGGACAGATAACAGTGAGCAGCTGATCTGTTAATCATTGTTTAATCAAACATGTGTGTTGGGGGTAAAAGGAAGTAAAATACATGATAAATTCTGCATTTCAGCAATAGCAGACACAGTTTCTTGACTGACTTCAAGTCTTCACTTTATGATGACCAAATTTATTTTTCTAGCTGGTAAGTGATTGTTGCTCTTAGAGAATGCTTTTTAAGAGTTTGAATGTTTGAGTGTTTTATTTGTTAACATTTCATTTGTATCTCTTTTCAGGCTTTTCTCTGGCATTGTGCCACTTTGGTGAGTTTTTATTTATTTATTAGTTGTTTCATTATTAAATATTATATTCAAAAGCCACATTTAAATAATACTAATCATAACAATTTGAATTTATCCATTATCCAAACAGCTTGTCCTTTGTAGGGTTGTGGAAATAATAATAATAATAATTCATATTATTATTAGTTCTGTTTTTTTATTATTATTATTAATATTTGTGTAATAAATATTTGTGTAGTAATTATTTTTATTTAATTTTTTTCAGGACTGGCCTTCCAACTGCTATGCTACTTCACAAACTGGTCTCAGTACAGACCTGGCGGTGGCAAGTACCTGCCATCTAATGTGGACTCACATCTGTGCACTCATTTAATTTATGCTTTTTCCATTATTGATCATGAAAATAAAGTGACAAGCACTGAAGTGAATGATGAAGCTCTCTACAAATCTTTCAATGAACAAAAGAAAATGTATGTGCGATCATCGGATGTTTTGTTTATGAATATATTTGTTTACAGAATAGAAAGCATTATCTAATGTAGTTTTGAATAATGATTTTTTTTATTTTTTTTTGTACAGCGAATAATGATACAAATATTTGTCTTGACAGAAACCCCAGCTTGAAAACTCTCTTGGCTGTCGGAGGATGGACCTTCGGCTCAGCTCAGTAAGAGTCCAGCTCAAACATTGAATATTGAAGGATGTGTGTGTAGAACAGAACTGTTTATTTCATCTTCATGAGATTTCCCGCTTTACTCTAGGTTCAGTATCATGGTGTCCACATCAGAAAACAGGCAGACGTTTATTCAGTCCTCCATCGCATTTCTGAGGACCCATGGCTTTGATGGTCTGGATCTGGACTGGGAATATCCCGGTGCTCGTGGAAGTCCTCCAGAAGACAAGCAGAGATTCACTCTGCTGTGTAAGGTACTTCCTTATTTACAGATTTGTATTCTCTCTCACAAATCAATGCTCTTTACCACAAGTTGATAACATGGTTGAATGTTGGAGTAAAAATCAATAAAGATGATAAATAATAATATGCATGTACGCATGTCCATAAGTACACTGGTGAAAATGCTTATTTTGCATTTTTCTATTTAAAAAATGGGTAACGCTTTACAATAAGATTTCATTTGTTACAATTAGTTAACTTCAACATTAACTACTACATTTTTAAAATCAAAAGTTCTATATGTTAACATTAGTTAGTTAATACTCTGTGAATTAAGAAGAACATAGACATTTTATTAACTAACATTAACAAATGTTTTTTAAAAATGTATTGCTCGTTTAATGTATTAACTAATGTTGACAAATAATTCCTTATTGGAAAGTGTTACCCAGGGGCGTAGAATTTAGTAGGGACGCTAGGGACGTGTCCCTACCAATATCCAGTGACACTGATATATCCTTAGCAATAATTTCGATCAAAACTTAAAATATATTTATATTGATGTCCCCGTCCCTACCAATTTCAAAATCAAACCTACGCCACTGGTGTTACCTAAAACTGTAAATAAAAAAATAAATATGAGCATAACAAAAACTTGAGAGGAAAATTAATTACAATTTTTTTTGGATGTATTTGGTTTGTTCCTCTTTTGCTTTAATGACAGCAGCACTTGAGCTTCATGAACTCCACAAGTTTGTGTAAAACCTGATGATCATGTTCTCCAGCATGATTGAGATGATCCAGAGGAACATCTGACCTTTTGTAAAGAGTCACATGATCAGTGTAACAAATGCACTTATTTGATTTGTTACCAGGAAATAGTGCAGAATCAGAAATATTTATTTTTGTTTAACATCATGCATATTTATTTAAAGGTGCCCTAAAATGGATTGTTTTATTATTTTACAATGTTTCCTGGGGTGCCCTTATAATGTTAGTATGTTTTTTAGATCTAAAGTTGTTATAATTTAGAAATAAAAGGCATATTTCCTAGCCTGATTTCATCCTCTGATTTGAACACTGTTTGAAGGGGCGTGTCTAGGGTGACCAGACGTCCCGAAAAATTCGGGACAGTCCCGAAATCTAAGCTGTTGTCCCGAATCCCGAATCCGGCCCTAATTGTCCCGAAAATTATACTAAAGCAAATTCTTGAGTTGTTATTTTCTGATAAAACATTAAAAAACTGTCCGTGGGGTTGAGTCGTCCTGCAGCCAGCCCCCGCCGGCTGCGCATTGGAGGCATCTTTTTTTCTTTTTTTGAAGTTCTACAAAGATACCGTAGGCGCGAATTTAAATGCATTGATAAGCGAGCGCAAGTTGCCGCAGCTGCGAGGACTCTGAATGTGCAGGCAGCCAGTCGTAAAGTAAAGGAGTGATTGATTGGTCGCAGCACTGTGTGCAAAAAAATACAGGCGTGTCTGCTGAGAGACTTCAGAGTAAACGCCCACTGCTGTGATTGGCTGACATGCTTGCATATGAAATATCTGGCATTACATGTAGAACTATCTGGAAAACTTTTACTATTACAGCTTTTATACGTATTTACTATTACAGCTATCGAGACTAACGAATCGTGAGAAGTTTTTTAAGTATTTAGATCTATTCCCATCACATAAAAGGTTGCAGTGATGAGCATCGAGCAGATTACAGTCTGTTGATCGCGTGAATGAAGATCGTATCACTGCAACGCAGTTTCTGCGAGTAGTATGAAGCTGCAGACTCGGAGCCTGCATCTACAGTCCCGCACCCAGAGTCCCGCATTCTCAGACCCCTCGTTTTTCGAGACAGCGCCTCCTATCAAATTTAATTTTATTTAGCGAATCATACTCATTCGATTTCTTTTTTAATCAAACTACTTTATAGCTCATCGATACACCAACATATGAATAGTCCATTTAATATTTGTAAAGATAGTTAAATTTGAGCCGTTAATGTATGTTTTTTCGCCTTTTTTCCCCGAAAATATTTAGAAAGTTATCCTTTAACCTTGGACTTTTTGTAGACAAGCATGTTGTAAAAATTTGATGAAAATTAGTTGACATTAAAGTAGACCAATTAAATACATTAAGTGTGTTAATATCAAAGAATGTCATCATTAATTATTTAATCAGATTTACCGTTTTTTTTTTTAACTATAAATTGAATTAGCCTAATTAATGTCGGAGTAATTATTTTACTTTAGGCCTATATAATTTATGTAGACTACTTAAATTAGTTCTTATAAAACGTAAGTATTAAAATTACTTTCATTCATCTGCATTCATCGGCATTCATCTTTTATTTTAGTGACGTCGAGGAATTTGACAGAGCGATTGCAAAAAGAAGGAAAAAAGAAGGAACATTCGCCTACCAGAAAGTAATTATTTTACCTTATGCATTTACATTTTATTTTACATTTATTCATTTAGCAGACGCTTTTATCCAAAACGACTTATAAATTGAAGACAAAAAGTAAAGTCACTAACATAATTCTTTCTTCCTTTTTGCTGTTTACAGCAAGATGATCGTTTAGGTCAATCAAGTTTAAGTGATCGTTAAATAAAGTACAGAATTGTTTATTATTGGTGTTTTGTCTATTCTTATTTGAGTTTTGCTTCGCATTCAAAATATCAAAAAACAGGTTTTGTAATGTTAGCATGGTATAATGTTAATTAGACCATTATAGGTTGAACTGAAAGAAAATAGGATTTTGAATAAAAAAAAACATTGTAGCAATATAATATCACAAAATATTTTTCAGAAGATAGTTCAATCTGTAATTGTATCCCTTCCATCATTCATTTTCTTTCAATTACACCCACGCTCAAAAAATAACTACTGGGTAATTTGTTAGTCAGAGAACACAATGAGTTTTTTTGGCACATGCATTAAGCAGGGAACGCAAATATTTATTCGGATAACTTTAAATAAAACGAGACCGTAATATTGCATCCTATTGTTTTCAATGGCATTTGTATAAGGGTGTTATACGATCTTTCGGACAGCAGGAGGCGCTGTCTCGAAAAACGAGGGGTCTGAGAATGCGGGACTCTGGGTGCGGGACTGTAGCTGCAGGCTCCGAGTCTGCAGCTTCATAATGTTGGTTTCTGCGAGAAACGACGAGAAGTTGAGCGTTTAGTCACTGGCTTGATTTACTGATGCATAAACAGTATTGAACGACTTTGAGAGAAAGATTATCTGTCTGAACTTGAACAATTACGCATCAGAAATTCACATAACCCACTGGTTCTCCAGAGGCTCGGATGAAGGAACTAAAAAAATACTTTTGTGTTAATTTGTACATCCAAACACTGAGCAACTGCCATGCTTCGTTTGCAAGCCATGATGTCTCTCGAGGAAAAAACAATATCGCGCTGGATCTAGATAACACAGTTAATTATCGTTAATAAAATCACTACTTACCGCTTGCGGTAATATAACATTAGTTGAAATTGCCCCCTTCGTCAGTATGAGACGTTGAGAGAAGCCTGGCTGCTTGATATTGTTCCAGGTTAGAAAAACAGTCCGTGGTGAAATGGGCAGAGCAAACTAACAACTTCAAATTAAACTGTAGCGGTATCCGATCATAGATAGATAGATAGATAGATAGATTATAGACAGATCTTTTCCCTATGATCCTCGCTTGTTTCTTCACCTGCAGAACTTCCGATGATTCGGCTGCGCAGTTCTAGCCTGACTACGTCAGACTTCTTACTTCCGCTCAATTTCATTTAGCTTCTGTACTCAGTCTGAGACAGCGTAATAGCTTTCCGTTTTCCTCCGGCCTGAAAACAGCCGACCAATCAACGAACAGAGGGCGGGCCGAGAGCCGTGACGTAGACACATTGTACCGTGGATGCGTAGATTTACTTCACATAATCTGCAAAAGTCGTTCACAGCCATGTTCACTCTGGTATTTCGCTCAGTGGTTTTGTTTTCGCATCATACATGTGTTTACAGTGGAAGTTAGATGCGGCTGAGCATGCGCATAACACACGCCATAACCAAACGTTATGTGATTGGCTTACGGGTAACCAATGATTTTAAACTTCAGACAAGCTTGAAACAAGATTTTCAATGTGTATTATAATTACATTGAGTTAAAAAAGGCATTAATCCACTGCAAATATGTGACTAACAGGAACTCCAGGAAGCTTACCAGGCAGAGAGTGCCGCCACTGGACGCCCCATACTCATGCTCAGCGCTGCAGTGGCTGCTGGGAAAGGAATCATTGATGCTGCTTATGAAATTGCAGAAATGGCCAAGTATGTCTCCTGTTCACTTTTTTGTTCACTTTGAATCATGAAATATGTTTAATATGCTTTGGAAAGAATCTCTTAAAATGCCAATCAAATGTATAAATGGGTGATAACTATGAACTCGCTATTTCCCTTTTGTAATGCAGATATTTGGACTTCATTAATGTCATGACCTATGACTTCCATGGCTCAAATGAGTCGGTAACTGGGCACAACAGTCCTCTGTACCGTGGCTCTGGAGACACTGGAGACAATATCTACTTAAATACTGTACAAAAGCCTTATATCCTACTGTAAAATTTCTGAAATACACTGCCCGGTCATAAAAAAAAAGTCAAATGCCTATTGATGGAAATAACATCACAACATTTATTTCCATCAAGAGGTGCATCAATTGTTGGTCAAGATCTTGTATTGACAATGCAAGAGTCAAGCACTCTGTAAAGTCTCCTCCAGCACATCCCAAAGACTTTCAATATATTTAAGGTCTGGTGCCAATTCATGTGTGAAAATCATTCTTCATGCTCCCTCCCAACCATTCTTTCACAATTTTAGCCTGATGAATCTTGACATTGTCATCCTAGAATATGGCCATGATGTGTATTCCTACTGGTTGTTTAAGAAATGAAAAGCTAGACACTCCATCAATTAGGGTTAGAAGAACTGTTGTCTAACATACAGTATAACATGCTTGAAACATAATAATCACTGCAATAATGATCAAATCATATATTTTTATTAAGCATTTGTCTATTTAAATCCCAAAACTTTTTTTTTTTTTTTTTGGCTGGGCAGTGTATAACAATGTATAACATAAATTATTTATGAATTATACTATGAGTCATTGAAAACACCAAGCAGCTGGAAACATGCAACAGAAAATAACTGATTCATCATGACAATGTAGGATTTTGCAATGAAATACTGGAGAGATCAGGGTACTCCTGTGGAGAAGCTGAGGATGGGCTTTGCAACATATGGAAGAACGTTTCGTCTGGCGTCTGCAGCCAGTGGAGTTGGAGCTCCAGCTAGTGGACCTGCCTCAGCTGGAAATTTCACCGCAGAGGATGGATTCTGGTCCTATTATGAGGTCTTATCTTCAGTCTATACTCATGCACTTACATCATAGCACAATATTTAACTGTGAAAAATAAAATGGACTGATCATCTCCCATCAGATCTGTACTTTCCTTCAAGGAACCACCGTGCAATGGATTGATGATCAGAAGGTTCCTTATGCAACCAAGGATGGGAACTGGGTGGGATTTGACACCAAGGAAAGCTTTACGACTAAGGTGAATATGTCATAAATGTTGGAAATTACATACAATTTAATGCAGTTCTCCTGCTTTCAATAATTAAATCTGGTCTGCTACAGGTGAACTACCTGACAGAGAACAAGTTCGGTGGAGCTTTCGTCTGGGCTCTGGATCTCGATGACTTTGCAGGACAGTTCTGTGGGCAGGGCAAATACCCTCTTATTGGGCAACTCCGTACACTTCTTGATACTGGTACAGTACATCTCATATTTATAGAAGCCCATTCCAAAAAAAAAAAAACATACTTTGGTAAATCATAATTATCACGTGAAAAGTAAAAATTATGAGATACTAATTTATAATTATGAGATAAAAAGTCAGAATTATGACATAAATGGGAAAAAGTAGGAAATTGATTATATCCTACTTATGATTTTTATCTCCATAATTTCAACTAGTTATAATTTCCATTTGTCATAATTAAGATTTTTTTAATCTCATAATTTTAACTATCTAATTTAGATTTTTTTAACATAATTATGTGCAAAATTTCATGTAAACTTTTTGTGATTTCAATTTGAGTTCAATTTCGACTTCTGATCTAATAATTATGCCATTATTTCAACTTTGTCAGACTTAAATTTCGACTGTCATACTTCAATTAGTCAATTTTAAATTTTTCATGACTTTTTTCATAATTTCAACTCTCATAATTTTGACATTTTATCTCATTATGACATAGTATTTCAGCATTTTGACTTTTATATCATAATTATTACATTGTATCTAATGATTATATTATATAAAGAATAGATATTGTATGGTCTGTTCTGCCTCACCCTGTCACGGTTTATTTTGCAATAATAACCGAATGACTGTACATTATCCTTTATTACTCCCCAAATAAAGATATAATAAATATGTGGGGGTGAAATATTGATTTGAAAGTGGTTCATAATATTACCTGCATGCTTAACCGTAGCCATGTTAATGTTAATGTTCTTAAATATTAGGAAATATCAGACCACTGATTAACCAGTCAGAATCCAGTATTCCAGGGAGCCGTGTAATAAACCAGATTAATAATTTTACCAGATTTTATCTTAAACTTAAGATAAAACATCAAATTCCAATTTCTTCCTCCAGAGTTTCCATCTCTCCCTCCAAATACAACCGATGTGCTCTCTGGGACCTCAACAACAGCATCCACCACCTCTTCTACACCTCATTGTTATGTATTTAGTGTTGGTAACTGGATTATCCTGCTGTTGTTTTCTTATGCTGTAGGTGGCGCTGTGTAACCATGTATACTTTGAACATTGAAACAGTAAAAGAAGACAGTTCTAAGAATACTCGGTTTCATTGTGTTATTGTTATCTATAGCTCCTCAGAACACAATGATGTTCTGAGAAACACAACAAAATTGGCGACGAGGAGTGGAAATATTGACATTAACCTTAATATTGAGAAGATTAACGTAACCGAGTGTACTTGCTGACATAGATGAAGAGTGCACGGTGTTGCAGAAGACACTAGCAACAACCGAACAGTGGGCCAATTCAGGATGGCGACTATAGGGCATATTGATGCTTTTAACGAGGCCATCGAACAGTGGACAACATATATTGAACGGTTTGACCACTTCACAAAGGCAAATTATATCAATGAGGAAAAACTAGTACCAGTGCTGTTAAGTGTTATGGGCTGCGTTTCCCGAAACCTTTTTAACGCTATGTCGTCCTTAAGTTACACCTTAAGCGATTCCGTTTCCACAAACGCAATCAACAGGAAGGAGAAGCAGTTGCACAGTACGTAGTAGTGTTAAAACAACTCTCTGAAGATTGTGACTTCGGTAAACATTTGCAAGATGGCCTTCGAGATAGATTTGATTGTGGATTAAACAACGAGGTGATACAAAAGTGACTTCTCACAGAGGCTGCACTTACTTTTCAAAAAGCAGTAGATATAGCTGTTGCGCGGAAACCGTCACCCGCGAAGCACAGCAGCTCAGCAGTTCCCTTAAAGTCAATGCAATGCATGTTTCCTCGCCCAAACAGCGACATGATTGTAAGAGATGTGGAAAAACGAACCACACGGACGAGGACTGCTGGTACAAGGACCAAGCCTGCCATTCATGCGGAAAGAAAGGCCACATCAGACGACTGTGCAGACATAAACGGAACTTTGAGAGTAAGTTTAAGTCAAGTAATCGACGTAGTAAAGTTGATAAGAGACGGGTGCATCATTTGGACACAGGTGGAAAACAAAGTGGTGAGTCCATTACAGACACCGAAAAGGAAATGTCACTGTATATGGTGACTAGAAGTGAGCAACTGGCACACATTTGTGTAACGTCAGAAATTGAAGGGAAAATTATTGAAATGGAATTGGATACAGGCGCTGCAGTATCGTTGATTTCAAAAGGAAAATATGACAGTAACTAGCAGCATATTCCACTGCAGCCAACGGACATAATCTTAAAAACATACACCGGTGAAGCACAAGCGCCAGTAGGGGTTATCAGTGTAGCGGTGAAGTTGAACAATCAGTTGGCACGATTGCCTCTGTATGTTGTTAACAGTGATGCACCACCATTAATGGCTGAGAGCTAAACTAAATTGGCATTGACATAAAAACAGTCAAGCATGGAGTCACAGACACTATGGAGAGTGTGTTAAAATGACACTCCCAAGTTTTTGGAAAAGAACTAGGCATCATGAAAGGAATTGAGGCAAAAATTACACTCAAGCCTGACCATACTCCAGAATTCTACCAGCCACGGGTAGTGCCTTATGCTATTCGACCAAAAGTGGAGGCTGAATTGACACTTTTAACAGAGATGGGAGTGATTTCACCAATGCAGTACAGTGAGTGGGCGACACCGGTGGTAGCAGTTATAAAAAAAGATGGCTCAGTGAGACTGTGTGGTGATTTTAAAGTGACACTCAACCCAGCCATTTGTGTTGATCACTACCCAATTCCACGCATAGAAGATCTTTTTGCATCTCTGGCTGGTGGTCAATTATTCAGTAAGCTGGACTTGTCAAGCGCTTACTTGCAAATGCCAGTGGCACACGAGTCAAGAAAACTACTCACCATATTCACTCAAAAAGGGCTATTCTGCTATAACCGCTTACCCTTTGGGATTGCCCTGGGTTTTCTTGGGATGATCAACTACTATGGCTGTTTCATTCCAAATCTGGCATCTATTTTGAACCCCCTCAATGCTCTTTTATGTAAAGAAAAGAAATGGTGCTGGAGCGTGGCATGTGAACAACCATTTCAGAAAGTGAAGGATCTCCTTACTTCAGCTGTACTCACACATTTAATCCAGAATTACCTATTCGTCTCGCCTGTGATGCTTCCCCATATGGGGAGGGGCTGTGATATAACGTGTGCCCCGATGGGGAGGAAAAGCCAATTGCTTTTGCGTCTAGGACACTCAGTAAAGCAGAACAAAATTATGCTCAGATTGAGCATGAGGCCCTGAGTATAATTTTTGGAATTCGCAAATTCCATCAGTACTTATACGGAAGAAGGTTTACCCTCTTTACTGATCATCAACCTCTAACGGCTATTGTCAGTCCCAACAAGAGCATTCCATCCATGGCAGCAGCTGGAATGCAACGATGGGCTCTGATATTAGCCGCCCATGACTATGTCCTTGAGTATAAGAAAGCAGCCTTACATGCCAATGCAGACGGACTGTCACGGCTGCCATTACCAGTGACACACAATGGGAAAACGGACACGGTGGATGTGTTCTATGCTGCTCAGATAGCCACCCTGCCTGTCAGTAGTCCTGAAATTAGACGTGACACCCTAAAGGATCCCACTTTGTCACCTGTGCTGGACATGGTTTCAACTGGATGGTTCCCAAAATCTGAAGAGGTACCTCAAGACTTGCTACCCTTTGTAACACGTCGCCATGAGCTCACAGTTGTTCAAGGATGTTTAATGTGGGCAAGTCGTGTCGTGGTACCAATCAAGCTTCGCTACCGGGTGTTAGCTGATCTGCATTTGGGCCATCCTGGGGTGGTAAGGATGAAACATCTGGCCCGTAGCTATGTCTGGTGGCTGGGTATTGATGGACAGATCGAATCTCAGTTCAAAGCATGCCAGTCTTGTCAGCGTATCCAAAATGCTCCCTGTCCTGCACCACTTCACCCATGGATTTGGCCAGTTCATATGTACTTCATTGTTGTTGATGCGCACTCCAAATGGCCAGAAAGTGAAAGTGAAAGTGAAAGTGACACGTGACGGCCAAGTATGGTAACCCATACTTGGAATTTGACCTCTGCATTTAACCCATCCAAGTTAATGCACACACATTAGGAGCAGAGTAGTGAGTAGTTAACACACACACTGCAAACGTGGATACACACCCAGAGCAGCGGGCAGCCTTTGTGTGGCGCCCGGGGAGCGATTAGGGGTTAGGTGCCTTGCTCAAGGGCACCTCAGTCATTTCCCACCAGTTCTGGAATCGAACCAGCAACCTTTGGGTTACCAGTCCAACTCCCTAGGCCATGACTGCCCCATAGAAGTCTCAATTATGGACAGTACTACCACCAACAAAACCATTCAAGTCTTACGAGGACTTTTCAGTCATTATGGCATCCCTAATATCATTGTCAGTGACAACGGCCCACAGTTTTGTGCTGAGGAGTTTTCACTTTTCCTGAAGGTAATGGGGTGCAACATATTTGTTCTGACTATTTAAGTAGTCATTTAATTTTTGTTTTATTTAATTGGTTAAGATGCATCATGTGACTTAGGTTAGAGGTTGTGGTGGCCATCTTAGTTTTCACTTCACCACAGCAGTGATGCAGCAGCAGATGTCTCTCTGATAAAAGATATATTCTTCTGTTATTTCATGCCAAAGAGGCCATCGTCTGTAAGTTTATTTAATATCATCCATGTTAAAAAAAAAATAAAAAAAAGAGTATTTCATAGGATTTAAGAAAACATTTGCTGTACATTTTCAAATAAGATTATTGTTATCTTTCTTACAATTTACTGTTATTCATACTTAATACTTAATGTACATTTTCTGTTTGTATTGTAGTTTCACAAAAATGTACGTTGTGGGACTGAAGATTTCAAAGTAAAACACCGAAAAATAACTTCTTTGGTTTCGACTTTTTCTTCAACCCTCATCTTGTTTAACTATCTGTTGAGGTGCAACATACTTGCATCAGGGACAGAATAATATTCGATCTGCCCCATATCACCCCTCTAGCAATGGGCAAGCTGAATGTTGTGTCCAAACATTCAAACACGCTCTAAAACACGCTCCAAAAGGGTCAGCTCCAATCCAACAGAGACTTGATGGATTCCTATTAACATACAGAAACACTCATGCTACCACAAAGGAGTCACCTGCAATGCTATTCCTCAATCGCAAAATAAGAACCCGGATGGATCTTCTAAAACCTAGTCTCGCCAAAACAGTGAGTCAGTCCCAGGATCCCCAACAGTTACGATATCAAAAACACTCTAAGTTCAGAGAATTTTGTGCTGGAAAGTCCGTTCTTGCTCTTGACTACAGAAAGGGGGAAAAATGGATACCTGGAGTGGTGATATCCAAAACGGAACCTGTCCCCTACATCGTCAACGTGGGTGCTTCTGGAATCTGGAAATGTCATGTAGATCAATTACTGAAACAAGGGACTGAATCCTCTGAAACCCAGATGGAACCAGAAGTTCCTGCTGGTCCTGATAATTTTCAGGCACATCCGCTTCAGGAGAACATCGGGGAAAAGACATGAGTATCTAGTGAAATCATGACAATCTTGTTGAGGTGATGATTGACAAACCAGGGTCAGGCAACATTGAACAATCACCCCTGGGGACTGTACAAACGGGAGAGACTATTAAGCGATATCCTACCTGTCTCACTAGACCACCTGTTCGCTAAGACGTGTTTGCTAAGCAGTGGTAAAAGTTGAATTCAAGAAAATAAATATTTCCTTTGTTGTGTTTGACAACCCTTGATTTAAAGGAACACGCCGACTTTTTGGGACTTTGGCTTATTCACCGTATCCCCCAGAGTTAGATAAGTCCATACATACCATTTCATCTCCGTGCGTGCCGTATCTCTGTCTGACGCACCCACCGCTAGCCTAGCTTAGCACAAAGACTGGAAGTAAACAACTCCAGCTAGCATATACTGCCTAGAGCCCTGCACGGGGCAAAACATCCAGCCCTAATCGAGACCTGGCCCGTGGTGTTCAAGCCCTAATCCAGCCCCAGCCCGAAAACGTGTGCAATTTTTCAGCCCGAACCCGACCCGAGACCAATATCAATATCACTTTGAGCTCTCTCTGACGCGCGCTCTCTGATGCGCACTGTCTCTGCTATACGCACACACATACACACACACACTACTAGGTAAAATTTTATTATAGGCCTCAAACATAACAACTACCACTGACAATTATGCCCACAAATATTAATACAGACTGTCCATTACAGAGAAGCATAAGCATGCAGTAGAGAATATTATATAGCCAAATGTGATCCAGCAGTAAATAAAGATTTACGGCCTACCTTTTTTTGATGTCAAGTAACTTTGCTGAAGAACAACGTTTCAAAGAACTCTTCGCCAACTAGCTAACGTTAAATAATAATAAAAATATAATAAAGAAAAAATATCTGTTGAACTGAGTAAGCTCATTCACTGTTTATTCGCGATCGTTGTGAAGAAAAAGAATAGCATCCACTGTTGAAGGCTTCAGGCTCGGTAATCAAATCAAAACTCTTTCAAAATGAAGCTTTTGGTCAACTGTCACCTAATGCAGGAGAACAGCTAAATGAGCCCGAGTCCGACCAAAGCCCAATCTGTAATTTTTTTTTTTTAAATAGTAAAAAAGTAAAAAAATTGACCCGACTGCTCCCAATAAGTGACAAAATAACGCCAGCATTTTCCTATTTACATGTTGTGATTTGTATAGTCACAGCGTGTACAAATAACATTGTCACATATTCTCAGAAGGCGAAGCACTGCTACTTGGGCGGAGTGATTTGTTCGCAGCACCTGAGAAGCCCCGTGGTGAGGAGCAGAGAGTTCGCTCAGAATTGGAGTAAATCACTCCGCAGAAGTAGCAGTGCTTCGTCTTCTGAGAATATAGTTCCCAGTATGTATACGGTTAGAAGATGGTTGTGTCTCATGTGACCTTGTTATTTGTACACGCAGTGACTATACAAATCACAACATGTAAATAGGAAAATGTTGGCGTTATTTTGTCACTTATTGGGAGCAGTATGCTAGCTGGAGCTGTTTACCTCCAGTCTTTGTGCTAAGCTAGGCTAGCGGTGGGTGCGTCAGACAAAGTTACAGCACGCACGGAGATGAAAAAGGTATGTATGGACTTCTCTAACTCTAGGGGATAAGGTGAATAAGCTGAAGTCCCAAAAAGTCGGCGTGTTCCTTTAAGTTGGGAGGAAATGTTATGTATTTAGTGTTGGTAACTGGGTTATCCTGCAGTTGTTTTCTTATGCTGTAGATGGCGCTGTGTAACCATGTATACTTTGAACATTGAAACAGTAAAAGAAGTCTAAGCTACTTGGTTTCATTGTGTTATCGTTATCTATTATCTGTTATCACGGTTTCACTATTCAGGGCCACTAGTGGCGCAATAATTTCACATTTTATCTTTAAGTATTGTGTTAATGTCTTCAAATTTAACATAGACAGTCAATTATATAATACTACTTTCGTAAAATATTTTGTTGGGTCTAAAAAAGGGGGCACAGTCTAACTTGTCTGATTAAAAAAACAGCACTTGTCCACTTATTTTACATTAGAGTGTGACTGCACCTCAGCAGCGTGGGTGAAGGTATTCTGTGTGCAGGTTTTTACTTGCACTTTTAAGTTCAATTAATTTAGTTTTAATTTGATTCTAGCTCTGTGTTTAATCTGATTCCAATTTTAATGTATTATCAAATTTAGACTTTTACTTATTAGGAACTAATCATAAACATTGGTTATGTATTAATTTAGATATTTGATTATTCAAGGTATCCAATACTTTCAATTATTTGTTCATTAGGGACACGATGTCGCACATTCTCATGTGGGCCGGGTCTCCCACCTTGGGTGAAATCATGTTCCGGGAGAAACCGCAAAACGACCGAAATCTTTTCTTCAGATTAGCAATTTATTATTTTGTTGCAAGCTGTCAGTTTTTTTATGAGAGCTCTTGTGTTTAGTCTTACAGATTTTCGGTATTACAGTAACCATTGTAGCATGGTTCATTTTTAAATATGTTTTTTTTTTTTGATAAGATATGTTTAGATACAATGTTAGAATATTTAGCAGAAACTTCTGTCTTAAAGTAACCGTTGTGACGTGGTTAATTTTTAAACGTTTTTAGGTACGATATTTTTAGATACAATGTTAGAATATTTATCAGAAAAAAATACAGAATAAGAAAAAACACATCTATGTTTGTATTAACAAAAATATTTATTCATTTAACCTTAACGTTCATGAAATTAAATAAATTTCATCAAAAAAATCAATGCAACACATTCAATGTAATTTTCAGACCATTTCAGTGCAAACAACTAAGAATTCAAATTAACATTCTAACAAACAATAACAATAACCTGGTGTTGAGCTACAGCTTTGTGATTCACGTGATATCCGAAACAAATGTTTATGGAGACAGACATAATCAATCACAGTCTAACACAAGATCTAATGATAATCTATTGGCCCATACTACAATTTTTGAAATTGTACTAATGTACTAACTTTCAATAAAATCACTCAATAACTTTCAATAAAAGTTAAGAAGAGTTGGTTCAAAACACCAAAGCAGCATGTCTGACCATGTAAAGTCAGAAATATAAACTGTGTGTTTTCGTAACCAGAGATAACTAGTGAGATGTTTTTTTTTCCAAGCTCTATCATGTCCCCTGAAACCAGTAACACTTTCAAACACAAAAAGTGACACTCAAAATTGTGAAAATTCTATTAATCTTGAAAACTAATCAGCACTTAATATTGATCCATTCGTCATTATAATGCCCATTTTGTCTGATTTATTCGCATAGCTAGCTTATTCTTTTTCAGTGAAGGAACTCAGTTGAAGTGTAATTGTGCTTAGCAATTTTTTTTTTTTGGTCAGGGTTTCTTATGTTTGCATTTAGTCAACAAACTTATAATTATTTGGTCAGACGTTACTCATGACAAATGCAATGACAAAATCACTACTTAGGGTTATAACTAACATAGTTCAAATAGAAATACATACAGCAGGGGTGTCAAACTCAGTTCCTGGAGGGCCACAGCCCTGCAGAGTTTAGCTTCAACCCTAATTAAACACACCTGATCAGCTAATCAAGTCCTTCAGGCTTATTTGAAAACTGCAGGTGTGTGTGTGTTGAAGCAGGGTTGGAACAAAACTCTGTAAGGCTGTGGCCCTCCAGGAACTGAGTTTGACACCTGTGACATACAGTATGTATGTAGCATGACTCTTTATACTATTCATACTGTATACTGCAAGCCACTTTGGGTAAAAGCATCTGCCAAATGCCTGAATGTAATGTAAACCTAAGTGCAGGGTTAATTAGGGCCCAAGCCCTGAAAGGGCGAAGGCCCTATTGTTTCCGTAAGGATTATTATTTTTTTTTTTCTTCATTATTTTTTTTTTTGCCTTTTTGACACTTTTGGGGCCCTTAACATGCTCAAAAACTCTTGAAATTTTGCACACACGTCAGAACCCGCGGCCATCAGGGCCGGGCTGAAGCTGGTACCGTGGCGTGGCAGGGGGGCTCGACGGCGCCCCCTGGAATGGGGTCCGAAAACTTGGTCCATAAATCAAACACGCTTGCATGTAATAATATGAAACTCAGTACACATATAGATCTCATCGGGCCGAACAACTTTCGTGCTCTAAGTTTTACAAAAGCCCAACAGGAAGTCGGTTATTATACGTTGTTTGGAAAACGCATACAATGGAATGTGAAATACTCCTCCTAGGGATTTCATCCGATCGCCACCAAACTCGGTGAGAATAAAGTCAAGACATTGAGGATGAATTCTTGCGAACAGATTTTTGATATCTCGAACGGTTTGGCCGTGGCGAGGAAACTAATTTATGGCGAATAATGGGACACAGGAAGTGTGTTATAACTTCTGCATACATTGACTGATCTTGATGAAACTTCAGCAGTGTATTCGTTGTAAGAGGCCGATCACATGGATGTGACTATTGTGAGTCAAAGTTATAGCGCCACCAACTGGCAGCAGGAAGTGTGTCACTTTCAAAATGCTTTGAAGTCACCCTCTTACTTTTACCCGATTTGCTTCAAACTTTATGTGTATAATGTAAACACACGGCAGATGTAGACCTGTGAAAGGATTATTGATATCTTAGATACTGTTGCCGTGGCAACGCATCAAATTTTAATATTCTTTTCGGATGCGTTTGAAACTCTTAGCATGCTTGAAATTGGATGAAACTCGACAGACACATAACACTTATTAGCCAGTAGACATGTGAAAAGTTTCAGAAACGGGCGTGGCAGGGGGGCTCAACAGCGCCCTCTTGAACAGGGTCTGAAAACTTGGTCCATATATCAAACACGCTTGCATGAATTAATATGAAACTCGGTACACATATAGATTTCATCGGGCTGAACAACTTTCCCTCTGTCAAGTTTCACGCCAGCCCAACAGGAAGTCGGCTATTATGGGTTGTTTGGAAAACGCTTGCTGTGGAATGTGATGTACTCCTCCTAGAGAATTCATTCAATCACCTCCAAACTCAGTCAGCATGAAGTCAAGACATTGAGAATGCTAAATTGCGGACGGATTTTTGATATCTCGAACGGTTTGGCCGTGGCGAGGAAACAAATTTATGGCGAGAAAAGAGAGGAGACGAAGTGTTATAACTTCTGCATACATTAACTGATCTTGATGAAACTTTAGCAGTGTGTTCGTGGTAAGAGGCAGATCAGATGGATGTAACTATCGTGAGTCAAAGTTATAGCGCCACCAACTGGCAGCAGGAAGTGTGTCACTTTCAACATGCGTTTGACAAAAGTGGGTGGGTTAGTTTTACCAACAGTTACAAAAATCAGTACATATATTGGTCTCACCGAGCCGGACAACTTTCTAATTTACAGTTATTAGCTCAGAGCAAAAGGAAGTCAGATATTTTGGTTTGAATGTGGATTTTTTGGATATTTCAGACTCTGAGTTTTTAGCTACTCTTCCTAACTGGTTTATTTTATTCACACCAAACTTTTTCAAAATGATAAAGATACATTAAAGATGCTAAATTGTGAACGGATATTAAACATCTCAAACGGTTTTGCTATAGTGAGGGACTAAAGTAAAGTAACACTTAAAGCCTCATCTTCTAAAAATGTAATTAAACACCATTTATTTCTATATAAAAGTATAAAAATATCACAACTAAACCCGTTTTATTCTTTTTTTTTCAATTTAATAAATATTTATAAGTTTAAAAATAGTAATTGTACTATTTAGTCCCATAAAAGTCAAGTCATACATAGGGCTATACTGCCCTCTTGTGTTAAAAATCAGGTAGGCCTATTGTATCTACTTAAAAATATACTAGGTATGTGACGGTGAGAATATTTTACCACCGGTTAATCGACGTGTGACACCGCTGGGGGCTTTTGAATCGCCAACTTAAAAACGAAAGTAAAATATGTTCGTCCACACTGACATTGATAGTGGTTGAGCGAGCGTTTCAAATTAATTCCTATGGAAGTAGGAATTAACTGAAAAAGTTCACTCTGTTCTGCTCGTTCCTCGCCGTGGATGTGCACCGTTATGAATGCCCGTGCAGCCATGAGCATTTTAGTTTAATTTTAAAATTAGAGCCTTTCGGGGGTTGATTGCTTGAAATTATTTTACAAAAGCACAATGTTGTGTTTTATTGCGACTGTACACAAATATAAGTTAACACTTTGCAGTTTGAATGTCGTCCTGTATAATGACGGAGTATGTTTTTATGTGTCCACTGTTCAAACGCGCCCACGCCACACACACACACCCACCCACACACACACGGTTTACTATCTTTTTGGGGACTCTCCATAGATTTAATGATTTTTATACTGTACAAACTGTATATTTTATATCCTTACACTAACCCTACCCCTAAACCTACCCATCACTGAAAACTTTCTGCATTTTTACATTTCCAAAAAAACTCATTCTGTATGAAGCTTGTTTACCCATGGGGACCTCTATTTAGGTCCCCACTGTGATACGAGTCCCCATGAGTCTGTGTGCATTCAGGTTAAAGTCCCCACCGGGACAGAAAAACATGCACACACACACACACACACACACACACACACACACACACACACACACACACACACACACACACACACACACACACACACACACACACACACACACTAGCATTGCAATCTTGACATTGCAGCCTGTTCATTATAGACTTAATAAAATATAATAATAAAATGGTCAACCTAACATATAAAGATTACACTGCTCTAAATAGTCAGTAGTACAATTCGTACAATCACAGTAAGCACCGCTCCACTGTGAATTTTCCAAGGACATTTTTGCGCATGTGAAGAGGATCATTTTTCCCTTCGATATTGGAACGTGAGTGAAGTACAAAGCATATAATAAACAATAGTTTAGCATCCAAAAAAAGGTCATTATATATATATATATATTTTTTTTTTTTTTTTTTTAAGTGACAAGACAAAGAATATTACTTGTCTGATATATATATATATATATATATATATATATATATATATATATATATATATATATATAAATATAGCTGCGAGCAGCGATGGAGGGCCCAAGCCGGTGACACCGCCACCCCGGTGCCTTTAGTGTAACTAAAGGCACCAGGTTGGCGGTGCCACCGGCTTGGGCCCGCAATCGCTGCTCGCAGCTATATTTGTTTATTATTATTATTATTTTTTTCTACTTCTTGGGCACTTTTGGGGCCCTTAACATGCTCAAAAACTCTTGAAATTTTGCACACACGTCAGAACCTGCGGCCATCAGGGCCGGACTGAAGCTGGTACCCGGGCGTGGCACAGGGGCTCGACAGCGCCCCCTGGAATGGTGTCTGAAAAATTGGTCCATAAATCAAACACGCTTGCATGTAATAATATGAAACTCAGTCCACATATAGATCTCATCGGGCCGAACAACTTTCGTGCTCTAAGTTTACACCAGCCCAAAAGGAAGTCGGTTATTATACGTTGTTTGGAAAACGCATACAATGGAATGTGAAATACTCCTCCTAGGGAATTCATCCGATCGCCACCAAACTAGGTGTGAATGAAGTCAAGACATTGAGGATGCTAAATTGCGGACGGATTTTTGATATCTCGAACGGTTTGGCCGTGGCGAGGAAACGAATTTATGGCGAATAATGGGACACAGGAAGTGTGTTATAACTTCTGCATACATTGACTGATCTTGATGAAACTTCAGCAGTGTATTCGTTGTAAGAGGCCGATCACATGGATGTGACCTTTGTGAGTCAAAGTTATAGCGCCACCAACTGGCAGCAGGAAGTTTGTCATTTTCAAAATGCTTTGAAATCACCCTCTTATTTTTACCCGATTTGCTTCAAACTTTATGTGTATAATGTAAATACATGGCAGATGTAGACTTGTGAAAGGATTATTTATATCTTAGATACTGTTGCCGCGGCAACGCATCAAACTTTAATATTCTTTTCGGATGCTTTTCAGACTCTTCGCATGCTTGAAATTGGATGAAACTCGACAGACACATAACACTTATTAGCCAGTAGACATGTGAAAAGTTTCAGAAATGGGCGTGGCAGGGGGGTTCAACAGCGCCACCTTGAACAGGGTCTGAAAACTTGGTCCATATATCAAACACGCTTGCATGAATTAATATGAAACTCGGTACACATATAGATCTCATCAGGCCGAACAACTTTCCCTCTGTCAAGTTTCACGCCAGCCCAACAGGAAGTCGGCTATTATGGGATGTTTGGAAAACGCTTGCTGTGGAATGTGAAGTACTCCTCCTAGAGAATTCATCCCATCCCCACCAAACTCGGTGTGCATGAAGTCAAGACATTGAGGATGCTAAATTGCGGACGGATTTTTGATATTTCGAACGGTTTGGCCGTGGCGAGGAAACGAATTTATGGCGAGAAAAGAGAAACACGAAGTGGAATAACTTCTGCATACATTAACTGATCTTGATGAAACTTCAGCAGTGTGTTCGTGGTAAGAGGCCGATCAGATGGATGTAACTATTGTGAGTCAAAGTTATAGCGCCACCAACTGGCAGCAGGAAGTGTGTCACTTTCAAAATGTTTTTGACAAAAGTGGGGGGGTTAGTTTTACCAACAGTTAAAAAAAAATCACAATATATGTTGGTCTCACCGAGCCGGACAACTTTCTAATTTACAGTTATTAGCTCAGAGCAAAAGGAAGTCAGATATTTTGGTTTGAATGTGGATTTTTTGGATATTTCAGACTCTGAGTTTTTAGCTACTCTTCCTAACTGGTTTATTTTATTCACACCAAACTTTTTCAACATGATGAAAACACATTAAAGATGCTAAATTGTGAACGGATATTAAACATCTCAAACGGTTTTTCTATAGTGAGGGACTAAAGTAATGTACAAAAAGGAAACTAAAAGCCTCATCTTCTAAAAATGTAATTAAACACCATTTATTTCTATATAAAAGTATAAAAATATCACAACTAAACCCATTTTATTCTTTTTTTTCAATCTAATAAATATTTATAAGTTTAAAAATAGTAATTGTACTATTTAGTCCCATAAAAGTCAAGTCATACATAGGGCTATACTGCCCTCTTGTGTTCAAAATCAGGTAGGCCTATTGTATCTACATAAAAATATACTAGTGACGGTGAGAATATTTTACCACCGGTTAATCGACGTGTGACACCGCTGGGGGCTTTTGAATCGCCAACATAAAAACGAAAGTAAAATATGTTCGTCCGCACTGACATTGATAGTGGTTGAGCGAGCGTTTCAAATTAATTCCTATGGAAGTAGGAATTAACTGAAAAACGTTCACTCTGTTCTGCTCGTTCCTCGCCGTGGATGCGCACCGTTATGAATGCCCGTGCAGCCATGAGCATTTTAGTTTAATTTTAAAATTAGCGCCTTTCGGGGGTGGATTGCTTGAAATTATTTTACAAAAGCACAATGTTGTGTTTTATTGCGACTGTACACAAATATAAGTTAACACTTTGCAGTTTGAATGTCGTCCTGTATAATGACGGAGTATGTTTTTATGTGTCCACTGTTCCATCGCGCCCACGCCACAAACACACACGCACACACACACACACACACACACACACACACATTCCAGCATTGCAATCTTGACATCGCAGCCTGATCATTATAGCCTTAATAAAATATAATAATAAAATAGTCAACCTAACATATAAAAATTACACTGCTCTAAATAGTCAGTAGTACAATTCGTACATTCACAGTAAGCACCGCTCCACTGTGATGTTTCCAAGCACATTTTTGCGCATGTGAAGAGGATGATTTTTTCCATCAATATTGGAACAAGAGTGAAGAACAAAGCCTATAATAAAGAATAGTTTAGCATCCAAATACATGGCAAATGTTGAAACATTTTGATTCTAATGAGAGGGTTACGTGAACCCAACACTGCTTACTTTCATTTTTATTTTTACATTAAATTTAAAGGATTTGGTGTGGAATATTTTGAGTGTATCGTAAAATCAGAATAAGGTAAGTCAAGTAATATTTTCTGTCTTTTATATATTTATATATGTGTGTATATATATATATATATATATATATATATATATATATATATATATATATATATATATATATATATATATATATATATATATAATATAGCTGCGAGCAGCGATGAAGGGCCAAAGCCGGCGGTACCGCCACCCCGGTGCCTTTAGGTAAAGGCACCGGGGTTGCGGTGCCACCGGCTTGGGCCCGTAATCGCTGCTCGCAGCTATATTTATATATATATATATATATTTATTATTAAAATTACACCCATGCCCTGCTGTCAACACCTAACAAACAGCAAACGTGTGATGTGTTTTTAAATCGTTCAGTAAGGACTGCAAGGATTAATCTTTATGTTTGAAATGTTTCACAACCTTCAATTCCTTTCTAAAGCTGCGGTATTCATTTTATTCAGATTTTCAATCTGAGCTCCTTGAGCTTTGTTTCAAGAATTTCACTCAGTGCTTTGAGATTAGTGTAAGTAACATCCCACCATTTACAGCTCATGCTGGCTACTGTGAGGAGGCGGCAACTTCCTGATGTCATTATTCTGGATGAGCTGGAAGTAGAACAGCACGATCTCTTCATAGTTCTTAATGGAGATTCTCTCGTTCACACCATGGAATCTAAAAGAGGAAAATGTACCCTCAAGCTGGATACTCCACTACATTAATACAAAGAGCCATTCTCCTGTGGCTTACCTCTGAGGATCACCTGGTTTGAACCACGATGGTGCAAAGCGATATATGTCTCGGGTGATATCCTTGTAGTGACGGCTGTCAGTGTTGCCAACACAGATACCTGTGAGAGGAAACCATAGAGCAGTTAAAAGTGTCTCTTCATAAGGGGAACTTAAGCAGAACTGCATCACTTCACTTACCAGGAGCCACTGTGAGCTGAGGAAACATGATTTGCACTGTTTTCTTTATGATCTGGAACCCAAAAGCCTGCTCATCATAGGAGCTGATGGGCAGCGGGTCGAATCCATCGACCATCTCTACCTTCACACGCTCATCTGATATGGTGGACTTGACCAAATCCAAAACCTAAAAGAAGACCCCAAAAATGAAAGTTCTTCACATCATTCCAAACACACACATACGAAGATATTTTGAAAAACTATGGGTTACAAACAGCACTGGACCCCCCCTGACCTTCTTATTTTGCGTTCCATAGAAAGACAGACATACAGTTTTTGCAGTCAAACATAATTGTCATTTTTGGGTGAACTATCCTTCTACAGTTATTTATTCAGAGTAACAGAGTAACTCATGTGAAACTGTTTGAGAAGGTGTAAAGAGCAAAAGTTAATAGTTCAGCTAACTCTAGCTGGGACTAACTGTGCTTCAAGGCTAACTGAATGAGTCATAGCTGTGGCTGCAGCGTGACCTCTCACCTCCTGTAATGTTTGGGCTGAGTGGATGCGGAAATTGACAAAAGCTTCAGCGTATGACGGGATTATGTTAATCTGTAAGAGAAAGAGAAATATTCAGAACTCCATTCATGCTACAACTTAGTGAACTTACAAAAAAAAAAAAAAAAAGAGTGCCCCACCTTTACACCCGAGTTAAACATTGTGACAGCAGTTGTGGTCCTAACAAAGGCATTTGTGTCAGGTTTTCTCTCTAACACCCTGCATATGAAAAGGACACCGGTATTATTATTATATTACAATGACAAGGGTTTTCCTGAGTTTTTAAAAGCTTATGTTGGTGTTTATTTACAAAGTTAGTGTTGGTTGCAAATGCAATTCATTATTAATATGGTAAATCATATGCTAAATATTTTACATATATCCTGTTATGGCAAAGCGGAATTTTCATCACTCTCTAGTCTTCTGAAGACTACAGTCAAGGAGTTTCAGGGAGTTCAGAAACAGTGCTTACTTATATAGAGAATTACTCCCTTTGGAGTGGACTTTGTAACTTTGCAGATCTTTTTCATGTGCAAACAGCAGCATTGCACACTAAAGAATGTTGAAAATGTAAAAAAGCATAATAGGTCCACTTAAATTGACTTCAGTGGTCGAAACCATTTTCTTTGAATTTCTTTCAATTTCTTTGAAACCATATACTTTGATATGACATTAGAGACTGTAGTGAGCATTAAGACAACCAATATGAACTACCTGCTGAGTAGCGGAGAGAAGAGCCACAAATTAGACATGATGAATCTGAGAGGCAAGCCAAACTGCAAAATAAAATAAGAGAAATGGTTTGTTGAAAAGCAAGTCCATATTTCATTAAATGTAACCAGTAAAATCCTCTGCTTAAACACTTTTACCTTATGTGCCAGGTGTTCAAATGTGCCACGCTCAGGACCATAACCAAACAGTCTGGGCATCGGATTTTCCTCCAACCTGGGAAAAGATATTACCGAAAATATAATTTAAATATAAAGCTGTTTTGAGAATAATTTAATAGCAAGAAATAAATCACTAAACAAAACATCTAATAAGAAGAAAAAGGATCAATATATCCTTTAGTATTTCCAAATGTTTTACAATAATGAAGCGTTTTATGGGTTTCTGCTTGCCTTCTGACAGCTGAAGCCAAGATGCCAATGCTGCTCTCTCTGGGAGGCATGGATGAATGTCCTGGAGCGCTGCTGACACTCAGCTTTACCGTGGTCTGACCCTTCTCACTGATACCTATCCTACAAAACACACACAGGGCAAATATTACAAACTAATTCAATAATTAAATGACTCTGCTAGTAGAGTTGCTCAAAATAACAGTCTCACAGGGCAGCAGGTCCATCCAGGCCACTTATGACACCGTCCAGCACTGCCAGGCCTTCATCTAAAACATACTGGAGCTTCACCCCTCGACTCTTCAGGAGCTTCACGATATTGACTGCGCCATGTAAGCCATTCACCTGACATATAACCGTATAAATAAATGCATCAAAACAAGTGACTACTAGTTAGTTAACTTGAGACTGACCTCCTCATCATGACCCAAACCAATGTAGAAGCTTCTGCGAGGGGTGTAACCTCGTTCGAGCAGGTATTCCAGCGCCTGAAGGATCCCCTTCAAGAACAAACATTGTAACAGTTAGCTTTAGGTTGGAAAAACAGATATGCAATTGTTTGAATGAAGAGCGATGCAGCGTTGATTCACTGTACCATCACAGACTGTTTGTTGTCGATGGTTCCTCGTCCATAAATGAAGCCATTGAGCTCTTGAGCAGAGAAAGGAGGAACGTCCCACCCATCCGCCTCATCGGCCGGCACTACATCAATGTGAGCCAGCAGCATGTACGGCTCCAGATCAGGCTCTCTCCCAGGAACCGTGAATAAGTGGCTGTAGTTTCCCACCAACTCATGTTTGACCAGGCTGGATGATGAGAAGACCTTTGGGAAAACTGAGACAGAAACTTAAATCTTAAAGTCTTAAATTACACTACTTTAGTTTCACTAAATACAAAACCTAATATTACCTAATTACCTAAAATAAAAGTAGCTACATAAATACAGTTAACAAATAGTGATAGTGTCAGTGAAATGAGGTGCTTAACCTTTAGAAAATGCTTGTTTAATTTTTTACATTGTATTTTTATTTATTTTATATGGGGTTTGGAATTTTTGTTATCCTGCTACCAAAATGTAAGACATGTCTGAAGCTTAAAGGCCAAATTGTGTGATTATATTGTTTTCGAGGAATAAGCATTGAAACAAAAATTAAATGATTAATGAGTATGTCAATTATGTTTTATTATATTAATCATGTAAAGTATTTAATATATTTAAAGTATACAAAATCATTACATATTAATGAAATACTAGGTCAAAAGGTCTAATAAAATGAAAGTAATTATAGGTAAACTTACATTTCTCATAAATTTCAGGGAAAAAAAACATTTATTTGATCTATTTTGTCACAACAGCTAAATAAACAGTGCTTGTCAAATCTAAAATATGTGTAAAAAAATTTTTTTTTATTAAAATAGGTTAATAATTAAAAGATTTTGTCTTGACTTGTCAGTTCAGTAGACTGTCAATTGTGTCATTTAAAATATTTAGTATATATGTATATATGTATATATATATATACACACTCACCTAAAGGATTATTAGGAACACCATACTAATACTGTGTTTGACCCCCTTTCGCCTTCAGAACTGCCTTAATTCTACGTGGCATTGAATCAACAAGGTGCTGAAAGCATTCTTTAGAAAGGTTGGCCCATATTGATAGGATAGGATCTTGCAGTTGATGGAGATTTGTGGGATGCACATCCAGGGCACGAAGCTCCCGTTCCACCACATCCCAAAGATGCTCTATTGGGTTGAGATCTGGTGACTGTGGGGGCCATTTTAGTACAGTGAACTCATTGTCATGTTCAAGAAACCAATTTGAAATGATTCAAGCTTTGTGACATTATCCTGCTGGAAGTAGCCATCAGAGGATGGGTACATGGTGGTCATAAAGGGATGGACATGGTCAGAAACAATGCTCAGGTAGGCCGTGGCATTTAAACGATGCCCAATTGGCACTAAGGGGCCTAAAGTGTGCCAAGAAAACATCCCCCACACCATTACACCACCACCACCAGCCTGCACAGTGGTAACAAGGCATGATGGATCCATGTTCTCATTCTGTTTACGCCAAATTCTGACTCTACCATCTGAATGTCTCAACAAAAATCGAGACTCATCAGACCAGGCAACATTTTTCCAGTCTTCAACTGTCCAATTTTGGTGAGCTCGTGCAAATTGTAGCCTCTTTTTCCTATTTGTAGTGGAGATGAGTGGTACCCGGTGGGGTCTTCTGCTGTTGTAGCCCATCCGCCTCAAGGTTGTGCGTGTTGTGGCTTGTAACGAGTGGTTATTTCAGTCAAAGTTGCTCTTCTATCAGCTTGAATCAGTCGGCCCATTCTCCTCTGACCTCTAGCATCAACAAGGCATTTTCGCCCACAGGACTGCCACATACTGGATGTTTTTCCCTTTTCACACCATTCTTTGTAAACCCTAGAAATGGTTGTGCGTGAAAATCCCAGTAACTGAGCAGATTGTGAAATACTCAGACCGGCTGTCTGGCACCAACAACCATGCCACGCTCAAAATTGCTTAAATCACCTTTCTTTCCCATTCTGACATTCAGTTTGGAGTTCAGGAGATTGTCTTGACCAGGACCACACCCCTAAATGCATTTAAGCAACTGCCATGTGATTGATTGATTAGATAATTGCATTAATGAGAAATTGAACAGGTGTTCCTAATAATCCTTTAGGTGAGTTTATTTTCTGCCACATAATAGTTTGTAAAGCATATTTAATCATTATTACCAAGTTTTTGTGATTTAATAGCTTAAAAAAGATAATAGGGCACAATTAGCGGCAGGTTAAGTAATCTTGCGTTGACAGCTCTGTTTGATGCTGTTGTGTAACGCATGTTGTCTCAGTCTCACCCCTCCTCAGCAGCCCGTCAAACTCCTGCAGCGCGCTCGTGTTCACATTCGTCTCAGTAAATGACACGGTGGGAATCTGTATGGCCGCTATGAAAGAGATGAAAACAAGACATTTGAATCAATTACATCAAAATTACATGTGTAATATCTACATGCAGCACCCATCCCTTATCTCCATTAACTGTATCTATATGTCTACCTAATCTATTTACGGCACGTGACGAGTTGAATGTCAAACGGCGCGATCTGCGACTCAATATTTCTACGTTGTTTGTTACCTTTGAAGTTTGCCAGCAGATTCTTCCTCTGTTGTGGACTTAAATGAAGAGAAATGGTTGTTGTATTTTCCCATTTTCCCAGCTGAAGCCCCGCGCCTACATCAAATGTAAACGTCCTAACTGTGGCAACAAGGAACAAAACTGTAATCAAAAATATGAAACTAAACAGCAGCACTTTAAGAAACTTAAATAATTTCCAACGAGTGTTATGGCCTGTCATGTTACAGGAAGTACGAAAGAGTCATTTCATAACCAGGGTTCATAATACCTCACTGATGTGATTAGAGGGTACGATCGCCCTCTGCTGCTGTGGATTAGAATCACAGGTTAAAGAGCCATAGAGTGTTTGTGGTAACACTTTACAATAAGGTTCATTAGTTAACTACCTTAGTTAACTTCTTCAGCATTTAATAATCTTAGTTAATATTAATTTCAACATTTACTAATACATTATTAAAATCAAAGGTTGTATTTGTTAATGCACTGTGAAATAACATGAACAAACAATGAACAGCTGTATTTAACATGTAGCTCTAACATTAACAAAGATTAACTAATATAGTAACAAATGTATTGCTCGTTGTTAGTTAATGTTAGTTAATACATTAACTAATGTTAACTAATGAACCTTATTGTAAAGTGTTACCATGTTTGTTTATATAGCCTATTGTTCTAATTTATAGGGGAGAGTGGGGTAAGATGAGCCAGTTTTTACTTATGTGGATCTCAAGGCAAGGGAAATTGAGACAGAAGTACAATGAAGACATCCACTGTTAATTTGGGATGTTGCCTATAAACTGAACATTAAAAAATGCACCTATGACAAAGAGCCTTGAAAATATGACCTCAGAAAAAAAAGTGTTCATGTGACTCAGCTTACCCCAGGCTAGGGGTAAGTTGATCCCAGTCAGTGGGTAAAATGAGCCATCTGGGGGTAAATTGACCATCCTATCTTTCACTTTTTTATGCAAGCATAATAATAAAAAAATAGTATTTATATTTAAATTTGTATTAATTTAGTGTGTTTTTAATTTTTATTTGTTTAACTTTATTTTTATTTCAGTTTGTTGTTAAGAAAAATACATAAATATTTCTAATTTTCATTTAGCCTAACTTTAAGTTAAAGTTTTTTTACCTAATATCTATATTTTATTTCAGCTTTATTTCAATTAACGAAAACGATTTTTAGTTTACAATAACAACACTGGTGAGACAATTAACATTATTTTTTCTGCATTACAGTTTAGAAAACTCAGTAAGTGGCTAATGTGATCATTTACATAAGAACCATCTCCAAGGCAAAATCATAAATGGCAGGTAATACAAGATAACAGGCAATAGGAGACAGACAGGTGAAAAACAACAAGGACTTAAAATGAGGCATAGTTTAGATTATTCATTATTCATACTCATGTAATTAAATTATAGCATAATATGAAAGAGTTGCACTGCGTATTACTTTAAACCACAGCCTGTTTATTCTGCAGTAACATTGAAATGAAAATTTGTAATCTTATCATTTCTTTTTAGATCTGTACTTTCTTTCAAGGTAACTTTCGAAGCAACCAGGGAAAATATTGACTAGATTCTGGTACAAATGAGAGCAATGAAACAAAGGTAAAATACAGAGGTTATAAAGACTGTGTCAAAAGGTCTTTATCTGCTCTCTATCTTGATGACTTTGCAGGAGTCTACAGTAGTTCTGTATAGGGCAACTATATTCTCTCAGCCAGCTCCATAAACATCTGAGTACTGGTCCTTTCGATGTAATGTTTAAGTATTAATCATTGACAGTGTGACAGAGCAAAGTCAAAAATATAAACTCTGACATACAGAAGACTACTTGTGAAGTTGTGAAATATTACATAAAAATGCAATAACCTGAAACCTAAGATATTCTGTTCAGTGAATAGGAGCCGAATCTGCGTGGACAAGCCAGAGGTAATGTGTGCAAACTGCAAACCCAGCTGATCCCATGTCCTTCGTTCACAGAAATACTCTGAATGTGCAGAATTAACCTTGAGTCCAGCAGCACTAACACAACAGCTAGTAAACAACATTTCCATTTTTTTTATAGGTTTTTCAATAACAAGTAAATCTTGAGATAACAGAAATATTGGAAGGCGTATTTTACATGGACAGAGGATGCATATACATAACTTTTAAAACTAATGCATAACTTTTAAATCTAACATAACTATTGAAAAAATATTTGTAAACATTGTGTTTTGCATGAAGACAAACCTAAAGATACTATAGAAAGGAATTTCAAGAAAATTATTTTTATTATCAATTTTACATGCATAATTTCAAGCAAATTGAGGAAAAATATTTACAGTAATTTTTCAAAGTTTTGGAGTCAGTAAGCTTTTTTTATGTTTTTGAAAGAAGTCCTTTATGCTCACCAAGGCTGCATTTATTTGATAAAAAAATATATATTTTAAAAAAAACCTGTAAAATGGTTCAATATTATTACAATTATTACAAACGGGTCTCTATTAGAATACATTTAAAAATGTAATTTATTCCTGTGATGGTAAAGCTGAATTTTCAGCATCATTACTCCAGTCTTCAGTGTCACATGATCCTTCAGAAATAATTCCAATATGCTGATTTAGTGCTCAAGAAACACATTATTATTATCAATTTTGAAAAGAGATGTGCTGCTTAATATATTTTTTTGTGTTTTTTAGAATCTTCTGTTAAATATATATATCTACTTTCACTTTTGATCAAAGTCAGATTAATGTATCCCTGCAGAATAAATGTATTTTTTTCAACCAAAAAACAAACTTTTGAATGGTACTGTACATAAACATGTTTCGTACAGCTTTCATTTAGACAGATCAAATCTTATAAATTCCACAGATTTCAAAGCATGACATCTGTGTATTTTAGGTGCGAGGTGGCGACAAGTTCCTAATGTCACTATTCTGCATGAGTTGAAAGTAGAACAGCACGATCTCTTCATAGTTTTGGATGGAGATTCTCTCATTCACACCATGGAATCTAAAGGGAAGTGTAAGCGGTTTAATATTTAATTACTTTTACAGCTTCAGCAGAAGTGCCATTTCTGTGTGTCCTACCTCGCAGAATCACCGGGTTTGTACCATGATGGGGCAAAGCGGTAAATGTCCGGAGACAGTTCAGTGTAGTGCCGGCTGTCAGTGTTACCCACACAGATACCTGTGAGAGGAAACCGTAGACAAAACTAAGAGTGAGAGAAGCTCTTCATGAGTCAATGATGTCTGTAAGGGGCACTTAAACCCCTTATGTCAATAATGACAATGCTGAAAGCCTTACCAGGAGTTACAGTGACCTGAGGGAAAATGTCATGCACCGTTTTCTTTATGATCTGGTACCCGAATGTATCATCATCATAGGAGCTGATGGGCAGAGGGTCGAATCCACTCACCAACTCTACCTTCACACGCTCATCGGATATGGTGGATTCAATCAGCTTTAGAACCTTTAGAAAGTGAATGGGGCATTAATTATTTAACATTTGGTTTTAGTAAACTTTATGAAATATATTCAAGTATGAAAATATACCATGGAAGTACAACTATAGAATTTGCATTATTTGAAATGTAACCAACAGCAATTGAGTCATCATAATATTTGCAGACTCAATACAAATTGGTGTTCTTTTCTACCTAAATTAAAATTATACAAAAAGATGGGTATACAAATATACTTAGAAATCAAACATAATAAACAAAGAAAAAGAAAAACATAGGTGGAATTAATAATAAATAAAATGCAGCGGTTACGTACGGTAACCCTCGTTTCCTGAGGAAGGGAACGGAGACGTACGTCATTGCTGACGAATGAGGATCGCTTGCGAGAGCCTATCTACTTCGAGTGAAACTAAACGAGCCAATGCACATTGGCATGCGATAATTGCACCAGCTGCTGTGCATCGCGGCGCATCCTTCTTTTTCCGCTGAGGAGCCGGACTTGTGACTCGGCTGTCCAGCGGAAGCTCAGCAACTGTGGCGAGGGGACGGGTAGACAGATACTCCTGCTTAGTTATAGGGGGGAAAGAACACCAGCAGAGACGACAGAGCAGGCTCTGTCAAGGGAAAGACACGGGCTCGTCCGCAGAGGAGCTGATCGTGGAGGAATATACATGGGGTCACCGCAGGGACTGCTACATATGGACACCCAGTCTAACACAGGTTCCACAATGCATATGAGTGTAGGCCTGGCGTCAGACACTCCGCAACGTCTGACTGCCACAGGGGTGACGGAGGAACTCACAGGGTTAGCCATTTCAGGGGAACACTACTGGAGCAAATGGACGCACGTATCCGGCCCATGGGCCCTTCGTAAGCCAATGCGATGGCATCCACTATCCAGTGGGCCATCCTCTGCTTGGAGACAGCTTTTTCCTTCTGCTGGCCTCCGTAACAGACGAAGAGCTGATCCGAGGCAGATTCAGTCTTCTTGCTCCCCTCAGGAACCTGACGATCAGGTCATGCTTTCCCAGTGACTTACCTTCGACTGCATCGTGATGTGCAGCGATAGCGGCAACATACACTTTGAGGGTGGAGGGAGACAGCCTTCGCTCCAACCCATCTTGCAGGAAGGAAAGCACAGCTCTGATCGAAGATGAATGAAGATGAATCCCGGTGGGAAGAGCACCATTCAACGAACAGGTCCCACTTCAGAGCATAGTGGTGCCTCGTTGAGGGTGCTCTAGCAGAAATTATGGTGTCTATCAGAAATGAGGGACAGCCCGAAGGGCAGGACTTTGTACTGATATGCCCGTCCCTCGAACGCAAACCGCAGGAGCGGTCTGTGTCGAGGAAGAATCAAGACATGAAAGTACGCGTCCTTCAGGTCGATCACTACAAACCAATCTTGGGGATGGATGCATTCGAAAATGCGTTTCTGCGTGAGCATCTTGAATGGGAGCTTGTGCAGGGACCGATTCAAGGTTTACAGGTCCAAGATCGTTTATAGGTCCAAGTCCAAGATCGGCCTTTCTTGGGTACAGTGAAGTAGGGGCTGTAGAACCCTGTCTTCATATTGGGTGGAGGAACCGGCTCGATCGCATCCTTCGCCAGTAGGACATCGATCTCTGCCCGCAAGACAGGGGCATCGCAACTCCGCGCAGAGGTGAAGTGGATGCCCCTGAACTGGGATGCCCCTGGGAGCGTGTCGGGTGAACTGAATCGCATAACCGAGTCTAACGGTACGGATGAGCCAGCGAGACGGGCTGGGAAGTGCTAGCCAGGCTCCAAGACACCGTGCAAGCGGGACCACAGACGTACCCAGGGTGGGGAAGCGAGGTGGAATACAGGGATTCGGCTCGGGAGGCACTGAGTCGGCCTGAAGTGCCTCAGTGCCTTTGTGTGTTGTGCCACAATCCACGCCCTCTTATGACCGAATTTCTCTCTTTCTGTTCCATTTGGCGGAACAGAAACAAAATGAAACCCGGTCCTCCTCCGGGGGAAGGAGAGGTGCGGACACTATCTCCTGGAGAGCAACTTCCTCCATCGCTGGGTCGCCCGTCTCAGGGCCACTTGCCCTTACGCTTGCTGCCTGATTTAGCGGGGGCCTGGACGGGCTGGGCGCTCCTCTTGCAGCCAGCCACCTGCTGCCTGGGTGGAGAGCAGGGGCGAAGGTGGCCGCAGGAAAGCACCCTGAGCGACGAGCAGATGGAGGTGCCGCCGACGACTGGGTGGAGGCAGCAGCTGGTCGTCAGGACAGGATATGCTTAATCTCCTCCATCTGCTTCTGTGCTGCGGAAAACTGCTGGGCAAAGTTTTCCATAGCATCGCCGAAGAGGCCGGCCAGCCAGACAGGGCCGTTGAGGAACCGCACATTGTCGGGCTCACGCATGCCAGGTACAGCCACAAGTGTCGCTCCTGGACCACTAGCGTGGACATCGACCGACCCAGGGAGCGTGCAGTGACTTTCGTCGAGGTCCGTCGCTGTACACAGTTCCTGCATTACCTCTGGGTCGGAACCACCCTCGTGCAATTCCTTGAGCACCATGGCATGCAGGGCTGAGGCAGCTTCTCCACAGGCTGAGTAAGCCTTGTCCGCGAGAGCGGACGAGAACTTACACGCACGGGAGGGAAGGCGCGGATTTCCCAGACAGGAGGTAGCGGTCTTGGGACACAGCTGCATTGTCATAGACCGCTCCACCAGGGGGATCTCCACGTAACCCTTAGCTGCTCCGCCGTTGAGGGTAATGAGGGAGGAAGAAGCACCAGAATGGTTTCGAGCAGAAAAAGGTGCCGTCCATGCTCTGGTAACCTCTTCATGCACTTCCGGAAAGAAAGGCACTGGGGCGGGGCGCTGAGAACCAGCACGGACCACCCCAAGATACCAATCATCCATCTGCGAAGGTTCAGGACACGGTGGTGGGTTCCACTTGAGCCCGACATTTGCGGCGGCCCGGGAAAGCATAGCCGTGAGCTCTGGGTCTGACTCGGGCAATGCTGGCGCACCCGAAGGAGGCAGTTCAGCTGAGTCTTCATCCCCAGAGGACATTAGCTCACCCTCCAATGCAGCGACCGACATTTGATCATCTGGTGGAGCTCCAAAATAAATGACTGGGAACGCCGTGGACGGCCCAGCGCGCTATCTTGGAGGCTCTGCGGGTAGCGTTACAGAGGAGTGAGGGGCCCGAGGAGACTGGCTCGGCGGGTTACCTCTTACTGTGATTTTCTTTAGTCTGAGGCTTATTCATTTCTCTTTTGTGCAAAACGCCCTTTACATTTGCCAATTTTATTTTGTTGCAAAAACAAAAATAACAAACCAGCAGGCCCAGCCCAGGTGAAAAAAAGTAACGCAAAAGTAACGTAATGCACTACTTTACATAAAAAGTAACTAATGCAATCAGTTTTTTTAGGGAGTAATGCAACATTGTAAAGCAATACTTTTAAAAGTTACTTTTCTCAGTATTAAATGTCTGTCTAATGGTTAACTAAGGGTTGAGCTAAAACTTCCTTGGTTGTCAAGCACTGGTATTTCCTTCAGGAAATGCAAATCTAGTTAAAAGTATGAGCTAACAACATGTGTGAATTCTGTGGCTACAGCGTGACCTCTGACCTCCTGCAATGTCTGGGCTGAGTGGATGCGGAAATTGACAAAGGCCTCAGCATATGCCGGCATTACATTAATCTGTCAGAGAGAGAGAGAGAAATAGTCAGATTTCTATTCATGCTAAGTGTGTTTTTATGTAAATTTGTGTATAAACAGAAAAAGAATGAATGTGAATGACAACCCACCTTCACACCTGAGTTAAACATTGTGACGGCAGTTGTTGTCCTCACAAAGGCATTTGTGTCAGGCTGTCCTTCCAAAATACTGCAAATGTGATTAGAAAGATCAGATCAGAGCATATACTCTTTTACTGTATTACTATATTAATTACTGTATTGAGCAATGATGTGGCCTACCCGCTAAGCAGTGAAGAGAAGAGCCACAGATTAGACATGATCATTTTGTGTGGCCAGCCGAACTAGAAGGCACAATAATAAAGAATATAGCAATTCAGTATTTGTAGGAGTGTCATAAGCATTTTAATCATCTTTGATTTATCACCTTATGTGCCAGGTACTCAAAAGTAGCACGCTCAGGACCATGACCAAAAAGATTGGGCATCCGGTTCTTCTCCAAACTGGGAAATTATATAACAAAATATTAATTAATCTATCTATCTATCTATCTATCTATCTATCTATCTATCTATCTATCTATCTATCTATCTATCTATCTATCTATCTATCTATCTATCTATCTATCTATCTATCTATCTATCTATCTATCTATCTATCTATCTGTCTATCTATCTATCTATCAGTAAATATTAACATTATACAATCTGAAAAATTTAACAAAAAGTGTAAAACTAGTTTAAAAAAATAATAATAAACAGAAAAATGCTAGGGGGAATAAATAATAATTAAAACAAAAAGGCCACACTTTCCAATAAGATCTCACTTGTTAACATTACTTAAATAATAAAACAAAGTAAAATACATAAATAATAATAAAAAAGCTTATAAATATTTCTCAATAGTTTAATATTTCTTAATAGTTTATTTAGAAAGAAAGATAGCCTGCATGGCTTCTTTTAATATTGATTAAATGTTTTCATATCTTCACTGAAAATCGGTACTTTACACAGCAAGTGAATGAGTGAAATGGAAAACAAATGCAAAAGAGTTTTGTGGAAATTTACATTATAACCAGTCCTAAGCGTAACTAATTGCATTACTTAGTTACCTTTTATGGAAAGTAACAAATTACTTATGCTACTTTTGCAATACATTTACTTACCTTGGCTGGGCTAGCTTGTTTATTTTTCATTTTAAAAAGTTCTATTTTGGGGCAATTTAATTTATATAATAAATGTTTAGGCACTTTCACTCCAAAAGTGAAATGAATAAGCCTCAGGCTTAAGGAAATGCAAATTCTCACCCGTACAGTAGAGGGCGCAGCACTTTTACTTCAGCAAATGAATTAAAAATATATAAATAAATAAACACAAATATGATGTGTAACTAAAGTAATTTTTTCTTATTCAAATGGTTTAATTAGACCATCAAAAGCAAAGACATTGTTTAATATAGTGAGATTAATTACATAAATTACATAAATGTAATATATTTAATTATTGCAGTAATATTCTGAGTTTGCATTTCACTGTTTTATTTATTTTGAGGAATACTGAATCTTTTATATATATATATATATATATATATATATATATATATATAGTAAAATTAAAAAGAAATGCAGTACTTTAAAAGTTACTTGAAAAGAGTAATCTGATTACTTAACTCGATTATAACCTGCTATAATAACAGAAGTTTTTAATACAGTAGAGTGAAATTGTCTTATTTATTTTTCTATGTAAATGTGCCAGACAGATATTAATAACAGCTTCTGCATTGGGTTTGTTCCCAACTGTTGCTTTTAAAAATGAAATATAAAGTTCCTTGTGAACAGCCCCATTGCAGGTGCAAAGAAAATATTTACATTAAAGGGATAGTTCACTTTGAAATTAAATTTTGGTATGTTTTAGCTTACCTCAAGGGCATCCAAGATGTAGGTGTCTTTTTTTCCGCAGTAGTTTCAATTTTGATATTTTTAGGTCAAACCGTTCTTGTCTGTCAGTCATATAATGCAGGTCTGTGGTCACTGTCTCAAAGAGCATGCACAGAGTCCAAATTAAAACAATTCCCCATCATCCAAATTAAACAATTCCCCATCGTAAGTACACATTGATGGCCTAAGACACGAAATGAGCGGTTTGTGTGAGAAAACGAACAGTATTTATATCGTTTTTTAACTCTTGTACACAGCCACGTCCAAGTGATCTGAGGGCAGACTGGTGTGTGACGTGTGCGCAGACTGGTGCATAGGTATATATACACTAGAATAGATGCCGCCTTGCCTACGGCATTCGTTCCAATGAACTGCCGTAGCCAAGGCGACATCTAGTGTATATATCTCTATGCACCAGTCTGCGTACACGTCAAACACCAGGATGCGCGAGCGCCCTCAGATCACTTGGACGTGGCTGTGTACAAGAGTTAAAAAAACGATATAAATACTGTTCGTTTTCTCACACAAACCGCTCGTTTCGTGTCTTAGGCCATCTATGTGTACTTACGATGGGGAATTGTTTAATTTGGACTTCTCTGTGCATGCTCTTTGAGGTGGTGACCATAGACCTGCATTATAGGACTGACAGACAAGAACGGTTTGACCTAAAAATATCAAAATTGAAACTACTGCGGAAAAAAAGACACCTACATCTTGGATGCCCTTGAGGTAAGCTAAAACATACCAAAATTTTATTTCAAAGTGAACTATCCCTTTAAGATCATGTTAACAGAGTTTTCAGTAAATTTTAACATATTTTCCTGCCTTCTGACAGCTGATGCCAAGATGCCAATGCTGCTCTCCCTGGGAGGCATGGATGAATGTCCTGGAGCGCTGCTGACACTCAGCTTTACCGTGGCCTGACCCTTCTCACTTACACCAATTCTAAGAAATCACACAAGGCATAAATTACACAGTAGCTCAATCTCAAAAAATTATAATAATGCAGTAAAACAATGCTCTCACAGTGCAGCAGGTCCGTTTAGGCCATCTACCATACCATCCATAATCGTGAGACCTTCATCTAAAACATACAGAAGCTTCACCCCTCGACTTTTCAACAGTTTCACAATATTCACAGCACCTTTTGGGCCGCTAATCTAAGAAAATCAAATAAACAGCTGAATTAAGACAAGCTTTGATTTCAGCAGATTTCACTTTGACTGATTAACATGTGACCTTGAGACTGACCTCCTCATCATGACCCAAACCAATGTAGAAGCTTCTGCGAGGGGTATAACCTCGTTCCAGCAGGTATTCCAGAGCCTGAAGGATCCCCTTCAAGATCAAACATTGTAACAGTTAGCTTTAGGTTGGAAAAACAGATGTGCAATTGTTTGAATGAAGAACAATGCAGCGTTGATTCACTGTACCATCACAGACTGTTTGTTGTCGATGGTTCCTCGTCCATAAATGAAGCCATTGAGCTCTTGAGCAGAGAAAGGAGGAACGTCCCACCCATCCGCCTCATCGGCCGGCACTACATCAATGTGAGCCAGCAGCATGTACGGCTCCAGATCAGGCTCTCTCCCAGGAACCGTGAATAAGTGGCTGTAGTTTCCCACCAACTCATGTTTGACCAGGCTGGATGATGAGAAGACCTTTGGGAAGACTGAGACAGCACAATTCATTATTAACAATCTTTAATGAAACAATCTTTCATTCTTCCCAGCTAACAAAAATATGTTTTTGCTACCATTGAATATGTTATTTCTGAATGTTCTCTGAACATTCAAAACATCTCCAATTGTATTCGCCTGAAAAAAGAAAGTCATATACACCTAGGATGGCTTAAGGGCGAATAAACCATGGGGTAATTTAAATTTTTTGGGGGGAGCTATCCCTTTAAGGGAACATTCCATTTGATCATTTTGCAAACATTAAGGGAACGTTACTTTCAAATGTTCTCTGAACATTCTGAAACATGTAGTTAAACGTTGAACGAACGTCCAACTAAAGCGTTTCAGTAAAAAAGTTCCATGAACGATGTATAAATAATGTTTTGGGGCTAATGTTTTGAGAACATTATTAAAGACCAAATAACTTCAAACACACATTCTATTAACGTTACTGGAAGAACATTTGTTCAAGAGAACCTTGTAAGTTCTGAGAACGCTCCCTGTTAGCTGGGTTTACACGTAAAACATGCAAAAAGAATCCATAAGTTCCCATGCTTTGGGTTTCATCAGTTTCTCACCCCTCCTTAGTAGCAGGTCAAACTCTTGCAGGGCGCTTGTGTTCTGATTTGACTCTGAAAATGACACTGTGGGAATCTGAATTGCCACTATAGAAACATGAAAAACAAAAACAAAAACATGATAATCTGACCATGTTTATATGCACATTCTGCATTCTGATTAAGGGCAATATTCTGATTTAGTCTTTATTCTGAAAAGAGGTTAGCATTGGGTTTTTAGGCCCTGAGCTCAGTAATTCTCATTTATATCATCAACAGACAAAAACACAATGCCAAAACTTTAACCCTATAAAGCTTAGTATGAGCTCAATATTCTCTGCTTTGTGAGCCATAAAATCCCAATCTATCAGTATCAAATATAATAAAAAACAACAAATGAGCAAACTTTTACATTACTATCATGTCAGGCTTTAAGGGGTTAAAACAGGCATGTCAGCTGTTTTAATGTAATCTGAACATTTGCTCAATAAAGTTATGCCAATTACTGTAATGTATTTAATTGGATATTTTATCTTTCCATAATCTGTAAATGACCAAATTCTAATTCAGAATATTCTGCATGTCTGCAAGTTTTGTTCCCCAAATAACACACGTCAAAAACTCTTTCATTTATTTATAGTTATTACTATTCATCAGCTTTATGAAGCATTTATATATTTAAGCAGTTAGACTTTTGATAAAACTTTTCTTACCTTTGAAATTTTGCAGCAGATTCTTTCTCTGTTCTGGACTTAAATCAGGATAAATGGTGGTTGTATTTTCCCATTGTCCAAGTTCTGTATTCACTTTGAATGTAAATGTCCTACCGATCACAACAGAAAACAAAATTAAAACGGAAAGTAGGAGGATTCCCAGCAGTATTCCAGAAAATTTCAAAACGGTCTTCTTATTGATTTTGGTCTTCATCTTTCTGAAGTTCAAGAGGAATGAATGACAGACATCTGTATGATCAGGGTTCACATTTTTTATTGCCTCTCTGGTGATGGAACATAAGGGGCCCCTGCTGGTGTGATTTAGAGCAAATCACAAATGTGAAGAGCAAATGAGTTGAAAATGAGACCGCCTGTTGCATTTTGAGTGATCAACAACAGAGATATCGAAAGCTTTAAAACAAATGAACAATTTAAAGTAATTTGTAGAATATTGAGCTGCAGTACTCCTAAGTAACTGCCTTCATTAATCATATAATTATCCTTACACCATTACATTATATATTTGTAAGGTCATATTTAGTAGAAAAAAAAGCAGCTGTATTCTGAAATTAAACTCAGATCATCCTTTTCTGATATTGATTATATTTAGGGGTTCACAAAGAGCAGCTATTAATACACTAATTTCTTAATTCAGAAACTTATGCTTTTATAAAGCTTCCTTTTTTAAGGCCACTGGTCCTATTTTTTACAAAATTTTGCATCTAGAGGTCTTCCTAATATTAATATAAATGATTTTCTTTATAAGCTCACAAGAACAATCTTAAAGTCCCCATGTAGTCTATCATTTTATCCCTTAAATCTCATCTTTGATCAAATGACATAATGAAAAAAAAAAAAAAAATCTTCAAATGACATAATTTAAAAAAAAAAATCCTCAAAAAATAGGAATAGCTTGAATGAAACCCTACACCCTCCCATCATTTAGTATACGCGGTTCTAGGAATATGCAAATTAGCCCGGTCTCCACTAACTCTCACCAGCTCTGAGATCCACTCATTGACAAACCATGAATTTGAGACTGTCTTTGGTTCACTGCAGTTTTAAGGAGACAATACTCAGGAATGGTGTTGACTTGTGAATTTGCACATGGTTTGTCTTAAAGCGTATTAAAAACACCAAAGATAACATTAAAAACTTGATTTTCACCAAAGGGGGACTTTAAGAGAACATATTTATTTACTCACAAATAAAACAAAGTACATGTTTATAACCTGAAAGAGAACATACAAGACTCATTATTACAGCAGTGCAAGATGTAAGAGAAGAATGTAATTGTTCTTGAGTTCGGGTAGCTGAATCAGGATGAACGCTGACCACAGCACAAACAGCCCGCACAATTTTCAAATGATATAAAATACACATCTATGGTAAAAGATAATTCAGAGGAAACAATGAATGCACATGACTAGCCAACTACATCCCATCAGTTAAAATTTTAAATTCTATGAGGTATTTGAAGGCAGGTATGGTGGAAATATGATGTACAGTATTTTCATTGAGTTTCATTCAGTCCAATCACAGATACATTCCTCTGACACCACTTTAAAAGATAGTCATATGAAGGATATCTTGCTGACTAGAGCCTGAGATGAATCCTTTGGCGTCAGTGTTAAGCTGTAGCGTCAGTGGTGGATGAGTCCTGTGAGGTGGATATGAGAGCATCATCATGCAGAGCAGTGAACGGATTGGAGAGCGGCTCTTCCATGGACGAGTAGATGAGGTACAGCAGGCAAGCCACTAGGAGAAAAACCACTATCTGAACCCACAGAGGCACCAGACGCTGCTGAATATCCTGCCTCTCCAGTGTAGCTGGACTCAGTGGTGGCATTTCAGTGTATTTAAATTGCACTGGGCGTCCTGCAGCTCCCTTTATAGGCCGCCTCTTTGTAGCACTGCAGGCGGAAAAAAGACATTAGAACTGATTTACACAGTCAAAATTAAAGCAGAGGCATGCTAATCAATAGTTTCCGAACAATGGTAGTACTTAAGTATGAGAAAGGTATCACAGATGATACTCACTAGATTCCAGTGGGGGTTTTGGCAGTGTCGGGGAACATCTCTGAGAGAACATCTATCACAGGTTCCTATTGGCCAGAGAAAAAAATAAAAACAAAACAGTCTGAATGAGATAAACTACATGTAAAGGTGTAGTCTACAATAGAAATGAAAGTGAAGCAGTATATCATAAAAATATTGGAGGATAGAGTGAAGAGGAAGAGGAAGACCAGCCCAGACCCAAGAAAAACATGGGGCAGATTTGCAAGTCATTTGGAAAGCACAATCACAGTGTAATGGAATTAAAAAAAGGCATCTAATTATAATATATTTTAAAATGATGAAAAAAGATGCAAACATTTTTTTGCATCATTACTCCAGTCTTCAGTGACATGATTCTTCAGAAATCATTCTAATATGATTTGATGCTCAAGAAACATTTATTATTATCATAATCAATGTCGAAAACAGTTGTGCTGCTTCATATTTTTGTGGTGATACACAATTAATTTTTCCAGGATTGTTTAAATGAATATAACATTCAAAAGAACTGCATTTATTTGAAATAGAAATATTCTGTAAAAACCTCACATTTGATCAATTTAATGCATCCATGCTGGATAAAAAGTTAATTTGTTACTTAAATCTAATCTTACTGACGGAATAGTAGTGTAAATCTTTTTATAATAATTATATATATTTTCATGACAATTTCCTCAAATTCTCAGAACCCAACTATAAAGAGGAAAAAAATATTCCCCTAATGCTTTTGGGTTGAAATAGGTGATGAAGAGTGTAACAGCCATACAGGGTTTAAGAATCATGTGAGCTGCATTCATGCGCATTAAGATCGAAGACACATGGGTCAGAAACAAGAAAGCCAGGCCTTTGATAGAACTCATGAGCGCTTTCCTCTCTCTGACCTACCTACCAAACACCAATGCAGTGTCTTCACGGTATATTAAATCAGGAGAAAGAAAGCAGTACTAAAAATATACTCAAATTTTTCCTTTGTATATTTCACAGAGGTTAAGTCAGTGCAATAAAGTGAGAAAAGGAAGAAACAAAGGAAAACTCAGAGGGATTTCCCAAAGGACAGAGGGAGTGTGAAAGCCCATTAGATGTCTGGCAATGCAATATGTCTGCTGAATTAAACATCAACCGAAAGAGTGAGGACAAACGAAGAGGCAGACCCTGAGGAGAGAAGAGCAAGGCTGAGGGGGAAAGCAGTTACTGTGATAGTTTGTTTCTGATGGGCTGATGGAGATGTTAAACAAAGAGATCTGCCTGTCATGGTGTCTTTATCCAGCCTCATGTAGCCCTGATGAGAAATAAGAGCTTTTGTCAGACATGAGTGCTGCTGTTAAAGCAAACATATTATCTATAGCCACAAACCCGCAGGGCCCTGCTGTCCACCGTCTGCTCGGTTTTCTGACCAAATCTCCTCTCAATCTCTGTTTGCTTTGACTGAGGACTGAATCTGTTCTCAATCTGCAGACAAAACAAATACAATCACACAGCAAGAACAAACCCCTAAGACTTAAAACTACAATTAATTAAAACAAAATCACTGCCAGCCAATCATCTCATAATTAAGATATCTCAGTTCAGACTCCCCTCTTCCACCATCTGAGTGATGCTGAAGGTTGAGTACTGGGACCCACTTTGACCCAAAGACCCATTCTGGGAGGAGTCTAAAGACTTGTGCTGAATCTTTCCCTGCAAAAGAACCAAACTGAATAAAGCACAAGTGGAATGTATGCAAAGCAATATGACATCCGGAACAGTCAATCAGATGTAGCACTGACAGCCCACAATCCTTCAGTGTAATGGAATCAAACAATCCTAAAAAACAAAAAGTGCAAGTACATAAAATACAGTGTCTAAATCTCTTAAATCTTTCACAACACAAAATCTGTGGAAGAAACAAATGATAGTGTAATTGACCCCTTTATCCCCTGCAGAAAAGGATCAGGTAGGACGCTTTAAAATTGTGGCCATAAGAACGGTTCATACTGTACATTTACAAATCCAGCTGAGGGCATAAAGCAGCGGGGGTAAAAATCTCTGCTCTGACTGAACATGCCCACCTGTGGATGTGAAAAATGCAATTCAACATACATCACAATTTAATGCCATACTAACTTTAACCACAGAGTGGTACTATTGTTCATGTTCACACTACTGAAAACCACATTGAGAGATTAAAGCTGCAGTGCATCATTTTTTTTAGATTAAAATACTTTATTCTGTCTAGCTTAATATGCAGAAACAACTATTAGTAGCTTCTGTAGGTTGAAACAACAAAGCTCTGCTGAGCTAAACATTGTTCTGTTTGGTGCTTGCCTCTCTTTGGTGTGTGGGTGAAACTGGGTTAGATGCAAGCCCCAGAAAAATTGAATAAATCCCATATTTTCTAAGCTCCAGAAAAATTGAATAAAGGCCATATTTTCTAAGCAAATAATGTCAAAAAAGTACAGAGTATCTGAAGGGCTTAATATATATATATATATATATATATATATATATATATATATATATATATATATATATATATATATATATATATATATATATATATATATATATATATATATATATATATATATATATAAAAATATATATATATATAAAAAAAATAATAATATATATATATATATATATAAAAATTATAATTTAAGGCTTTTTAAGACCTGCACAATTTTCTTTAAATAATAATACCATATTTCCATTCAGAGCAAATCGATATTGTCTCAAGATTAATCATGCAACGCAGAATCTTTTGCTCAATTAAACAGGCTACGGTACACCATAAACTGGGAATTTAATACTGCTTATCAGCAAAACAGGGTAACTGCAAGTACTTAAAGCTACACTGTGTAATTTTTTTAGTTGATTCTTAGCAAAAAACACTTAGTTCTTTCAAAAATATATGTGCTCATTAATGTATATTTACTTCTTTCAAGTAATTAAGTTTATAATCTGCCATTGAAAGTACATACGGGTGAGGGGTTAGAATGCCGGTCGCCATGTTGCCCCTCCATCTTGAAACTACATTAGCCAAAGAGGGACATACCTGTAAATTCAAGCTTCGCCTTTTGCGTTTTTCACTCAGTGACACCGTGACGAATGCGAGGGGCAGATTCCTCGCGAGTCGCGACTGCCGGCAGATTTGAAAGATGTGTGTGTGTGTGTGTGTGTGTGTGTGTGTGCGTGTGCGTGTGTGTGTGTTCACTCACATTTGATTTTGAAAGAGAGAATTAAAACGTCAACGCGACAGGCAAATCAGCAAGACAAAGTCAATATTGGAGTAACTTTTCCCAGATGGAAAGAGCTCATGAGGAGCATAGATTTTAAAACGGACGCCGAAGTTGCCTGCTTTCTTCTCGACAGGTAATTCAGCCTATTTGTGTAAATTCGAAGTTTTATAGTTGCTTGTCTAACCATAGCATGGTTGTGCATAACGCCAGAACGACCTCTAGTATAACTTCATCCTCGCATCAATGGTGAAAAAGTATTGTTTACCTTGTAACATAAATCTGTGCTGCGACGGATCACAGGTGATGAATAGTTTTAAAGGTGCAATTTTGTAAGCTATATAAAAAAAGGACACTGTAAATTTTAGTTATTTTTAATTGCTTTTACTTTGTACACATTGTAACGTTAGCCTAATCTGATTATGCTGGGATAGCCGATTCCAAGGGTGACGTTTACCTCCTGACATCTGTCCTGTAGTTTTATTCATTTTAGACGTATTATTGTTAATTATTGTCATGGACGAAGTGATAACTGGAAGCCATGTTAATCTTGGAATAATGCGGCCACCGTAGGAGTTAAAACGCCCTCGGAATTGAAAGGAACAGAAACTAATATTCACTGGGTAGTCATATACAATTTCACCGCTAGATGGGGAAAAATTCACACAGTGTAGCTTTAAAACATTTCAATACATACTGATTAATACATGTGTTGAGTATTTTATGTATCAATATATTAATACATATAGTCACCAATATGACCACCGATGAATTGTTCACAATAAGATCTAGAACATGCATTTAGAATTATTTTTATTTATTTTTTTCATAGAAAAAAAAAACATTTAAATATGTCATTTTGGTGATCAAAGAGTAGTTTAAGAGATAAAATTGTTGACTACAGGGGGACTTTAGGACTCTTTTTAAGGGCGCACAGAACCCTAAAGTGTCCTAAGCTGCCCAACATAGCGACATTGGTTCTTTAGGGCAGGATTATCTGTTTGACATTATTTATGACACCCTTTTATGATGCTGGTAGCATTGAAATTATATACTTCAGCTTTAAAATCCATCATACCACCGAGTGAGCTTGAGTTACCATCAAGTGCCTCTTTGCTATATCAAAAGTGTCAATCTCACATACATAATTTATGTCCTTACACAACAAAACTGATGGACAGCTGGTTTGCCTTGCCTCTTTACACAGAAAGACCCAAGCAACAACTGTTGTCCATGTTAATAATCAAAACACACTCATAGCAGAATATGGAGAGTCAGTTGAGATAATGGATGAATCATGTTTCAGTCTCAGGGAAGTAACAAAGGATGGATTCAGGTGCATGTAAAGCCACTTACTTTGCGTGTTGTTTTGCTGGTCTCTGTACGGGACACTGTTTTAGACCGAAGCTGCTCTGAGTCTAGAATACATGCAAAATGAAAATGTATTACTTGCAAAAACAATAACAGATGAAGTCTTTAAGAGAAACACAATACTTTTTTTTTTTTTACTATAAATTAGTGATGGGACACAATGGTTGACAAGATGTAAAAAAAAAATTTGGCCTTCCATCCACACTGAGACAATGTATGTATTCCTGCGAAAATGTAGCTTTTTGAAGACGTTTTAAATTTGAAAACACAGTTTTCATGTTGTAGTGTGGACAGTGAAAACAGAGGCATTTGAAAATGATGACGCATGCTTAGTCGTGTGATGCATATTGTAACGATAGAAATCTGTTATAACGGTATGTGCCTGCCTACTGTGCTATTCAGTTTCACAGTGTTGCTAAAGATAATTGTTACTTTATACAATCTTCATATTACATTCCTGAAAAAAATGACAGGAAAAAAGAAGTCACCAGTAATTGGTAAGATATTTTGCTAATAAAACGATCATGCCAGAAGAATAGCGCAAGAACTGTATTATGTCTGGTCTCCGTATTATTTCAGTGAGCTTTTATTACATATTAAGCATACGCAGTAAGATGATTTTTAGCATTATCCAATGTTTCAGAGTGAAACTTTTGAAAAATGTGTAGACAGAGCGTTTTAAAACAAAAATGTGGTTTTCAAATCAAATGTATAAGCATTAATATAGACATAGCCTTATTTAGCATGCAAACGGGTCTCAAGAGTTTTAAAGTCCTCTAATTGGGGTCAGTTGAACCCAAAGAAGCCTATTTATTCAAGGATTTGTTAAACCGATCAATCGTCTAATCATTCAGGCAACCCATTGAGTATTTGAGAGTTAGTGCTGCTCCCTACCGGAGTCCTTATCCTCGTCTTCCTCCCTCTCAGCCTCTTCCTCACTGTCCGAATAGAGGCCTGCGTCCCCTACGCCGTTGACCCTGTGCTGTGATGTCTGTGCTGAAGAATCCAGCAGCCTTTTCAGCTTCTTTTCATATAAAGCTCTAGTGGAAGCTGCTTAGAACACACACACACATAAGAACATGTTGAATTTATAGCATAATCTGTTTTGAAAGGAAAAGACTGTGACTCAAACAGACTGACCTACAATGGGTCCGGCTTTAACCCCATACTGGAGCAGTTTGGCTTTCAGCTGATCATCAGTCAGTGAGCCCAGGTCTACCATGTCTGCCGCCTCTTCTTTCTCGGCCTGTACAGGGAAATAAACACACAACAAACTATTTAATCAAATCCTCTGGAGGCAGTGAAATTATAGCGATTCATCATGGTGGAGTGAGGAATCAGCACATTTTAGCATAATCTAATAAACATATGCTGACACTAGCTTGCCAAAGGGTGAACCTCGGCTCACGCAATCCTCAATAGACTCTTGTTTTGAGGCTTTCTCGCCTTTGCATCTTGCACTGACACGTTCTGAAAAGGGGTCACATCCAATATTAGCTGCCGTAGCAGTTTCCCAAACCCATACCAACCTCAGGCTGAAGAAACTTCTTCACATTTTCGCAGAATTGAGCAAAAACCCTTTCCACGATCAAGCACAAAATAAGGTGTGCGGAAAAGACCCAGATAAAGTGAGTCCGGATGGAAAGTTAACATATTTGTGACAAATTCCGGAAATATTAATATATAGAAAAACTTGAATAAATAAAGAACAGAGTTGTACAAATATTTGAGGTTTGCATGGTTATGTTAAACCAGAAGAAATGCACAGCAGTGCTAATGGATCAGAACAGATGGCATTTATCTGAGCCGTTTCAATGCAGCATTTAGTCAGAAAACCCTCTAGCAATTTGTTTCTCAAACATTTAGGCGGCAGACCACTTCAACAATGAAACAAAAATTGCAGACCACTAATAGTCTCATTTGCTAGTCTTCACCGATCCTGCCTTGAGCCACCAATAATATCCATACTTTTTCCTAGCAAAAATGCTAGACAGCAGATTTGTGCTTATTTGACTGGAATTTATTTGATGTCTACTTTCAGTTAATGACCCTAAATGAGCCGTCTGTTTGTTAGCTAAGAAGTTAGGCCAAAATGCTTGCATTATTCAAGCGAGACAACAGAAACGCTTAAAAACAAGTTATTGTGTGTGTATGTATAGTATTTAGTATTAAAACTTTCAAATAGCTTTTTCAGTTTCATTTTCATTTTAAAGGGTAACTCTCACCAAAATGCAACTTAGGGTCTTTTTGTTAATCTACCCGAGGCAAACCTTCGTTTAAAAGCATAATTAGAATGGAAACTCCACTTTTAAGTTTGACCGTATTTTCGTTTTCGGTCAAATCGCCTTTTGAATGGGACTGCATGGGGCACTTCTATGATAGCATCAAAAATCGCTATTTTTAAAACATTAAGGCGGCTCGACACAACATGAAACTTTGCTTGAAGTATCACCAGGGGCTCTACACATGAACTCGAGCATTAAGAACATTGTTTGTGTACACAGAGTTTACTAAAAAGAAAGATTTTGAACTCACTGTAGCTGTGTCCACCGTCAAAAATAGTCGATCTCCGAAATCGAATGAACTGACTCTTATATGAGGATCCTTTTTCAAATACAAGGTCAATATTGATTTTCATTAACGACAAATCAACAAATTATCCGTGAATTTATATGGAACTAAGCTTTAGGAGCTTTCCATCTTTACTCTCCTCCCTGTTACGTTGCATTCGGAGATCGACTATTTTTGACTGTCAAAATGCCGGTGGACACAGCGACTGAGTTGAAATTTTTGAAAAAAATAGCGATAGCGATTTTTGACGCTATCATAGAAGTGGCCCAAGCACTCCCATTCAAAAGGCAATTTGACCGAAAACGAAAATACAGTCAAACTTAAAAGTGGCGTTTCCATTCTAATTAGGCCTATGCTTTTAAACGAATGTTTGCCCCAGGTAGATTAACAAAAAGACTCTAGATTGCATTTTGGCGAGAGTTAACCTTATACCATATAATAGTATTTTTATTCAGCTTTAATTTTTTTTATTTCAGTTTTAGTAATTTTAGTTCATTAACTTAAACTTATTTTATTTTAGTTAGGCTAATTGCCAATGCAACCATTCCAATTTTCAAGTTCTTCATCTAATGTTTATATTTTATTTTTAGCTTTATTTCAATTACCAAAAATTATTTTTAATAGTTTTAGTAAACAATACTAAATATAGTCACAAACAACTTGGTTTTCCTTACCTCAGTCAGTCTACACAATCATACACAATATGCATGTTGCGATTAAACACAATGAGTGACGGTTTTTATCCTGTTGCTCATTCTTTAAAAAGTTCTTAACATTTTCTTATAATTAACTAAAATTGCACCAGTAATAGCTTCAAAAGGGTTTGTTAATTTAAAAAGTTTGTTATTGTAAAATATAAAACAAGAAATTGCCAACTCATAACCTGGCAAAGGCATGCTACTTTCCAGGGCAACACCACTTTGGTCATCACAAAGTGCATACTTCTAATCATAAACGGAGAATTCGACACCCGAGTCTAAGATGGCCCTGACCCAGATTCCCCAGCCCCCTTTGAGGGCCCCCGACCCACACACACACCTGCAGTGGTCTTGCACACGGCCAGAGTTTGTGTGTGCATGTGTGACAGCTGGAGCCTTATTCTACAACTTTGAGGGATCATGTTTCAGTCTCACTCAGGAAAAAAAAAATTCTCATTTCGACAGAACAGTCTTTGATGTTCAGAGATGCATGCATGCTTTAACTGTATTTCACTGCAGTTGGGAGCTGACAGGCAATGACCTACAAACTCCTCAACAGCTTGAAAGCAAAGAACATATGGGTATGAATATTCACAGCACATATCAAATCCATTTCAATCACGCCACCTTGCGTCAAACTACTGGATAGACAAGTGTGGATATAGAAACAGTTTGGGGAATCCTACAAAACCTGTCTGCAAGATGTCAGACATCTTGTGAATCAAAACACTGTCAAGAGCAGAAAGACGAATGTTCAGGAATGAAGATTAATAGCGTGACCTCTAACGTTACAGCTGCTAAACCTGCGTTTTAACTCACGCTGGCAATAAGATGATGATCTTCCTCTTCATCACTGGAGAAATCTGTGCTGTTTGTCCTCACATGTTTCAGATAAAGCTCCACATAAGCGTGTTTCTTGCTCTCGGGTGGAGGTAGATCCACATTATGCGCTATGAGCGCCGACATCAGCCTCTCTTTGGAGAAGTGAGCTGGGTCTTCCACAAACACCGGCATGTGTCAGCTGTGGAAAACTAACACATCTGAAAATCCAAGCCCTGAGGAAATGAGTTTTGAGAGTCCAAACAGCCTTGTCACCAACAGCTGCTCACTAGGCTCTCCTTATATGAGCGTTCAGAAACGCTTATTGATTCATTCATGCGGCCTGGTCATGCAAAATAAAAATATAAAAAAACACGACTGTACAAGTTTAAATCAACACATAAGTCACAGGAGACCAGAAACGCGCGGATAATAATTTAAGGTCAATAACGTGAGCAGCTTGCAGGTAATAAATGGCAATCTAACGTTAGTCTGTTTGGTCATTGTTTGCGCGTGACCTGTTCAACGCGAAAAAATATGAAATCAATGTTTGGAAACTCACCTTGCAAGAAACTGTAGTGCTTTTCACTGCGGACAAAGAGCAAATGGTGTTTTAAACAAGCCTCAAAGAAGCAACGTTACCTGGATAGTATTTTAATATCCGCGAGCTGACATGACGTCCTCTGGTTAATAATGACAACGTCACAAGTTGGATGTTTTCCCGCCATTTCTTCAAAGGCATGTCAACTGAAAAAGACATAATTCTATCGTTAGTGTTTATGTATTTTAACTGATTTTAACCCTTTCATGCATGAATTATGATAACCTCAGTCAGGATTTTTCCTATGTGTTTTTATTGGTATTAGGGCATGAAAATCAAGAATTGATTTTTATTTTATTTTTGTACAAATTTTTCAAAGAGATCTTCAGATGTCCACTTGAGTGGACAGCATGCGGTTATGGTTTAAACTGAAGATATACTGTATTAAATATAAGACAATAATCAAACAGATAAAGTATGTGAATTTAACAAACTAATCAATACAATTATATCAAATCATGTGAAAACTATAAAATATATACAAAAAAATATAAATGCGAAATATTGCAAAGGCTTCATACAACTTCATACAAGTTGCACTTCGCGTGTCTTTGATATCAGAACATGAGGACGTGATTCCATCAGAATTTTCTACAGCCTGTCAAGGTACTACTGTGGAAACCACACAGATGCTCCCTCCAGTGCACCAGAGTATGGAGATTTACCCTTATTAGCTGATAATTCTGATTATGTTCAAGATGGCTCATTTCTATCATAGCCCTCCTCTGAGAAAACCTAGCGAAACGTTTTTTCAGTCTCATCTGAAATGATCAGTGTTGGGGGTAATGCATTACAAGTTACATGCATAACGCATTCAGATGACTTTTTTGATGTTACAAGTAAAGTAATGCGTTACAAGTAACATGCATTACCTAATCAGATTACTTTCTGATCTAACAAGCAATTAACTACAAGTAATGTCCATTACCTAATCAGATTACTTTTTGATGTAACGAGTAAAGAAACACATTACAAGTAACATGCATTACGTAATCAGATTACTTTTTGATGTTATGAGTAAAGAAACGCATTACAATAACGTGCATTATGAAATCAGATTACTTTTTGATCTAACAAGTAAAGTAATGCATTACAAGTGTCATACATTATGTAATCACATGACTTTTTTTGATGTCAATGAAAATTACATTCTAATAATACAAATACATTTATTTACAGTAAAAAAAATCACTGCAGATTAAGTTTTTAAGTTTCAAAAACAATATTCACATTATAATTATGAATTGTAGCTGAAATATAGCAATTGATGCATGACTCATTAGATATTGCTTGATGCTGCAATATTTTTTTTTTACCTATAAGAGTCTCCTAGGATAGAAGGAATGGGTGGATATTCCGGAGCAACTTGGCATGTCTGACTGACCCTTGGCCATCTTGGTTTGGAGGGGGAAAAAATCGAAACACAACGGCTTGCCACTTGGTTGCAATTTATAGGATGATGCACCAGGGTCCAATGAAGAGGCTGATGTGCAACTTTGCCATAAAAACCCATGCAAATTCAAGAAAATGCTTTTTTAATAGCTGTCCACTGTAGTGACCACTATGCGTGAAAGGGTTAAACATATGTAAGAGTTAAGAGTGGTAATGACCAAATGAATAAATAGGCTTACAGGAACTACTGAAATACTGAACTGATTTGATTCTTTTTATTATATCTTACTTGTAGATTACCTGAAAGTCGTCATGAAATCAAAACAGAAAATTCTTATTTTGTATGGAATATTGCAGTATTTATTATAAATGGTTTAGCTTATCCGTGTACATAATTTATTTATTTAGCCTATTTATTTATTTATTTTAAGTGCTCATTTAGGCCTAATCTTTAATCAAAATAACTTCCCCTCCCTCTTGCAGCAACAGCTCTTCTCTGATGATGTGTTTACTGTTTTTACAACTTGTCACTCACATGACATCACAGCAAAAGCAAACCAAAACCATCCAATCAATTCCTGATGGACAAAATCAAATCCTGCCCTATGTTTTGCTTGTTTGATAATCCGGTAGTACACTTGGATACAATAGAGCGCTGCAGTGATGACCTTTTTTGTAGGCCAACCCAGAAGTTTGCATCACACTGGTTACCTCAACAAAAACCCAATAGGACTTTTCCATAAGCTTTTCAAATTATCCAAAAAAAAAAAAAAGCTCTGTGATCACCAAATGTTTATGATACTTTTTGTCAACTATGATTTTTATTTTTATTTTTTTGTCCATCAAGATAATTTTCTCAAATGAACAGAACTTTTATGAATTTTGAAGCCTAAATGTTATTGCCAGAAATAAAAAGCTAACCTTATAGGCTATAAACGAACTATACCACGGTTGCTCGACTTCAACGTCGCCTCCACTGATTTTCCGACAAATATTTCAGTCCATATATATAAACATTTTCCCTGAAAGTGTGATATAGAATAGTTTGCAAGAGTGTGATTATAAACACAATGAAGCTGTGAAAGCAGACTAGTGCATATAGATGACGTTCAACATGATGACCCCTATAAAATCTCCATTTAGCAACTGCCTTTTTTCAAGACATGTAAAATCTTTAAAAAACCACAAGTGGGGTTTTACTGGTGTGTTTTATGTCATAGTAAAAAGTGAAAATATCTTGAGCTTGTTTCATGACTTTATTTCAGGCTTTTAACCAAAATCCTTTGGGACGATGGAACCGGAGTGCTAAACTCGTTTTCAGGTTTTGCCCTAAAAAAAAACGTCATCCTTGCAGCACTTTATAGGGAAGAAAAGATGATCCCAACTCTTGTTACATGCTGACTTCATGAAAAGAGAGAGGTCGCGGAATCATACGACCTCTGGTGTGTTGCCATTGTGAAATATCCAGTTTAGCGGCCATGCAAAATTATTCAGTGTTGTGACTGACTAATATTAATCAAGTATCCCAGAGATCAATATTATAATGAAGTTTTAGTAACAATAACGATTAACGTAATGACACCTGCTGCACAATTACCAGTTTTCCCAAGAGCTGCTCTTAAGGCAACATATTTGAATGATATAATCTGTAGAAATAAAAGGCTAATGCCTGCTCCAAAACTGCCTCTCAACAAACTGCAGATAATTTTCTTATTCTTCACACACTGTAGGTTTTCAATTTATTGGCTATAGACTGCATTTTGGTTATTCACAGGCTTATATCTTCCTGATACATTACTCCATAGGGCTCCTAGCAAAAGGATTATCGTGTACTACAAGCCACTAATAAGCTTCAAGAGTCCAGAAGGATCTGCCAACAGTAAACGTGCCGTGCATCACAACTGCGCTCTGTCTCCCCCATGTCAGTGGCGGGCGCAGGCACAGATTCTGTGTGTTTCACCACTAAGGTGCATCCCTAGTGGATGAACCCTGATTCACTCTGCTTCTCTATTCTGGAAATGCAATGCTTTGCCTGTTGCCAAGATTAGTGTGGCATTCATTCACTCATCAACATGCATAACCCACCTCCTCTCTCCCCACCCCTGTCTTTCTGCGTTTTTCTTCTCATCTTTTTTGTTTAATTTTTTTTCTCCTTTCATTCTCAAATGAATGCATCTCTTCTCCAAGGAGACCATGATGCAAGGGAGGGCAAATGTGAATATACCATCACCCCAATGCTCACCCAGCCTAAGACTGGCACTGCAAATTGCATGTTTAACATTCAAAACTGACACTCGGTTAAACAATAACACTGCTATCTATTTAGGCATTATTATGTTGCTGCGTATTTCTTGTAAATGAAATGTTTCACTGTATGTGTCTCAGCTCTCGTCATGTTTTAGAGCCCATTTTAGTCCATTCAACAGACAATTTTTTCTCAAACTACAACAAATGGGTCGTAGCAAAAGCTCTAATGGATATATATTAGATTGATTAAATCCACTGCTGATAAGCCACTCTGTACCTAATGGCTTTGAACCCTACATGATACACCATATCAAAATCACATAGGAATAGAAAGCCATAAAGCACAGTAGTGTTGAGTTCCGAGGTGAAACCACCATGAGACCTGCTGTGTTTCCGTCCTTTATTACGTGACTGTCTTTTTCGCAGCTAAACAGATTCTATTTAAACCACTTGAGCCAAGTTGCAGTCTGCACAGAAGATTAAACAGAAAAAAACTTCACATCATCATGAATAATTAAACAAAAGAGAGACTATTATTCAGTTTTTCTGGCCTGGGAGGATTAAAGTGTTTGTATCTCATTGTTCTTTTTAAAGTTACTCCTTGGGGGAAATTCTGGGATTTTCTTTTGATTTATGTATGGGTTACTTTTTCATTTCTTTCATTTCTTCTATATGAGTTCCACATCCCAGTTCTGTAGTGAGATGTGTTTTTTAGTCCATCAGTCTCTCAGAACATTCCAAACAGTCTTTGATTAGACTCTGTAACGATGCCAAGAAATAAAAAGGTACAGCACTAATCAAAAGGCTTTTGTGATTTCCACAGTGGCCCTGGTGAATGCTGAGAGGATTATGTAAACATTCAATTTACAATTAGACTCTAAAGTCTAGCTGACTTTCTGCCTCTGACAAAAGACTTTTTTTTTACACACAGCTCAAGGGAGTTTAGCAGATCTGATTAATGAACACAATCTACACGTAAACAGTTAAGCAAACTTGCTTATTATTCAGACAATAATGAAATGCCTGATGAAATGGCACATTATAATCTGATTTTTGTTTTGAGGTCTGTGCTTGGTGTTGCAATTTATTCACATAACTAGGATACATATGTGTTGTTTAGAATACCAGAAGACTGACCTACTATATAGTAGGCAAAAAACAGTATGTGACAAAATAGGTAGGCCTATATGTCCGAATTCACAATCCTCATCATAGAGTAATCATAAACTAACCGACTACTTCCGGTGAAATTCTGAAGTGTGTATACGATGGACACTTTGGCTGCATCCAAAATCGCATACTGTAGGCGAAAAACAGTAGCTATGTGACAAAAGAAGTATTTCCAAATTCACAGTATTCATAAAAGAGTAGGCAGAAAGTACCTGGATGACCTACTTCTTCCAGCGAGAGTGTGACTTATGATTGAAAGTGAGGCAAGACGCTGGTCACGTGATAAGGGCAACATGGCGAATAGGCCTATGTCCAGATAGCATTCATCCTGCACACATTAATAAGCCTATATAGAACATACTTTTTTAGTGCCCGTTGAAGTAACCTGCGATTTTGGATTCAGCCAATAATATCCCATGAGACCACAGGAGAGGATTTGTGAATGGCAGTGAAGCAATGCAACTGACTGGTAGGTCATGTGATAATGACAACATGGCAACTGTCCATATTACATTTTCATACTATATAGAACATAATTACTTTTTACCGCGCGCAAACTTTACTTATTCAAAATAAGTAGGCTACCCACTCAAGAGAGTCTGCAATAATTGGACACATCCTCTGATTCATTCAGAAACAAAATTGATTCTTTATGAGTGAGTCAGTATATCACTCAATCAACTGATTCTTTCAAAAACACTGATTCATTCAGGAATTAAATAAGTGGCACTTTATGAGTGAGTCTTTAAATAATTTACTCAATTGATTCATTCAAAACGGAATAGGCCTAAGGTCTCTTTATAAGTATTTAAATAATTCACTAAACTCAACTGATTCCTTCAAAACAAGTGACTCTTTATCAGTGAGTCACTTTATTCATCAAAAAGCACGAGTGATTCATTCATTCATTCATTCATTCATTCATTAATACATTCAGCAACGTTAATCCCGCGTGATGCCTATATGAGCTTTACTGCTGTGGTTTTGTTTTGAATTTTCGTTGGCGGAGCAAAAAACAGATGGGCTAACCTGCTATATTGTGTCTGAAATGTAAGTTATTAAATATTTTATTGTTTACTGCTGTATAAAATCAATTCGCTCTGAAAATCAGCACGGCTGTCAATATCTGCGATAAGCTAAACTCTCACAAACACTAAAGATGCAGACAAGACGCAAGGCTTTGGCAAGCCAAATATATGAATGCTAGCATCATATTTTCACAGTATTTATTAGTTCACAAGCAAAATAGCATACACTCTTGTTTTATGTGAGTCACATAGGCCTATCAGTGTTCACTGTGCCAAAATTGTTGGTTTTGACGGCTCTCTCTCTCTCTCTCTCTCCCTCTCTCTCTCTCTCTCTCTCTCTGGCAATAAAAATATTGGTCGTCTCTGACCATTCATCCTCATAAATATCTGGCAAAGAGCCGATTAGAGAGAGAGAGAGAGAGAGACATGTCATCAATTCGGCTCTTTATCAGATCTGATTAATATTTGATTAACATTTATATATGAATTCTGCCAACATAGTGCTTGCCAGAATGGGAAAGAGACACTACATGTGCTTGTGTCACGACAACACATCACAAAAAATATTGACATTCTTCTGCTATTGCAAATCTTCCTACCTCATTATTTGAGCGTGTTCAGTTCAGACATTAACACTTCACATAGAAATCCTTCTCTGGAAGGCTAGAATAGATTGGTAATTGGAGGAGTATAGCACAGGATTTGAGCAAAAGTGATGCCTGCTTGTTAGTTTATTAATACTGTAAAAAAAAGAGAGAATTTTTGCTGCAAAGGAGCCCTAATTTTCCTTATATTATGAGCAGCATGTTATATGGTGCATATGGCATAACAATATGGTCCCCTACATTGCTTTTGCAGAAAAATAAGGTTTAATGACACTGGGTGAAGTGGGAAGGAATGTGTAAACCTAGCCATGCATATTAATATTCCCATCATTCTCCTGTGGGAATTTGTATGGTTTACACATTCCCAACTTAAACTATTAAAATTGTTGAATAGCTCAAAATACCATTTAAGATGAAAAACATAAAGTCGCCATGCAATGCAAGTTGCGATAGTCTTCCCTACTGTGATGTAGGCCTATAGCCTAGTGAAACAGTGTGTATGTTGCTCATGAAGTCTCTCAAGGCAGAGGAAGTTTCGCCCCCTTTCTGATGCTTATTCAGGGACCCTAATTCACATAGAATAACTACCAACAGTAACAACTGCAAAAAATCACAGTACCATAACTCTGTTACCATTTTTATATCGTGACAGCTTTAATCAAGCAGCAAACATAGCCAATTAAAATGTTGTCAAGAATAACATGTGACAGAAATATAAATATAAAAATCCGCCTATTAATGTAATCTGACAGGCTGGTTTCACATGCATTATAATTCAGCCTCAGGAAAGGGATAAGGAAAGATTTGTGTCTTGCTCAGGCCAATGAGACAACACAGAGTTAAATGAAGTGATTCAGGTTTATGCATTAGACATAACTCTAATTACTCACATTAACACAGACGCATGCACTAATGATCATTATGCCAAGCCAGTGCAACACAGCAAAACAGTCCGTTTAGAGGCTCCTACGATCGTTCTGATTGGCTGTTAACTGTGATTCACTGACAAATCACTATAGAAGTCACATCCCATGAAAGCTAATTAGACAAAAACGTTACAGTGCTTGGTCAAATGGAAGTTGTTAATGTAACATAAAGCACACTCATTGTTTGTGTATATATTAAAAAGAAATAATGAGGGATGCTCAAGATATTAAACATATTAAACAGGAATAAATGTGTATCTCACCAGACTGAGGATGTGGGAACGGGCAACCAACTGCGTATGAAGTGAGAAAAAAAGAGAAAAAACAAATTGGTTTCAATCTGGTCATTATAAGCTATGTTTCTTTTCTTTAAAGCAAGAAAAAGAAAATGAATAAATTCAATCATTTTTAAAGGCCACAATAATATATGAAACAAGGGTGAGGACGGGCCCCATCTTTAACCAAGCCTCTTTCTTACTTTCTTCAATGAGTCCTTGTGCTTCTGTTTTGGCACTGCAGCCGTCGCCTCTTAGAGGAGGGGAAGCTATTGTATGTGTCCCCCTCTTCTCAACACTACAACTGCTATTTGAGTTACACACACACCGGATGCTGCACTCTTCATACTCCAGCGGTTTGATCTGCTCCAGAAAGGAGCATCAGAATCCCCACATAGGTGAATTCTCTCATCTGAACACAAATGCGTTTATCAACGTTCAGCAGAGGCTTCCCACTGGAGCCATTCAGGGTTAAGTGCCTGTTCAAGGGCACAACATCTATGTCTAGGGCTGGGATGTTAAAAAGCAAGCATGATTGATCAGGTGGCATTTCATGTGGGGGGCATTTTCCAGTTCATTCTCCCAACTGTTGAGAACAAGCCATTGCGATCTCCCCACACATTTTAATGACATCACCATTTTACTTGCAACAGAACTATACTGGAAATGTAGATTCAATAAATATTTATCATATATATTTATTATAAATAATATTTATAATAAATAACTAACAAATATACTAAATAATATATATAAGTTTAATATAATATTTTAAATAAAAATATACATTAATACAAAATGCAAATTATACGATGAATAATAAATCTTTTGTTGTGAAATTGATTAAAAAACTGTTGAGAACAAGACATTTATAATGTTTATTACAACAACATTTTAATTATGACAAAGCTATACTGGAAATGTAGATTAGAAAAATTATTAAAAATATATTTATTAAAAATCATGTATTATAAATATTATAAAAATAAAATAAATAATACATTTAATATTCAATAGTTTATTGCAATAAATGTAAATTAGATATAAATTAAATATATAGATATATATTTATATAATATATACACATAAATAATATAATATATATATATATATTAATAAATGTATTGAGTAAGCAATAAAACAATAAATATACATTGTATAAAAATGTAATAAATGTTATACAATATATATATGTATATATAGTCAATCTTTTTATTGATAAATTGATAAATCAATTTATATCAATTTATATATAAATATATATATATTGATCGTATTCAGTAAACATATAACAATAAATATACATTATATAAAAAATATATACTATATATAGTAAAAAAAAAAAAAAAACAATTACAGAGAAATTGATAAAATTTCTTACCTATTTGAATGTTTCTTTCCATGTCTCTTTTCCTTTCTGGTGCCCCTTTAGGTGGAGAGAGGAACACAGAACAGTGAGGGTCTCCGTGCAGGTGCTCTGCCTCTCTTAGGTGAATTCAGTCTTTTTTTCCCCCCTTCTTTTTTCTCTGAAATATCTCTTTTTACAGAAAAACACATCCAGCATATTTTCACTGAGAAACTAGTGGAAAGGAGACAAAATAAATAAATAAAATTCACAAAGAATTCAATAGTATATCTTCACAACTCCTCTCAGTGCCTCTTTTCGCAGAAACCCGGCAGACCCCTGTCAAGAAACTGAAGAGAAAGAGGACAAAAAACAAAACGAGATTACATAAGAATTCAGTAGTACATCTTCAGAACTCCTTTCCCTCTGACAGGGAAAAGCAGAAGTGAGAGGGGAGGAGTGGAGGAATGGGAAGGCTGTCTCCATTCTCCTCTGCATCCCTCTGCTATATTCTCACAGCTCTCCTTGTAACAAACACACACACACACACACACACATGCTGCACAGCCCCCACCTCTTTCCCCCATTCTTCTGCTCTGTCAAATAGACACACAAGCTTAGTTCATTACTATTCACCGGGTCTTCCTAAGACATGCAATGCTACCCTACTAAGAGAGGAAGAGAGCGAGGGGGGAAAAAAACAGGCTTGTTGCATATATTCTGAAATGGATTGTCTAAAAGCTTCGTCCATTCTGAAACATCAAAAACATCCTTCCACCTCCCCTCGTCCAAAAAACTGTGACGCAATAAGCAGCAATGTAATATATTCCTTTGTCTGTCGTTTTTGTTGCTCATGATACAGTTATGTGCTGAATTTGTCTCGAATCTTATCTCAAAGTTCCTCTCCCACCATCTTAAAACGCCGTCTTATCCCATTCACCGAATCCCTCTTGTGTTACCCCCGATCTTTGTGTCTCTACAATTTTCCCTCTACTAGCGTTTGCTGGGGAGTGATCTGTCTCGCTTGGCTGGCAGCAGGGCTGAGGTGAGGAGAGAGAGCGAGTACACTGAGGTTAGCCATGTGAGTCCTCCAGCACACTCAACTTCACCAGCCGCTTCCCCTGAGGAGCCGCGTGCTTTGGGCTCTGCACTCACTTTCATCAAGTTAAAGAACTTTTTTGCAAAAAAAAAGGTTTTTGATGGAATTTGAAAGGTAGAGTGTAATGCATGGGGGACACGACTTCATGGAGTGTCATTAGCTGCTTTTTCTGTCAGATTGCGGTTCCTGTGTATCGATGCATTTGTGTTTGCAAATTCTTGGAGGTATTTCTTTGTTCGTGCGTGCCAAATTCCTGACAAGGACGGCACTCTTTGCGAATTACCTTTCCTGCAGATTTTCCTCCTTTCCCGCCCGCCCTGCCTTGTGTTGTTGACTGAGGAGTGAAATGAGAGAGAAAATCCCTTTACACATGATCTGGTCCATTAGGCTTGGTTAGTGGTGGCTTTCTGCTGTATTTTTGTACTTGGTTACTTGTCATTTTAGGTTTATGTTAAGCTTCTTACAGTAAACTAATTGTAACATCTCTGGACAGATTTGCTTTCTTGGGGTTGAATGGCTTTTTAAACTTGCATTTGTTGGTGTGAGTGGCCTAATTCCAGAAGTCTGGAGAAAATGGAAATTTACCTTATCTATTTTCTTAATGTGTCTTAATAATCTTATAATGAAAGATTCATCCACGCTTATGTAAAAAAATTGACCTTGGAATTTTTTTATCAAAATACAATTACTGGATCTTCCAGTGAAACATCAGACCTCTCTCTGGTGATGTATGCTGGACTTCTCCAATCATTTAGTCCACTTAAACCCAGCCCCTTTCGTACAATCAACTGCAAGCTCGCATTCAGATCTGCCTCCAGCCGATCAACAACTGATGCAAACCAAATACCCGCCCTACATTTTTTCCTTTTTCGATAATCTGAGCAGTCACAATACAGAAATCTTCCTAGCATCACTACTTCCATTACATTGCAACTTTAATGTGAATAAATGTCATTATTTACTCACTCTCTTGTCGGTCCAAACGTTTATGACATATTTCCTTCTGTGGAACCCAAAAAGTGAATTTTGTAAAATGTCTTGACCACTCTTTTTAATACAATACAAGCAAATAAGACAAAAAAAAAGCACCATAAAAGTGGTTCATATGATTTATTTCAACTCATATAAAATAATTGTGTGAGAAAAAGATGGAAATTTAAGTCATTATTCACCAAAACTGTTTTGGGCATATCTATATTCGAAAGTGGTTGGGCTTGCCCCACTGCTTTCAGACGCAGGTCTCTTCGGCCGGAACATGCTGGAGCTCCCCAGTAAATCCATCAGCCTAGGGTACAAGCAAGAGAAGATTCTTGTACTGGAGCAAGCAAGATTCTTGTACTGGAGCTAAAGGACTCAGCAGACCCATTTATAAGGAGTGCGAAAGTCCGCACAGGCCACAAATGGAAGGCGCAAGCTGAAGTAGAGCATGCTATCTCTGGACTGCAACATCGAGAGGTGATGGGGTAAGTCCAGAGCAGTCGGGCTGGCCTATGCTGGGGAGTACCTCAGCAGCTCTGGTCTAAAGCCAACAAGAGGTAGCAGAAGACCATGGTGGTGGATGAAGTTACCAGGTTGGAGCAGGAATGCTTTCACGTAAAGGCAATGCAGTCAAGGAGCCTGAACGCGATGGGACTTAACTGTGAATAGGCGCATCACCTGGGCAGACATCTGGAGGACGCACAATCCAGGCTCAGCTTCCTGTTAAGGGCAACCTATGACACCCTCCCATGCCCCCGGAACCTCACCCAGTGGTTTGGAGATGAGGTAGGCTGCCCCCTGTGTGGTAACAGCAAAGTAAGCCTCCAGCATATCTTATCAGGGTGCAAAGTGGCACTGGCCCAGGGACGCTTCAGGTGGCACCATGATCAAGTCCTGGCCAAGTTGGCGGAGGTCCTGGAGAGCTGTAGGGTAGCAGCAAAACGCACAACAGCAACTTCCCCGGCAGGGTTTGTCAAGTCTAGTAGCATGCTCCAACTTCCTGCTCAGAAGAGGAACACCATGCTCACACCCGGCAAAGAGTGGCAGATGTTGGCAGACCTCAGGAAGCAGTTGGTTTTTCCAAGAGAGATTACGGCCCTCCGGCCAGACATTATTATGTGGTCCACGGTGGAGAAAATGGTCCTCCTCATTGAACTTTCCATTCCCTGGGAACAGGGCATGACAGTAGCCCACAAAAGTACTCCGAGCTGGCAGCGGAGTGCAAAGAGGCGGGCTGGAGAGCCAAGGTCTACCCAGTGGAGGTTGGGTGCTGGGGCTTTGTGGGCAGAACAGCAGTCCAACTGCTCCATGGCGCAGGAGGAGTGGTGGGGTCAAACCTGCGGAAAGCTATAAAGGAGATGGGAGAGCAGGCTGAGAAAGTGAGCTACTGGCTGTGGCTCTGGAGGAAACACAACGGTTGGGGGCCAACAGCCCGGTAAAGGCAGCTGCAGGGGGTGGCGGGGAGACGCCCCCTATATGCCACTGCATATATGCACCCAACTGCACGTTCTAATAAAGAATCCTGCTAAAGATATAACCAAGTCTCCTGGTCTTTGAGATTTCCAACACTATTCTATTGCTGGTCAGAAGCAGGTGGTAATGGGGGCGGGACATATTCATTCTGGAGCTCATTGGATTGGACAAAGATTTGGCCACGCCCATGAGTGCGAGATATTTTTGTTCTGTTTGTCGAGAAAAAAAACTATTTTGTAAGTGAATTTTATCAAGTTTTTAGGATTACACTAGCATTTATATGACATTAAAGCCACATGACTTCAACTCTTTACAGATCTTTAAGTATTGGATGTGTAATGATTTGTACACTTATCAAGTGGGAGTTTTGTTTCTCTTCTCTCCCTCTCTTCTCCTGCAGTGTACTTCTCTTCCTCAGCTGTCAGTCTAGTCAGGTCCAGTCTGTTTGTAGCTCTATTTTAAGCGAGGACACAGCCGGGGGGAGGGGAGGAGGAGCAGGGAAGGATGAAGGCTCCAGGGGCGAGAGGGTGTCATAATGAAAGACTTATCAGCAGGCCAGAACACCCTTCTAGACAGTCTATGAGATCAAGCAGCATGTAGATTTTCATATCCGTCCATTGACACTCACCTCACATATCAAAACAGTCAATAATTAACCAGGCCTGAAGCTATAATTATTCATTATCCAGCAGAGGTGCTGGTAATCTGGTCATGGCTTTATGATAGACTCGCTGCTCAAGGTTATTTGAAAATGATGGCCATTAAAGTGACCCTGCTTGCATATAAAAAGTGTTATGCCGCATTATGGAAGTACATTTCTGAATGCTTTAGATCTGTTACAAATGGCTTGATAGATTATGAGCATATCTGGTTTTGTGGGACATTTGGCAGCCACAGTGAGGCTGTGTTTTTCATGTGGTCCTAAAAGGCAAGGCTTAAAACAAATTGAGGCTGTTGTGGATGGCCAAAAACAAGAGCTGTCTCATCAGAATTATAGCCATCTTATCTTCTCTCAGCCAGACGGCTGTGTGTGAGGACAGTCTAAACCTCTCAGAAACCTTCATCGAATCTTCCTCTTAATCTGCATATTCAGATGGTATTCAGCGTTGTGATCATCACACAGACCTGCTCTTGTGGGCAGGGAAGCCTGGATTTGTCTCAGATCTCCACAGATGTTTTCCATCAGTCTGAAGACTGCTGAATAGCAAAGATGATTTGCCTTTATTTTTTCCCCCTAGCATGCCTTTCATTTGTCTTTAAATATCAAATACAAACTGACATACTCTCATGCAATCTGTCTCTTCACATACTAAAACAAAATGATTTTACCTAAGTGAGACCTCAACTTATGCTCTTCAACTACATCAGTCTGCTAAATCAATTAAATAAAGCATAGGATGAATACTAAAGCATAATACAGTAAGTAATAGTGCATACTAAAGCATGTTACAGCAATTGAATATTAAAGTGCAATGTTGTGTTTTCTTGTACGAAAGCACATTAGTGCTTGTATACTAACGCATAATATAATGCTAATAGTTAGCCAACTAAAGCATGCTACAATACTAATAGCTTGTATACTGAAGCATAATATAGTGCTAATAGTTTGTATACTGAAGCATGATGTCATGCTAATAGTAGTTTGTATAATGAAGCTTGGGATGCAATGCCAATAATTTTTATACTAAATCATGATAAAGTGCTAATGGCTTGTAAACTAAAGCATTATATTGTGCTAATAATTTGTATACTAAAGGATGATATAGTGCTAATAGTTTGTATACTAAAACATGTTACTGGATGAAAGTATTCTGCAATGCTAGAGTTTGTATACTAAAGCCTTGACATATAATGGTTTGTAAACCATATAGTGCTAAAAGTTTGTATAATAACTAAAGCATAATATAGTGCTAATAGTTTGTATACCAAAGCTTGATAAATGGTATATTCTATACTGAAGCATATTTCATGAAGCATGAGATTTTTCTATTCTAAAGCATTTTATATTGCTAATGGTTTGCGTATACATGATACAGGGTATATAGTACTAATAGTTTGTATACTGAAGTATGATACAGTGCTAATAATTTCTATGTTAAAGCATGATAAAGGGTGCATACTAAATCATGATATTGTACTGATAATTTGTATCCTAAAGTTTGATGCAGTGCTAACAGTTTGTACAATGAAGTGTGATTCAGGATGTATCGGAACCTAACTGTATAATACAGTGGCAGTGCTAATAGTTTGTATATTCTAAAGCATGATACATGATGCATACTGAGGCAAAAGGGTGCATACTAAAACATGATAGAGCAATAATAGGACACATACTAAAAGATGCATCAGAAAGGGTGCATTCTGTTCCAGGACTCATTCAATCTCAGTCAGATGCGAGCCCTGTAAAGTCTATAGAGCTCTAATTATGACAGAACAGTCTGCCTGTAACCAACCTGCAAACAGCCCCATCTCATGCCTCTCATTTATCTTGTTTGGAGGAGGGGAATTGGGTTTCAGATAAAGCATAGGATATGGTCCTGCTCCTGCCTCAAGGCAGTGGGATAGATAGTCTACCTTGGTGTGTCAAGGTGGAATAGATTGATTTGTTGTGGTTGAGGTCTTTGCAATGGATGTTGGAAAATCTCGTTTCGATTTTATTGCCTTTAAAACCTTGGGAAGGCTTTTTTGTGGCTTGTATTGTACACTGGAGAGCATTTGGTGAAGGTAACTTCTGTACAGTGCTATTTTCACCAATAGGCATTAATTCTGGTTTTCCTGATTGTTTCTTTCATTATCTATTTAAATGACTCAAACCAACGCTGTTGCTCATGTGATATTGTTTAAATTCAACCTCAGATTTGGATGTTTCATTCTTTATTTTGGGCTTTGGTTGGAGTAGAGCACAGATAATATCATGGTCGTGCCAATGTACAGCCTACATACATGAGGGACCCTTTGAGCGTTTAGTAGCTCAGCCCGTCCTTTGGGAAATCCCCCAGACCGGGATAATGTCAGGTCCATGTTTCTCCTGCTGTAACTGTGCAGCTTTAATTACAAACCTGCAGAGTATCTGTGTGTGTGTGTGGATGAGAAGATATTTAAAGATTTACTGTGTGAGATAATTAAAAATTCACTGTGGAAGAGTCAAACAATTATTCTGTATACAGATTTCTAATTATCCCCAGTTTATGTGTGTGTACACAGTGCATTTGCTGGGAGTGAAAGTGTTGTTAAATGTCAGGCAGGGGAGGAGGGTCATGCCAGCTGCCTGACACTGACGCGCCACCCATACCAAATATCAGCAGACGACAAGAGTCTGCGTGTTTGTGAGGGAGTGTGTGTGTGTGTGTGTGCGTATGTATAAATAGCAATATAATATCAATTTATTGAAATGTAGCCTATATAATTTAAATATTCTCAATATAATATACGTTTCTTGTATTTTTTTCAAATATTTCAATATAATTTTTAAATGTATAGTTTTAAATCTACATGTATGTATTTAACAAATGTAATATGAAAATAAATATGAATATATATGAAACTATATTAATTAAATATTTACAATATAGTATATTATGTAATATTTATAATCATTAACATTGAAAATAGTATTAAATATAAACTGATGACTGCAGAAGGCTATCTATCTATCTATCTATCTATCTATCTATCTATCTATCTATCTATCTATCTATCTATCTATCTGTCTGTCTGTCTGTCTGTCTGTCTGTCTGTCTGTCTGCCTAAAAGCATTGGCATTATATTAAATATAAATAGCAGATAGTATAAATAAGTATATATAGTATAATTTCACAAATAACAAAAGTGAAACGGCTGCGGAAGGCTCAGTTACATAAAATCATTTCTGTTCCTTTAATTGTTTCACACAACTTCATTGAGGCGTCACTATATGATGACATCTAGTGGAGACTGTAAGGAATAACAATTATTTTTACCAATAATTATTTGTGATTCAGGACACCGTTTAACTAAAATTAAGCTGAAACAAGGACAAAGTACACTTTTGTGTGTCACAAGTGTCATAAGTCTCCCTTTCTCATCTCAATTTGCAAAATTTCAACATTCTATGACCTTGTGCATTTCACAAATCAACCTAACATTAAAATGCAATAATGGTTAACCAGTGCTTTTGCATTTTCATAACATATTCCGGCCATATGTGACCAAAAAAATATTAACCTGAATGTTGCAGTGTTGCATTGACAAAATAAGTGAAACAAACGTGTCAGTTACATCTTATTTTGCTCAAGAGTTATTGAAACATTAATTACGCCATAATCTGTTGATCTGTGGATAAATACAACTGAAAAGCTTGCAAACTATTTTCCACCACTAAATGTGTATAGATAAATTACCCCTTTGTGTGTTTTAGTACAGCAGTTGCCAAAATTGCAAGGCAAATGCAGAATGCGGTATTTGATTACAACAGGGCGATGCATTAATAATAATTATGGATTTGACAAATTGCAGCCTCTGTTAGACAATCATTTTGCAATCAATTTGATTTGGTCTCTGAATGCTTTAGAAGGCGTCAGATATCATGCTGATGAGATGAATGAGGCCTCATACTTTTATGCAACTGAGGCTGAATACAGAGAGACACCTCAGATCTCCGTAATCACGAAGTACATCCTGCAATTCACAGAGTGTTGAAAATTAACATGTCTTCATTCAGAATGTCAGAAGTGTTTGAGGTCTTAGTCTACAATTACCTTCCAATAAGTCACTTTTTGGGTTAGGTTTACTTGAAAAAGGAAGTGAGAAAACGCTTAAATGTGTTAATCAATGTCCATTATAAAAACACACACCTGCCGTCAGCTTCCTGTCCTCTAAAATCTAAGACAGACATTTCGTGTGCTCCCCCAATCACTTCTCACTGTAAAATTCACTTTGCAGTTTTCCACAATCGCTTTGGCTCAATTCTCAAATGAGAATTTTTTTTTGCTCAAAACAAGTTCAGATCTCTGATCAGTTAGTTTCTTGTTCACATCAGATTGGAATTTCTTATTGATTTAAGAAAATTGTATGTGTTTTGGCACATGTGTGCAAAAGATTAAGTACAATTGTCTACAATTTACACAATAACTAAATGCACATGGCTTGATTCTCAGTGAAATTGTCAAACTCTTTGCAACTTCTAAACATTCTTTCATCGTGTTGCGTTCACATGCAAAATGTAGAAATGTGTGACATGTAAACTGAAAATTCAGTTGCTTGTCGTGGAAGAGAAATATAATATGTAAGAATGTGTGGAGATGGTGTGTATGGGAAGACATTATATTACAGTGTGTAAAAATGAACAAGCAATTGTGATTGTTCAGTTTACATGTAACACATTTCTGCTAAAATAAATGTACTTTAAAAATAAAAATGTTAATTATCTTTTTGTGTACTACAGTATTGACTTTTCTCAGTAAATTGTTACCTACTGTTGAAATCTGTCTTGTCTTGAAGTCTAAGCAGTCGATAGAAAAACAAACAAACATGAAATGTGTAAATATTTCCTCAGTGAAAAATCATTTAAACATTTTTGATCAGTGTGACTCACACAATGACAAAAACACTTTTTATTTTGGTGGCTTTGGCCAATTAACAGACACAATAACTAGCGTTTGAAGCATGAATGAAATGTTTTGGGCGAGTAACTGCACTTTGCAGACATGCCATCGAGTTCTGATGTCCAAGCAAACAGTTGTGACTGTTGAACTTACAATTTAGAGAATGAGAAGACTGTTTTGAAAAATGTGCCAAAGCGATTTAGAAAAACTGTTATAGCTCAACAATATACATCGCAACAGTTTCAATAAGAGATATGTTACGAAACATTATGCACAATAAATAAAATTCTCTGTTAATAATACAATAAGTTAAACTGAAAGTCTTGGGTTGTAGGTCCACATAACCTTGGGAGTCCTTGAATGTGTGTCTGTAATATCTAAAATATGTACAGTAAATTGCATCGTCTTTAAAACTATACTAATATTTATTATATGATTTCAAAATATATGTATATTATACATTTATATTTTTAATGTGGTTAATCTGTTATATGACTTTATATTCAAGTTTAAAAATATAAAATGTTATATTTATATAAACTGTGTGTATGTATGTGTGTATATATATATATATATATATATATATATATATATATATATATATATATATATATATATATATATATAATATATATAGCCTATAAAACAAAATATTATTTATATTAAAAAATATATATTTTTAAAAGATTCATATAGGCCTACATAATTAATTAATCCAACAGACAAAATGTATATTTGTATTGTTTTATTTCTAACTAAATGTGGTTATATATAACATAACTTTATATTAGTTAAAAAAGTTGTAAAAACTTTAATATAAAGTAAAATATCTTCTTATGTGCTCTCAGAAGAAAGAAGGCCATAAAGGTTTGAAACGATATGAGGGTGAGGAATGAATAATGAAAATTATGTCATCATTTAATTTATTGACTTAAAGGAACATATAAGGCATTCACCAGGACCTGTAAGCAGAGGTTTTGACATTTCACACAAAGTCTTAGGATGAGTTCATAGGTCATTTTTTAACAAGTAGGCTACTATATAAGTAACACTTTGTGAATGTGCAAAGCTAATAATTGTCCCATGGCTTTTTGGATTATTTTGCTGAATAAAAGCGAATCAGTGACGTAGCCTTGTAGCATTGCATTGATTCTAAGTTGAACAGCCAACAATAAAGCATTTAAAACCAACCTTTAGAAATGTTCTTTTAGGAGTTCTTTGCTGGTGAATGTTTAGATTATGCTGATTTAATATGAGTGGTCCATACGGGGCAGCTGATTGGTTGACGAGAAACCCACGGCTAAAGTAGGCTAGATCCAGCTGGTCTTGACCACATTACAGTTACATATCACTTCGCCAAATAATTTTATTTCCAAGGTCTTTACAACCGACAACAGCAAAAAAAGGACCAAAACCCACAACAACACTGACCAAGCAGAAAAAAAAAGAATTTATATATATATATATATATATATATATATATATAGCCTATATATATAAAAAAAAAATTGTGTGTGTGTTAACAATTTTCCATGTTTTTTTTGTTTTTTTTTGGCACAAAATTTGGCACAAAACAACAGCACATTTTTTCTCCCGCTCTGAATCGTCAGCGCTGATAAATAAAAATGTTATTATCTTTTTGTGTGCCATAGTATTGACTTTTCTCAGACGTAGTTTCACAAGATGCTGATGCTGAACACTGTTGGGACAGACACAGACTCAGGTAATTCATCCACACTTAATCTCTCTCTCTCTCTCTCTCTCTCTCTCTCAGTAATAACTGCATTATCAGTGTCAGTGGCTCAAGCCTCCGTTACATAATCTGAACAATATTTTGTGGTAACCGTATAAGTGGAATAATTGACGATGGGCCGTTGAATTATGAATTATTATCATTATTCGAAAAATAATGCACACCCGCTGAGTGAGTGACCGTTACGCCTCGGATGTGCCTTTCCCTCCTTATTAATTATTCAACGGCCCGTCGTCAATCCAAGCCTTACGTATCACATTCTTATCCACGACTCTCATTGAGGATCAAAATCATTGACAGTTTAACTGAAAATCATTGACAGTTTCGCAGAGATCCGTTGGAAGGTGATTTTTAGGCATTAACTTCAGAAGCATCGCACAAAGGTTCATGAAATGGGAGGAGTGAACGAATATAAATGTGGGGAATGATCTTCTATTCTGACATCTGTCACCTAAGCAAATGGTTTGAAACCCACCGACAGGAACATCCAGACACCAGTACAGCTGTCAGTGGAATAGATTGGTGATTTTCACGCTATGTTAATTGAGGAGCGTATACTAACACTTTTCCGTAGGAACTGTCAACATACACTGACATACTGGAGTGTGTTCTTTAGCTTTGGGCTGAGCATCGCCTTCCTGGGGCCTACGATCGTAGATCTGAAATGCCAGACAGGCTCCACGTTACAGGAGATCACCTGGGTGTTCTTCTCCCAGCAGCTCTGCCTGCTCATCGGCAGCTCGGCTGGAGGACTCTTCACGAAAACGTGAGTAGAGAAGCGAGTGTGTCTCTGCTGGTAAACTGTGCGGGGAGTCCAATGAAGATGGACATCTGCATCAAGATAAACTCTCATTGTTTGTGAAACTATGTTTAAAATGTCAGACTCCGAGTCTATTACATTCGTGCCTGGGGAGTTTATGCACTTTTGGTCCTTTTCTTCCTTTTTGCAAGTGCTTGCTCCTTACCATGTGCATCTCAGATGTTGGTTAACTTTTTATTATGTCCATTTTATAGTTGACACAGATTTATTGCAACTTTTCATGTCAGCCTGACACTTCTTGACATCCTCAACAGATGTGATTTGAACAGTGCAGTCGCTGTCACCATGTCTCTTACACAAATAGCAAATTGTGAACCTTGAGCTGGGATTTATCATAAGGTGAAGCTAACACCTACATATATATTTGTATAACTATATTTATTTGAACCACATTTAGAAATATATTTTGAAATCATATTTAAAAAATGAAAATAATATTTTTTTTATAGTTTTAAAGACAAATGTATACATTTGACAGATTTCAAAATATATGTATATTATATATATTTTAAACATGGTTAATATGTTATATAATATCTTATATTTTAATGAATTAAATTAATATATATAACAAAAATATTTAATATATAAAAAATAAGAAAAAAATGTCAGCTGAAAAAGAAAATGAATGTTAAATATTTTATAGCTTTAAAGACAAATGTATATATTTTATGGACATATTGTGATATTTCTGATTTAAAAACTGCGACGATAACTGATCATATATTAATATGGCTATAAAATAATAATAATTATTACTAAATAAAAATATAAAAATGACAAAAAGATTATTATTTCAATAATCTAAGAAAAAAAGATCATTTTTATTTTATTCTAAAAAATGACAAAGCTTAAAATGTATGGATGCCTTATATCATTTTCGAATATTAAACCATAAAACTTTATTTTGATGAAAAAAGCAGGGAGCCCTTAAAGCTTCTCTTTTGTTCATAAGTGCTTCTCATTACAAGTTTGGGGAAATGGGTGGCACATCTCAAACACATGTTATAAGCGACCCAAACTCAGAGCAGATGCAGAGATGGAGTTCGAGCCGCTCTGAGATCATTAATAAAATTGATAATAAAAGAACACAGTGCCATGCTTCACTCTGAAACTTGTAGTGCATGTATTTATTTATTTCAATTGATCGTGCAGCCCTACTACTGGCTGACTAACTGTCAGACACATGAAAGCACATCAAAAAATACAATTTAAGACTGTCCTTGAAGTTCTAAGAAACATCATGTTTTGGGATATCAATTTGTGAGGTCACTTGATAGCTATTACAGATCTTAACTATTAGCATTTGTAATTGGAAGAATTTTGAAAAAATAAAGTGGGAAAATTGACAAATAATCAAGCAACCAAGCTGTTTTCATTCTCTTCTCAGGTTGTTCGGTGCTCTCCTCGCTCTCTTCTTCTCCTCCCTCATCATCTCTGTGGTTTTTGCTATCATCCCACTTTGCTATAATGTGCTGTTGCTGGCGGTTGCTATGGCAGTGTCAGGTCTGGCTATGGGCATCATCGACACTATTGCAAACTTCAGACTGGTGTCTATGTATAAGAAAGACTCTGCTATCTTTCTGCAGGTGAGTGAAGACGTTTCCCTTCATATATATACACTCAGGGAGGTGTTGATCTACTCTATACATACATTTATATACAGTAGTGTTTATTTCAAATAATCATATTAGTGTTTTATTTGAATCAGTTGTTGGTCAAGTCAATAGTCACAAAAGTCAATAGGAACTACATCAACGTAAAATAACAACATTTGATTTCTTATTTTTACTATTGGTTTTTGGGGAGGAATCTGACCTGGACATTTTGTGAGATTCACTACAGTATTCATTCTGTGCTGGCTGCTTTAGCTAAGTGTGGTTTGGATAGGGATATAATAAAATGCATGATTTATTTGTTATAATCAGTTGTATTAAAGGTTGATAGCTCTAAATAGTGTCTTCACTCTCTTTCCAGGCACTGCACTTCTTCATTGGGCTCGGTGCTCTGGTGAGCCCCCTGATTGCAGAGCCTTTTATATCAGAGCACTGTCTGGGCAGTAATAGCACAGAAAACGCCACAGAGATACTTCACCACTTCAGATCCAGCGACAGGTCACCTGTAATCCTTGCTGAGAATTCCCCGCACTCTGAGCTGGTCGAGGAGAAGGCCAGTGTGTCGTACGCCTTCTGGATCATGGCTGTCATAAATGTAAGCTGATGTACCGCTCTATGTGCAGTGTGCAGGAGAGCCTGGATATCTGTGAAAGCTCAGTCTTTTTCTCTCCTAGTTGCCTGTGCCGATGGCGGTTTTTGTGTTGATGTACCAAGAGAAGCTGCTTCCCTGTTGTACGAACAGCCCTCCACGACTGCTGGATAAAGATGAGTTAGCAATGGAGACTAAAGCACCAGAAATCACAGAAATGCCCGAACCTTACGATGCAGGTACAAGTGATCTTTGAACTACACTAACATTCAGAACTTTAGGGACGCTAGGATTTTTTGTAAGAACTATCTTATGCTCATCAAGGCTGCATTTATTTAATAATAAAAAACGTAATATTATGAAATATTGCAATTTAAAATATTTAATTTATATTAAATGTAATTTATTCCTGTGATCAAAGCTGGATTTTCAGCATCATTACTCCAGTCCTCCTCAGTCACATGATCCCATGTTCTCAAGAAACATTTATTATTATTATCAATGTTGAAAACAGTTGTGCTGCTTCACATTTTTGTGGAAATCTCAAAACATTTTCCTTAAGATTATTTGATGAATAGATAGTTCAAAAGAACGGCATTATTTGAAACATAATTTTTTTTTTTAACATTATAAATGTCTTTACTGTCTTTCTTTATCAATTTAATGCATCTTTGCTGAATAAAAGTAATAATTTCTTTTTTTTAAATCATATTGACCGCAAATCTTTAAACAGTGATTGAAACTAACATGTAAAACCATTTATGCAATTGAACTTCTGACTCAATAACTCTCCCCAACTTTGTTGCACTTTTTTTTTCTTATTCTGGTCCCCTTAGATTTTCATCATTCAGGACATGGAAACATTTTCAGCTGCTGTATGAATGGTAACCTGCGTGGGTTACCGGTCACTTTTTTTGTTATCCATATCTTGAGTGGAATGGTGCTGTTTATGACAGAGGGCATTATGGTGAGAAAGCTCAATGATTTTTATGAATATTTTTTGAGAACTGCAAGTTAAAATTCACACTTGACCCTTGAACCTCACCTTTAGGGGGTCTATGCTGGCTTTGTTTACACGTATGCTGTTTCAGCTCCCATATCTCTGCACGCTAAAATGGCAGGATACCTGAACAGTATCTTCTGGGCAGCCGTCACTGCTGGACGACTGGTGTCTGTCCCGCTATCGTACCGCTTCAGACCGGTGTATCTGCTCATCGTGAACCTGGTAATCTATAATTAAATACTGTAATTTACATACATAGAGCTGATTTTCACTAAGTTGTTTCCTTCATGCTCCATTCAAGCTGTTGCTATCAGTTGTTAGAAATATTGAGTATGTGATGAATCATAGATTTACAAATTTGGATCCTCTCTGCTCTCTCCCTCTCTCTCTCTCTTGTTAAGGCTGGTGTGAATGTAACATTGCTGCTGTTACTGATCCTCTACACAAACAGAGTGTTTCTGTTTGTTGGGACGACCTTGCTCGGGCTTTTCATCAGCAGTGTTTTCCCCTGCATAGTGGCCTACACTGAGGACATCCTAAACTACCGCGGTAAACTGCACACAGCATACTTCATCTTTTATATCACAGCCACTGAATGAACACACTAACGCATGCAACAAAAAAAAATTCTGCTAAAAACATTTAACGTAATTAACGTAACATCCGTTTTTTCCCTTTGGCTTGCGTTACATTATATGATCACGCTCTTCTTCATGCAAATGCTTTTAAACCATTCAAGTGCGACAGGACAAAAGAGAACAGTGCAGTACTGGCGCTCATCTGTGAATCTCCTGTCTCCTGACACACACACACAGACACACACACACTCAAACACACACACACTCATGCGCACAGAAAGCCACTTCAGACAGCGCTTGAATGGACAAAAACACACAACTTTATGCCAAAATGCTAGTTTTGTTGAGTATCCTCGCAAACACAGTCTGAAATGAGTTAAATGAAGTCTTAAGCCCTATTCGGAAGGGATTAACTTTACGAGGGTAGATCATGGAGTAATGTCATTTTACCACAGGACGTCTGTAATATTAATGGCCAATTCGTATGGGATATCTCTAAAACTAAAACTAGCAGAAGTGGGAGAGTAACTCGATTTGCGCATCGCCGTCAACCTCCTGTCGTCATGTGTGTATTACGTTGCTTCCTGATATCACGTGCGCAAACACATATCAGTGTTGCCAACTTAGCGACTTTGTCGCTAGATTTAGCAACTTTTCAGACCCTTTAGCTAGTCGTTTTCAAAAACACACTTAGCAACAAATCAAGCTACTTTTGGACAAACCTTAGCAACGTTCCCAATGTTTCCACTCACTAGTAATATTCTTTAAGTGTGAATTCTTGCTTTTCCACGTCACAAATATGCTAATTGCCGCATGACGTCATCTAGCAACATTTAACGACTTTTTGAGCAGGCTTTAGCTACTTTCCATTTAAAATAGTTGGCAACACTGCATATAATCTATATTTATATAAAACAGTTATGTCCGGTCGAACAATGTATTAATTAACTTCAGATTGGATTGTGTTGGTAATAGGCACTTACCTAACGCTAAAAGATGTTTCGTGCCTCTAACAAGTGCTTTCGATCTTCTTTCTGATCTGAATGGTATGTGGAAAACACTTGAGTTTTGCCACAGACTCGTTCCAGCGTCTAGAACGCAACTGAATGCTTTTCAAGCGTCTTCATACCTGAAAAACAGCGGAAAACTACTTTTAAACAGGAAATGACGAAATATTTACGTACAAATTTACAGCGGGTCTATTCGCATGCACGGGATTAGTATTAGGCTACCTGAGGTCATTTTTCCAGACCTTTTTACTGAAGGTAAAAGTCGCCGTAATCTTTGCTGACATTGTCCGTGATGATTACTGAGATGGCACATTTGGACGGGACTAAAATCACAGAGAAGCTCTGGTAATTATTACTTTACCCCACCTCTCCATGTTAAACTAGTCCCGTCCGAATAGGGCTTTTAATGAATGTAAAGAGTTGTGAGAGAATGGGATGCGTGTCAGATGATCTGTGTCATGTGCGGCAGGTCTTAAAGTGACAGCAGCCTAATAAATCTGTTGCTGTCTGTCATTAGAATAATCAAAGAACAAAAGAAAGAGAAAATCTCTCACTGCTCTTGAATGAATAACTTTTGTAGTTTTAATAAGGATTAATCTATATTTAATTTATAATGTATGCAGTAAAGACTGTTTGATAACTTTATTCAATTTCTGTATATATCCTATCTGTTAGATCTACCTGAAAATCTTAAAGCACTGTTTAAAAGGTTACATGGGTCAAAACAACAAAAAAAGTGCCTTTTGTTGATTTTTGACTGGGCAAGTAAAAATCTGAAAAATAAGAACACTTTATTATTTAATTGCTTGCAGAGCCACCTTTAGCAGTAATAACTTAATCGTTTTCTGTATGACTTTATCAGTCTCTCACATTGTTCTGGAGGATTTTCTGCCCACTCTTCTTTACGTTGCTTCAGTTCATTGAGGTTTGTGAGCATCTGTTTATGCAAAGCTGTCTCAAGGTCCTGCCGCAAAATTTCAGTAGGGTTGAGGTCTGGACTTTGTCTGGGCCAGTGCAACCTTGATTCTTTTCTTTTTCAGCCATTCTGTTGTAGATTTACTGGTGTTCTTGGGATCATTGTCCTGTTGCATGACTCAATATTTCCAAGCTTTAGCTGTCAGACAGATGGCCTCACATTTGTCACTAGAATAATTTGGTTTACACAGGAGTTCATGGCCGACTCCTGTCTACAAACCGAGCCAAAAATCAACAACCCTATTAGTATGAGGTGCTGATATGTTGCGTTTAGTTTTCGCCTAACTTGGCGCTGTGCATTATGGCCAAACATCTCCACTTTGGTATCGTCTGTCTAAAAGACATTGTTCCAGACGTCTTATGGTTTGTTCAGGTGCTGCCATGTTCTTTTTAGAGAGAAGAAGCCTTCTCCTGGCAACCCTTCCAAACATGCCATACCTGTCCTGTCTTTTTCTAATTGTACTACCACAAACTTTAACATTTAACATGTTAATTGAGGCCTGTAGAGTCTGAGGTGTAGTTCTTAGGTGTTTTGCGTTATCTCTGAGCATTGCACGGTCTGACCTTGGGGTGAATTTACCTGGAGGTCCACTACTCCTGGGAAAATTGGCAACTGTCTTGTATGTTTTTAATAATAATCTTCCCCACTGTAAAATAATGGACTTCAAATTGTTTGGAAATGGCAATAGAATTATTGACTACAGGGGGGACTTTAAGAATATTTTCAGATATCCTTATAATTATGGACAAACAAGGCCACAAAAATAAACAACAAATTTTTTTTTTTTTTTCTTCAGGATGTGCAACAACAGTTTTAGTGACAACTTCCGGAATGGGTGAGATGACCTTGCAAGTGTTGGTTGGATCAGTAAGTTCTTGCGCTCATGTTTTAAAAACTTGGGAAGGATTTTCTAAAAAAAGTAAACAACCCTGAACAAATTTCTTCTAGCTTATTCAGAAAAAAGGCAGCTACAGTTTTTTGGTGTGTGGTATGGTCATCGGCTGCCTTGGTTTCATCTTCCTCTTTAGCGTGATCCTGTGCAACCGCATCCACAGAAATCTCACAGGTAAAAACAACATACATGGTGATAAACAGTCTTTATATCAGCAGTTAAGTATGTAACTTAAGTAAACTGGGCAACATTATATGACTCAATGTCTTCACCATCCAGGAGCATCTAAAAAAGCAGCCATGGTGGAAGCCCCACCAGCACCCGCTCCATCTGCGTCAGAGAAAGCTGCTCCAGAACAGAAAGTTGCTGTAATACAGCCTTAATCAATTAAATGTGACTCTGAATGAAACCATTGACAGGTCACAACCTGTTGGAAATACTTGACAACTAAACTGTAAAAAGTTTGGTATTATATATGTATTTTTTGTTTATTTGTTTAGTTTCTTGCAAATAATCTTGACTGTTAATTATGAATATTACAGGAAGAGAAGACAAATGGGAGAAATGTTTGATTTCATTTATGGCATAAAATTGATATAAAGTTTTGTACTTTACCCAAGACACCAAATTAAATGCCAGAATGAACTCTTAATTAATAATTCACCAATCTAAGAATTCCTAGAACTTCCATATTCCTTTAAAACTATTTTTATCTTGTTAAAACTGGTCTTAGGCTGGAAGGTCATGGCCAGAATATTGTACTGTGTTCATTTGAAAAACTCAACAGCTTCTTGAAAACTCATGACTAACGCAAATAAAAGTTATTTGCAGTAATATTGCAATAAATTATTGTTTACCGTGTCAAAGAGACATAATGTTGTGCAAGCTTTGTGTTCTGGCAAAATAAATGTGTAGAAGATATTTTAATGTCTTTATTTTGTTGTGTTATTTAATTTGACAGTGAAATGTTCCACAGAAGAAAGTAATAGTTTTAGAATGACATGAGGCAAGGATAAGTAAATGATGATCACCTTTGGGTGAACTATCCTAAAATTATTGTCATTATAAAGTTGCGGTCACATTAGTGAAATTTCAGAGAAAGTTGGGCAAAATATCACTGATGAAAAGGTCAGTTTTTTTTATTATCAATAGTGCAGTGATATATGAAGTCAACGCGGAGAATCTGCATGACCAACTTGAACACGTGTGGAAATCTTCAAGCTAGCTAGCAAAATTCATGTTAGCTTGTTTCCTATTTAAATGACTTGATTTTGCCCATGAAAAATCGATGAACATTAAATATAAGCGCACTTCAAAACCTTACGAAATCTTGAGTGAATTCCTATGGAAAATGAATGGATTTTGTCCTCGGTGAATGTTTCTCTCATGCTATTGCTTTGATTGCATGTGTGATCTTAACTATATTCAGCTATTCTGGAAAGTAGCTACAGTATGTGTTATAAAAGACAGCATGGAGTATCAAGTAAATTAGTATATGATGTCATTTCCGTTACAGTCAAAATAAAGAAGATAGCGCTGTAAAAAGTGAAGGGAAAAACAGGTCACCAACTACTCGATTTCTTTAAAGATACATTTTATTTTTCCTTGTAAAACAAATTTTTACAAAAATCAGAATAGCGTAATTAAAACAAACATTTATTTTGGATAAATTATGATATAGACTTAAAGGCTACAGATTAGGATGGAGATACACGCGATAAAAATAGTCGTATGAAGCCGAGAAAGCTATGAATGGTGTGCACTGAATTCAGCTCGTTTTTACCATTCTAATGGCTCAACGGACTGCATTAAAAAGGCATCTATAAGCATCAAAATATTCTTAAAAAATGCACACATGAAGCATCACAGAGGTCAATAATAAGGTTTTCACTAGCTCACTTCTGACATCACTCATCCTGAGCCCGAGACTCCACCCACCGACGTACTTCGCACCACGTACATGAAAGCATGCCAACCATGAAAGAGGTTCAATACAACCATAGAAAAAGTCATCTTAGTTCAAATGCTCAGACGGGAAAAAGCTGATTTACTAGACTGAATCAAGAAACAACTGCACGGAAAGTGGGAGAAAGTAGCGTACTAGAGCTATGTGACGTACAGTTGATGTAGCAAGGAAAATCACGTGACTGAACTGCAGCCACAACAATCCAGTGCAGTTCATGACGAGACGACAAGCGTATATGTTCATTATAAGCCTGTTTTCAACGGTCAATGCAGCTGGGATGAGATCATGTACATTAAAAGTCACAAAAATGTGTTTGTTTGGGAGTAAACGAGCAGTTACGTTCTTCTTCAAATGCATTTTTTAATTAAAAAAAATGAAGGTGCCCATAAAGTGAAGTACAGAGCCTACAGTATAATCTGTATTTTTTTGGGCACGTCATTTTCATCCTTTGTTATACGTCGAAAGTCAACTATAACAAAACGGTTTCGGCAAAAACGTTGCAAAGCTATAATTGAAACATTGATTAGTGATTACTACGAAAGACCGCATTTTGGGATAAGGCCAAACCGTACAGTTTTAGAATAGGTCTGATGATACTTTACAGATTTCGTTCGGAGATATGGTATTTACAAGCTGAGAGACATAACAAACATCCAAAACACTCTTTGAGTATTGTGGGAAATAAATTCTACTGCTCCTCATTAAGAAAAACAGATAACAGACACGTTCACCAGCAGGCGAAAGAGCTCAGTCTTCACCTGATGGAGCTTCCTCCTCGGAAACATCGTCTTTTTCCTCTTTCTCTTTCTCATTCTCTTTCTCCTCCTCTTCCTCCTTTTCTCCGTTGTCATTGTTTTCCTCCCCTTCTGCGCCACTTTCGTCATCCTGTGTCTTCTTCAGGGCGGGCGACTCTTTCCTGTCTTCCTTCTTCGCCTCGTCCTCTTCCTCCTCCTCCTCCTTGTTGCTCTCGATATCTTCATCTTTGGCTTTAGGCGAGGCCTTTTTCACAACTCTCTTAACCTTCGTCTGACGTTTTCCTCTCCTCTTCTTGGGCCCTCGGGTCACTGGGAGAAGATAATTGACTTAATTACTGTAACTGTGACAGTTAAAGGTATCTAGAGGAAGTTTGTAATTAATTATCAAGTGATTAGTGATTAATTATCAAGGTATTACAGTAGACCTTTTTTTTTGCAGACATAATCTGATAGTAGGATTATGGGTGGCTTTACCTGAAGCCCTTAGCTTGGGTTTAGGGGATTTCTTGTCTTTGCTTCTCCTGCTCACTTTTGAGATCTTCCGTTTGGGTCGGCCATAATCACTGTCGTCATCATCGTCCTCAACCATAAAGTCTTCATCGCTGCCTGAGTCCTCTATGAGCAGATGAGGGAAGTATAAAATATCAGGTATCTCACGGTTAGCTAACGTGAGAATGTCAATGCTCTTGAAATAGTTTGACTCTGACATAATACTGTTTGTACCGCCAGTGTAAACGTCACTGTCATCTTCTTCCTCCTCTTCCTCTTTTTCCTCATCCTCACTTCCTCCGTCCCCAAGAAGAATCTCCCTCTGTTTGGACGCCGCTTTAGTGGCAGCCTGACGCACCTGCCGGCCTTTCTTCTTCACAACTTTTACCTCATCGTCACTGTCATCTGTGTGTCAAAAGAGCAGATACATGGTTAATTAACACAAGCTGAAGGTTTGTTAAAAATATGCATTAATATGCAAAATGCATAAACACTAAATCGCAACACAGGCATGAAAAAAATTGACTGCGGTTTTGCTTAAGTGAATAAGAGCAAGTTAATTAGCAGATGAGAGCAGATTCACATTGTAAAAAGGAAGAAAAGCATAAAATTGCATTTTAATAGCATAAAAGAAAATGAAGAAGAGCATGAAACTGAAACACTATTAGATACATGTTATATGTTGTTTAATATAGATATTATAGAAATTAAACTGGAATCCCGATTTTGAATTGAATAAATATATGCACAGCGTGTTAGTGAAGAGCGGCTCTGTGATCAGTAGTAAATGCTGCTCCATCTCTTAAAGCACTGCGAGTTTGAGTCACTTATTACGTGCATTTGAAAAGGCAACACACATCTAACATCTTCCAAAACTACAACATTATAAATATACTTTATTATTATGAAAATACCCGAGATGGCTTGAAGAACTCAAATACACCATATATTGCGTCAGTCATGTGTTTATCGTCTTTGTGTTTAATAAGTAAAAGTGAACTATCTTCTTTTATTCAGCAACAATAGCTTGATGCATTTGTCCACATTAGGGATTTCATGGAACATTATAAGTTATATTATTTCTGTGAGGCATATTTGGAGTTTCTGTGCGTGGGCACCCTCCAGCTTCCAGTATGAATTAGCGCTCATCCGCTCAGTAATGCTCACTCCACCCTATTTTGGGTAAAAAATAGGAAAAATAATACTCTCTAAAGAAATTTATATGATAATCTATATGTCTTTCTCCTCGGGTTATATTTCATATTAAAGACATGGACTTTGATTTTGCATACCTCCTGACAACAATCAAGAAATTAGAGTTACAGATTTGTATCATATATAATATTTTATAATAAGTCCTTAGACCTTTCTATTGATTTATAGTCATAGGTTGCCTGCAGGTTTAACAGGTTTAATGCTGTTTAAAATGAGTTGTCTGTAAAATAACATTACTATTATTTACATTGTTATATATATATATAACGAAAGTGTTATTACAATAGTAATATTTCTTATTTTGTTTAATATTTTTAATTAGCAATAATAACAATCATAATAATTATTAGTCATTAATATCTAGTAAGAACAAAATGTTGGGCCAAATTGTGCAGCCCAACAAACAATCACAACAAACCAGGTGTTATATTTATTTTTATAACCCTATATTATATATATATATATATATATATATATATAATATATATATATATTATATATATATATATATATATATATATATAACCACAAAACCACTTTTTTAGAACACAAATGAAGATATTTTTAATGAAATCCCTGAGATTTCTTTCCCTCCACTAAAAGGCTGAAGTTCGCCCAAAACTCTGATGCTTCAAAACGTTCATAAAGAGATTGTACAATAAATCCATATGAATCGAGCGGTTTAATCAAAGTCTTCTGAAGAGACACGATTGCTTTATATGATGAACACATTCATTTTAGGCTTTTAGGCTTTTCACATAAACATTGATCAGTGAACATACTATATGGAGCACTCAAATATGATGCCATGAGGGTGAGTAATTGATGACAGAATTGAATTTTTGTGTGAACTAAACCTTTAACATTATACACTACCAGTAAAATGTTTGACCACACTTGATTTTGGATGTCAAAATATTTAATATTTTACATTATGAATTGCCACCTGAAGAACACATGCCATTGTTGTTATACATATTGTGCATTTATATTTTTAAAGTAGCTAAAATGAAAGAAAATTTAAAAGGTAAAATGCCAAATGTGCACAGAAAGTAGTTGTCAGAGGTAACTGAATGACTATGTAATGAAGTGTTTATACTGGTAATACCTGCAGCCCTTTTCCGTTTAGCTGTTGCTTGTCTCCCCTTGCTGGCCTCTTTAGCATCAAAATCACTGTCACCACCATCATCATCCTCTTCCTCATCCTCCCCATAGTCATTGTCATTGTCATCATCACTTAAATCCTCTGGAATATTGGGATAGAAAAACATTTTGTCAGAATGTTTAATAACTGAATAAAAAAATCTATATAAAATAATTCTAAATAAAAAAGTTAAATATAAGCGTAAATTAAAATTTGACTTACTCTTGTGGTCCTTGATTCGAGAATCCTCACTACATAGGAAGAAATAAAGCATTTATGTTTTAGTGATATATAAAATAATTCAGATCAAATACAGCCCTCATGAATTTAAACAAAACGAATAGTGTAATGAATATGTATGCAGCTCATAAATAATTTTAGAAATGCAGGAAGCTAAAATAAATGCATGCAAACTTAACAGTGAATGAAAAAAAAAAGAAAGTTACTCGCCCTCATGTTGTTCCAAACCCGTAAGACTTTCAGTCATCTTTGGAACACAAATGAAGATCTTTTTAATGAAATCTGAGAGATTTCTGTCCCTCCATTGACAGCTACGCAACTACCACTTTCACGCCCCAAAAAGGTAGTAAAGAAGACATCATTAAAGTAATCCATGTGACTCCAGTGGACATCAATTTTATCAAGTGTTAAGGCCTGTTCACACTGGGACGAATTTCGCGCGCGATATTCGCCGACATTTAACACCTCGTGACTAAACAAAGGGCGCCAATGTGAGTGTGCACACCGACGCGAAAAACGTCACGCGTAAAAACGTCAATTTTAAAAAAACGCCTCGGGTTAGTTTTTTTGGTTTGACGCGCTGCGTCAAAAACTATCCGACCAATGAGATTGGCGCTTTTGCTCACGTGTCTGGACCTTCTGAAGTTACAGTAAAACACAACTTGGGGGCGCTCAAACACAAAACGGTCTTGCCGAGCACACATACGTAACGGCGAAGAAGATATACACCAAGTAGCGTCTACACTGCCGGGAAGAAATAAGACGAGGAAGATGCAAGGCAAGATGAATGTAGAGCTGCTGGTCTCGTTGGTGTCGGAACATAAAGAACTATATGACAAACGCGACAGCGACTACAAAAATCTTGATAAAGGAGAACTGTTATGGAGTGGTTTCTGTTTTACATTAAGCGCCATCTAATGTCAGGGAATGAATTTGCATGTTCGCTCGGCTCATCGTCAGCGAAAATCGCTTGGGTGTGAACACAAAAAAACGCGTTGAAAAACGCTGGCGAATAACGCGCGCCGATATTCGTCCCGGTGTGTAGGGTGCTTTATGTTTGCGCAAAACACTTTTTTCTTACCACTATATTTACAAAATATTAATCTCCAACGCACATTTACCCAACAACGTGTTCTCTCGCGTTAACACAACACGCATGTGGTGTGGGTGCTCTTGTGAACTCGCGTTAGAGAGTAATATTTTATAAATAAAGTGGTAAATTATGTTTTTTATGCAAACTAAGCACTCGCATGGTAGTTGCGTAGACTGTCAATGGAGGGGACAGAAAGAGAAAAACATTTTTTTTATTTGTGTTCCGAAGATGAACGAAAGTCTTACGGGTTTGGAACGACATGAGAGTGAGTAATTAATAACAGAATTTTCATTTTTGGGTGAACCATCCCTTTAAACTAAAATATTACTTTTACAACCAGAATTGTATTAGTTTTGCTATCATTACTTTCTTAGTTGCTACATATGTACTAAAAATTATTATAACTAATCAGAGAGACTGACCTGCGTTTTACAGAAGTTTTCTCAGGTCGTTCCGATTCTTTTACATATTCCTCATCTGTATCAAATCATTCAGTTGAATCAGGTTATAAAACAGCATGACTTCACAGCACAAACAACACTGCATCTACTAAAGTATTAATGCAGCACAGTGACATTATTTAACACTAGAGATCTTGTTCAGTTATTATTAATATTTGTAATAATTTCCATTACTTTTTAAAGCCTGGAAGAAAACACTTTCACTTTTCGCCCCTTATATTTCCTGACTGTGGGAAAACCCTGTTAAGTGGGACACAATAGTGAGGTGTGCAACAGGATATTTGCATTAGAGGAACTTACCTGCATCATCAGACTCTTGGAATTGTGCATAGTCAACAACCCTTTTATTCCTGTGCACAAATAACAGGAAAGGAAATATAAATGACCCACAAGAGGACAAACATGTATGCAATAGGTTTATAAATCATTTATTATTAGTCACAATGAAATAAAAATGGACTATTCTTATTTTGTATGTAATATTGCACTATTTATAAATTATAAATCAATTAGATGTGCACTTTTTTTTTTTTGAATTCATGTGCTCTTATAAACTTTAATCGAAATATAACGTCCCCTCCCTCTTTGATGATGAGGGCGGGATCAACCTGTCACTCACATGACATCAAAGCAATAGCAAACCACAACCATCCAATCAACTCCAGATGGACAAAAATCAAGCCCTGCCCTACTTTTTTTTCTTGTTTAGAAGCAGTTTCACTCTTATATTTGTCACAATCATAGACTGTAAGGTCACGATAGGGAAGAAAAGACTAGTGCAACTTCTGATTAATGTCGACTTTAAAACTTCAACCTATATCAATATCTTATTTATATATTATTTACATGCTTTGATGCTTAAATTGCAACAAACATAATCAAAAAATAATCAATAATGTAGAGACTACCTGCACCATATTGTTTACTTTTTAATGTGGGAGGGAAAATAAAACATTTATCAACTTAAAAATAAAAAATAAAAAAATAAAAATAAAAAAAGGAACCTGACCCTGAATGCAGCAAAACTTCTCTTTAGGCTAACAAAAACTAAATCATATAAATCTAAAAAATAAATAAATGGTTGCAGATTTTCTGATTTATTCTCCATATGGCAACAGAGCTGTCACTCCTCTTATTTAAAGCAGTGAAGGGGCAGAGGAGCCAGGGGTGCCATGTTGGAGCAGGTTAATTGCCATGCCAACAGCAGCAGTGAGGGGAGGGAGGGACTCTGTTTGTTCAGATAGGGGCATTGAACTACAGGCCCTGCAGGTCAGACAGTATTCACTGACCACAGGACCTCCTCAGTCCATAAATTACACCGACGACACATGCATTAACTCCCTGCTCCGAGAGGGTTGCATATAAAACCCTAAAAAAAAAGGAAATCTGTTTACTGTTTGACAGATGATAAGCAACACGTTGCCACTGTTCGCGTCACTTGGCTTGAGCTCGTGGGTTCATATCAGCGCTACCGTACGAAATCAACAAGGGCGCATTTAAATACATTTATCGCGAAAAGCAAACACATTTGTTGACTTCCCACTTAGGAGCCTTAATTTCTGACTGAAACCAGATCCAAACACAAGGTGCATTAACTACGAAAACAAGTTTGCAGGAGAAATGGCTCAAGTCGTGTGTGTGAAATAATGGCGCGCGTTCACGCTCAAACACACGCTGCCGCTAAACTAACACCAATGCTCGCGGGGCTAACAGAGGAAAATACGCGAAACTTCCACAGACATACGCTATTAGTGTATCACATTTACTCTGAATCACGAATTAACCATAAAGCTATTTATTTTAATTTTTTGTCATAATGCCTAGCTGGCTGGTTTTGAACAACATGAATTCCCCAGCAGCGAGAACTAACGTTACTATCCCGCTTTTTTTTATTTAATGCTGGCCGCTTGAGGTTAGCATAGGTACGTTTGGGGATGTAGCGACCGACACTGCCATGTTTTAAATTAAATAATATCCGTAAACATATCAAGAGATGAAAATCTACGAGTTTAGGTGTTATTTGTGCTGTTTTGGGAAGCTGTGTAAACACGCGCAGAAAATGCTGGTTAGCCAGTTAGCATTTAGCAACATGGAGAGACCCACACACAGATCACACATCATGTGCGAACCTGCGAAGCTACAGAGACTAATAAAACGCACTTACCTTGAAGGTCGAGCCATTCTGCAGACAGATTGAGAGACTTTTGTTTTCCCGAACTGAAATTTTATTTGTAAATCCAGGTGCTGGCTTTTTGCAGCTGAAATCCAGGTGTCTCTCCTGCTGCTGGGAAGCGCTTTCTGTAGCACGGAGCTGTACGAAACTACCTAACGTTAGATGCAATGCAAACTGCACTAAAGACGCGCAAATGTGTGCGATCTAGAGCATCTGCTCGCACGCCGCGTTGGTCTGTGTGGGTAGAAAATGGAGAAATGTTGAAGTTGATCCACAGGCCGGATTGACCTGGTTAAGCCTGCTGTCGAATAGTAGCTAACTAATTAGCCACTGCCTGGCCTGCCAGCCAGGAATCTTTTATGAGTAGTAAAAGTGGGATGGGAGTCTGAAGAACGCAAGATGCCCGCAAACCAGGATTGGACGACCCCACTCAGCAACAGTCCTTTACTACCCACTCTTGATGGTTAATCAGTTGATTAGATTATTTTATTTTAACAGTTTCCAAATCTAGTTCTGTCAGATAATGTTATTACCATGAGATAACAAAGCTGTAATCAGTATAATAAACACAGGCCTACTAAAGTTTAAAGGCTGTTTCCAACATCACCAGAGTATGAAGACATTTATACTTATTCATTCTGATTTATAAGGGGTTAAACAATCAGATGGCTGATAAGTAGCCTATTTTGTGTTGCAATTGAAGGCTACAGGTGTGTAATGCTGTTTTATTTCAAAGGCAACTGGCTTTCTTCTCATTAACCATGGGCTATTAAAACACAAACTGTCTGTAGGGTTTTTTTCCTCCAGGTTTTCATGTTTATTTGCACAGTGCTAGTAATGGGTTAAGTGCAAGAAGTGCTTTCAGAGGGTTCGGGGGTACAAAAAGCATATATAGAAAGGCCACCGTAGGCTATATCACGGGCAATCTTAACCAAGACACTGTCAAGACACTGTGAAACTGCTTGTCCTCATCGATAGATTCATAAATTGAACCAATGAAGGTTTATAGCAACTATTGCTGAAAATCTATCAAAGGGTGTTAAGCGTTAAGTTACATGGGAAATTTTGCAGAGATTTAAAATGAAATATATATTTTTTATGATAAATGGTGTCCTATGCGAATGTATTTAAAATATACTGAAATTTTGTACAGTTCTTAAGGATGTTGAATTTATATTAAGTTTCAGTGAATTTGCTTTCATTTCTAAACATATGAATATCTTTGAATTGGGTTGCCTACAGGGGGAAAAATGGAAAAACTGTCACTAGCTACCCTTTCAAAAGGGACTAATATGTAGACTAGACTACTAATATGGGCTAAATAAGGTACAATAGTGAACTTTTTGAAAAGGTTACTGCCCCAGTGACAGCTTTTGTACCTTTTTTTTCCTTCAAGAATTATCAGTTATCAGTTAGCATTGATATTATGTGTGGAACAATATACATTTTAAAGACGAGTATTAAAAAGGGGGACTGTCTAAAATAGGTATTATGATATTTTCTCAGAAAAACAGATGCATAAGAGTCTTATTGTGTAAGAAATTGTTATTTTGAGTTCATGTTTCTGAGATTGCAGCCCTTAAAGATGAATCACTCCATCAGACAATTAAACTTACAATTAAAATCAAATGTAATTTCTCATCTAACTCACAAAATACAATAATCATAAGATGTAATACCCTCCTGGGACCCAAGAATAGAATTTTGTCCACTGTAGTGACATTATATTTTAGTGAATTTCTCTGACATCATACATGTCACATGACACAACCTGGGTGTCCTGTATAGAGCACATTCAGGACTTTTCAGAGAAACCAAATGTTTGGAGGTTTCACCATGAAAACAACTACTCCTTGGTCTTTAAAAATGTCTGACATTAATTTAGTGATCAAATGTAGCATTCTTATGGAAATATGATAATATATTGTAATTATAATTTAAATTGGACTACTTCTCAAATTGTATTTCATAAAACAACATCTCAGGAAAACGTTATGGGGTTTCAAATAAAAAAAATACTTTCTGTTACAGAACAGGGCATTGATTTCAAACGTGTCCACTGTAGAGGACACCAGGACTTAAATCATGTTTATCAGGCATTTTGTGAGACACAACAAGTGAATATGGAAATAAATTATACATCAATATTCCTATGAAATATTAGATATTATTATTAAAATGTTGCCAATTATTACTCCAATTATTACACTTCTTTTTTCATTAAATGTTGCTCCAAGAACACATTAATGTGCAAATTAGATACAGTGTATAGATACATTGCATTGAATGGGAATATTTATGTATGGCCATTTTACCCACATATTGCATAAAGTAAAATGGTGTATCAATTCATTCCGTTATTTCTTTCATAACATAGTTGAGAATAATCTTTATACAAATTTTGGTTGAAAAAATCCTGAAACCCCAAAATGTATTGATTGAAAAAAAAAATCCCATTGTTTTTGCCTATACATATAATTTCATGTCATTTTATTTTTTAAACAACTTAGTCCTGGCGTCCACTACAGAGGACATAGCATAACGTATGAATAAAATATTATGTTTCAAAAATGTTTTTTTTACCATTTGTTTATTGTGCTCTAAACAGTGTGATGACATGGAAAAAAACTAAATTCACAAAACTTTTTTTTCCTGGGTCTCAGGAGGATACATCAGAGTTCAATAATTATATGGATTAACTGTTTCCTTAGAGGAGTTTATTATATATTGAACTATCAGTTACTATACACTATACACCAGGGGGCCCCCAAGACCACATGAAATTACAGCTTGATTTTTTTTTTTTTTTTTTTTTTTTTTTTTTTTTGTGTGATATATTATGTCAATGAACAATGGTAATGACAAAAACACACTATTAAATAAAATAAATTAAAAAAAAACGCAAAATTATACAAAAACGTAATATTATGTTAACGGCCAAGCAGTCAGTCTGAATGATTTGGAAGATAGAAGAGGCATTGCAGCAAAATTGTCATAAATGTCACAAAAAAAGGACATATCCCTTTGGTGCAGAGAAAAGAACAAAAGAAGAAAACCGAGGAAGAAAAAAAAACAGCAAGATAAAGGTATTTTTAGAAAATGTATGTAAACTAATCTAGGCTATGTTGCGAGCTAGCGTTAACGTTAGCTGGCTAGTTAATTAACACAGCCTAGGTAGCATTAGGAGAGTTCATGTAGGGGTGTGCGATATAAAAAAAAAATGCTCGTTGACGATTAAAATGTCTCCACGATCTGCTTTTGAAGAAATATCCTAGTATTGTGTTACAGCGCACATTCTATCCTTTGCAGTCCTGGTGCCTCCCGTCCCCATACGGTAACGTACAACTAGACAACTCAATGTACATTCACATCACACGTTAACGCAGTGGTAGAGTTACAGTCACGGGACTAATACTGTCAAATACACACAAGGTTTACATAAACACAGTTGGTTATGTCTAAATGCGTGCAGTTCTTAAAGTGACAGCAGCCTAATTGTAAACATGCTGCCCCTGCCTTGTCCTTAAAGGGTTAGTTCACCCACAAATGAAAATGTTGTCATTATTTACTCACTCGCATGTTGTTCCAAACTTGTATTAATTCATTTCTTGTGCTCAACACAAAAGAAGATATTTTGAAGATGTGGGGGTATTATTGGGTAACCAAACATTTGCTGGTTCCCATTGACTTCCATAGTAGGAAAAAATATACTATGGAAGTCAATGGGGACCAGCAACTGTTTGGTGACCCACATTCTTCAAAATAACTTTTGTTCAACAGAAGAAAGAAACTCATTCATGTTTAACCAAGTTGAGAGTGAGTAAATGATTACAGAATTTTCATTTTTGGGTGAACTATCCCTTTAATATTAATACATTTATTATTATGTTATCTTGTTACAGGTCCATCTGATCTGTTCATTTTATGACATTATTTAAGTATTTAATTTAATGTTGTCCATTCTGTACATTTACATTTATTTTTATATAAGAAGATACTGTTTATCTAAAACAATTTTATTTGTAGTTGAATGTTCTGCATTTTTTACAGTAAATGCATTGTCTGCTGGTTTATTTAAATACTTTTCAGGACACCACATTAAGTATGCCACTTAGTACTGTAAGACTTTGAATATTAAAGTGCAAATTAACATCTGACCACTGCTGTGGGTTTGCTGTTGTTACAATTAAAAAAACGTAGAAGGGTAAAAACATGCCAGGCATTATTGATATGATGTAAACAACACAGCTACTACAACTAATAAAATTCATAATGGGTGTGTTAGATATATAGTGTGCGAATAATCAAGCATTGGCTATAGTCAATCGTATTGGCTCCACCGAGGGGCCCCCAAATAAAATTATGCTTATAGGGTCCCATAAAGGCTTGGGCCGGCCCTGCATATATAGCAAGCAAGCAAATATAGCACTTTTACAAACAAAAGTGCTTTACAAGGACATTCTTAAAACCAACATTAGTATTAGCCAACATACAATATAGAAAGAGAGAGAAATAAAAAAATAATTGAAAAGCTATGCAAAAGCTAAAAAATTTAAATAAGTTTTATAATAGGATTTTAAAGTGACATTGATGAAGCTGACCTCACTTGGAATTGGAGACTATTGCAGAGATTTGGACCTATTATGGAAAAACACCAGGCTAATATGGTAGTATTCATTTGTGCTGTAAACATATTGTATTCTTACTTTTACCTGTTATCTTCTTCGGATGACCAGTATACATTAAACACAGATCTGTATAAACTACTGTTCTTAACTGTTCTTCAAAGGAGAAAAAAAATCTATCAAATTAAATGCCGTTTAAAGTGAGTTAGGGGCCTCCAAGTTGTGGTAGTAGTTAGTAATAATGGAAAAGGTGAGCAAACTCTGGCAGATGCACCACCGCAAAGCAGGCTGGGTAGAAATAGACGCTGCTGAAAGTATGGCGGATGAAAAGAGCCGTAAGTGCTGAATAAACAATGAGCTCAGATGGACTTATTACAACATTATTACATGGATATGTCATATGCGATCATATGCAAGCTTGTTTGAACCTTCTCTTATTCCCTCTTTTTTTTTGGGGGGGGGGGGGGGGGGGGAGAAAAGGAATAATGGCAGTGACTGAGAAGTTAGTGATGAAATAAGAGCTGGCTGCAGGTTTGAGGATTGCTCAGCATAGGGACTGTCAAAATTCACCCTGTATCTGAGTAATAAACTAAGCGAAAAAAGTTGATTCCAGCAAAAGCGTTTTTACGTTGTTTGTTTACTGTGTATTATGCAGGGATGTGGCATAAGTAATGCTTTTTAAAGTCACCAAATTAAAATTGTCAAAGATCACGGCAATAGCAAATTTCAACAATCCAATCAATTCCCAATTCAAAAAGCTGTTTCTCTCAGATATACGTCACAACAGAGTAGAAAACACTATCGCAGCTTCAGTTTCATGCAGAGTATCGTCAGTATTCAATATTCCTTTGCCTTTTAATGCATCTACATCACAGTTATAATAATGTGGCTCAAATTCTCATTCTCATTGCAAAAAATAAGGTTAATAATGTTTGTAACTCTATTGTTTTGCATTATTTTCGTCACGTTTGTTTGTTTTATTTCCAGCATGGCAGTTGAAGTTTGCAGCATTGGTTTTTGGGATGGCCGCTGGAGTCATGTGCAGAAGTTTCTGGAGAGATCTGGCTCTTTCACACACCCAGACTTTGAGCCTAGTGACGAGGTGAGGAAAAAAAAACATTCTGCTTATTTATTCTTTTTTAGTAATAATCAATTTAAAATAATTGTACTCTTGTATTTTTGTAATATTTAGATGTTTAAAAAAAAAAAAGACACTCCAGTTTCTGTTAAAAACACGCAAAATCCTGGTAATTGGAGCTGGGGGTCTTGGCTGCGAACTACTGAAGAACCTGGTAAGGTTTCTATCTATATTTCTAATCCAGCCTCTCATTTGTTTTGCTTTCAAGTAATAACTTGTTGATCATATTACTCTTTTTTTAAGGCTCTGTCAGGCTTTTTTCATATTCATGTTGTGGATATGGACATCTTTGATGTCTCCAACCTCAATTGACAGTTTCTCTTTAGGTACGACTGTGTGCATTTTGAAACAGATATTTGAGTTTGTTGGCAGCCACATTTTTTTTGTTAATGAAGATTTCTGGGACATTTCCTAGTTTAGTGGTCAAAATGGCATTGAAATCTCACTTGTTTTTATCTATGAATTAAAACAAAACAAAAGCGACAATACATTTTTGAAAAAAATATGATTAATTTTTATTATACTATTATGATTAATAATTAGTATGATGCCTGTATTAGCTCTTACTTGTTTTAATACAGTTCACCAATTTTTTTTGCAATATATAGAAGTAAATTTGCAGATAGAAAACAGATAAAGCACTATTATATTGTAACAAAATTGTGACTTTACACATTAAAAACATTACAAAAATAAAACAAAATAAATTAACATGTATTTAACATAATTTCCATTAATTTCCATTCCATTTCCATTTCAAAACGTTTTTTTAACTTTTCAGATATTATTTTATGTTTGTGCTTTTGAAAATTGAACTCTAATTAGGCTTATTATTTTGCATTTTAGGCTAATTTTGAGCAGAAAGTATGGGCTTTGTATGTGTAATTGGTTAGGGTTTTTTTTCACCCAGTACTTTCACCCACATGGTATAATTAAGATGTGTGTGCGGGAATTTTGCGACTACCTTGAACCCGATAATGGAGTCTTTCAATGATAATAGCGCTTTCGTCTTTATGTGATCAGTGTAGTTGCAGTGCCCTTTTTGTCTTGCCTTTTTTCAGTATTTGCATGATGTAAAACGGGAACATTTCTGTGGTCAGCTCTAGTTGGGGAGAAGACAAGGACGTCTGGTCACCCTACCATATACTTTGTGCCTTTAGAAAGTCTTTAGAAAGAGCATGCTGAGTTTAATATCACTGGTGTCACCTACAGACTCTCTCAAGGTAAAGCCACACAAGCTGGACTGATGTATCAGAGAAACCACAAGAGCACTGTCTGATAGACTTTTATTCTATTTATTCTATAGACTTTTATTCTTTTATTCTATAAGATGTTAATGCTTTTCTTTCAGGTGTGGTTAAATTAATCATCCCTGCTGTTGCCTCCAAAAAAGCAGTCATTGCTGGTATGGATTTTACGTGAGAGGAATTTTACTCCCTTAATTCAAATCGTTGAATTTTAATTTCCCCAAATTTTTTATGGGGTTGAAGATTTATTTTTCGTTAATTTAGCCACTGTTTGAAATAAATACCTAGGGTTTTGTTTATTTTCTTCTAATAGGGTTGAAAAATAAGCAGATCTAGGAGCTTTTAAGGCCTTTCTGTATGCAATCATGCTCTCTTTCCATGAAATGCGAAAAAACTCAAAAAGTTTTGTTTTCTCAGTTGCGCTCCATTTTTCTGGCTGCTCTCTTAAGGGCCTGAGCGTGCTCGTTGTATCACGGCATTGGACTATTTTCTTAAATCTTCTTTAAGCACAAAGGAGCAACTGTGTCTAACGTGCTGGAAAAGAGAGAGTCAAACATTTCTGTCACAATATTAAGTTCTTCTAAGCTATCTGGGATGCTGAGATGATGAAACTGATCAGGAATATTATTAATAAAGCAATCTTTAGTGGCAGAAGTGATAGGTCTAACATATTTGTAACATGGAGTCGACTTTGCATTGATTCCATGTGATAATATTAGATCTAGAGTATGATTACGAGAGTGAGTAGGTCCTGACATGTGTTGTCTAACTCCAATAGAGTTCAGAATGTCTTTAAATGCCAATCCCAATGCATCTTTTTCGTTATCTACATGTATATTAAAATCACCAACAATTAGTACTTTATCTGCAGCCAGTACTAACTCTGATAGAAAACCAGCAAATTCTTTGATAAAGTCTTTATGGTGCCCTGGTGGCCTGTAGACAGTAGCCAGCACAAATGTTAAACGTGATTGATCATTTATACTAAATAGTGTTACATTAAGCACCAACACTTCAAAAGAATTATATTTAAAACAAGACTTCTCAGTAATTCTGAAGATATTACAATAAATTACAGCAACCTTTGCCTTTCAGACGAGGCTCATGTTTATAACAGTAATCTTGGGGGATGGACTCATTTAAATTGTATTGTTCGGGGAACAGACACAGTCTGTATTGATAGCTAGGTGAAATAGGCTCTATGTGATGGGATTTATCTGACCTCAGTGACGTGAGACAGCTAGCAGACGGTCGGTTTAGCCAGTCTGTCTGCTTTCTGACCTGAGCCCCAATTCATGTTTGAGCTCTAAGACTATGTACCATATTACTAGAGAGAAGAGCAGCACCATCCCAGGAGGGATGAATACCATCTCTTTTCAACAGGTCAGGTCTACCCCAAAAACTTTTCCAATTGTCTATGAATTCTACTAGAGTTGGGGTACTCGAACTCGGACTCAAGTCCAATTTTGAATGAACTCGGACTTGTCACACACTCGGATGAAAATGTACTCGGACTTGACACGGACTCAGACATTTTAGACTCTGAAAAATTTCCGAGTACAGTCGAGTCCAGGCACTGGAGGACACAATATATTCCTTCGTTAATAATTCGTTACACAGAACTTAATTATATTAAATATTAATCAAAAATGATTCACACCTTCTGTTATGTAATTTTTTACATAACATTATTTACAGTAAGTTTATTTGATTCACAGCTTATTTAGAGTTTTGACCTCGACAACCAAACTGCATTTACCGCAAACAGTCTAAACTAAAAGATTGTTTTGGTAATTGTTCTACACATTGTCATATAGATAACCTGAAAATACAGTAGTTTATTAAGGTTAGTTTATCTTGCTAACCACTCTTACTAAAAAAATGGGGTAAGCACACTTACATTCTCATTTTAAGAGGTGTTAAATATGGTTTGATTTGTTTACATTAGTTAATGTATTAACTAACATGAACCACGAGCAATACATTTGTTACTGTATTTATTCATCTTTGTTAATTTTAGTTGAACAAACAATGAACAGCTGTATTTTTATTATGTTACTTCACACAGTGCATTAGGCTAACTAATGTTAACAAATACAACTTTTGATTTAAATAATGTAAGCTACTAGTAAATGGTGAAATTGACATTAATAAAGATTAATAAATGCTGTAGTAGTGCAATAGTTAATGTTAACTAATGTAGTTAACAAGAGTTTAATAAATGGAACCTTATTGCAAAGTGTTACCGATTTGTTATACACCGATTCAGTGCTGGACAGATCAGTTGTTTTAACCATTCATTAAATGGAATCGGTTCAAAGGAGTCATTAGTTCGCGAATCGGACGTGTCAGTAGCGGACTTGTATGCGTTATGTTATCCCGGCAGTTAGGACATCGCACAAGATTTGTCAACACAGAAAACATTTCATCATTGGATAGGTTTTGTTTTGTTTATTAATTATGAAAGTGTTTTTTATGTCAGTTGAATGGGCGGAACGCTTTTCAGAGAAGATAAGGCAACGTAAAAAAGTTAATTTTCACACCCAGCGGTAATTCAGGAAAAAAAGATCCGAATGCACCACGTGAAACTTCTGTCTTCCGATCTTTTACCATCGTGTCAATTCTCAATTGATTTTGATTAAAATGCGCGTGGGAGTGAGAGAGAGCAAGACAGTTTGAAGACGCGCGCGCGCGACTGGGCCTCTGCTCGTTCTTTCAGTAACATGCGCCTTATCGCAAGCGCTCTAGTCTACATCACTCACCGATCAAATAAGGCTTTGGCGAGACAAAAAATTCGCTTGTGAGAGAGTCAGAGAGACGCGTGAGTGACAGAGAGACGGAGGGAGAGCAGGGAAAGGAAATGCAGCTGAATGAATACGCTGCGTGTTTTAAATATCGGAACATTTTTTTTTATAACGAAACGAAATTTGTGGCGACCGGTGTCTGTTCTGTGGTCTTCAGAAACCTACGGGTGACGTCACGGACAATACGTCCATATTTTTTTACAGTCTATGCCTGTGAGTCATGAAATTGCGATGATTCACACAGTAACCATAGCAACATGAGAATGTGATAACCATAGCAACATTTTGTTTTGAAACATTTGGTATATCAACATTGTTTCTATTTAGCTGGCTACTGCCCTGAAAAAGCTTTTTTGAATAAGCCGTTTTTTACCCTTTTCTTGTTTCGACTCTCGGCTTCGGACTCTCGGATTGGTTGACAGCTCGGCGACTGAAAAAAAAGCCGATCTTTTCATTGAAATGGGGGTGAACGGAGTTTTATCAGTGTGTGTAAGTATGCGATATGCACACAGCAGACTAATAATAACTTACTAACAATTGGACAAAGATTGACTTCCAGTAAAATAAGTTTATAAATTTGTGTTAAAATCAACTTTATTTTTTTCAGTCTTGTTTTTAATGTCAAGTATTGAAATTAACAAACGACAAACCGTAAATTGGTGTAAGTGTAGCCCACATGAAGAAATGCTATTGTAAATGTAATATTTCCTGACTATACATCATTTAAAATGCACACTTGGTAGACAGCTTCCTGTAAAGTTGTTTTCTTATGCAGTCTGTCCTGTACAGTAGCCTACATTTCCAGTCTGTCCTGTACAGTAGCCTACATTTCCTAGTAAACCGTCCTGATTTTTTTTTTTTTTTCTGAACTTTTGTGCAGGTGGAAACACAGAAGAATGTGTTTGGTGTGCCTCTTATTGGCCTGAGGAAGAGTGGACAGATGAGGCAGGGTCTTCCTCTAGCGCTCGTGCACATAGTGGAGTTTGTGGAGAAGCATGGTGTGTTTGACACTGTTTCTCAGTCTCCACGTATGCTGAGATTATGTGTATTTCTAAAATGTGTGTTTGTGTTTAGGTCTCAGTCAGAGTGGCCTGTTCAGAGTTAGCGGGAAAATGAAACTCTGCCAGGAATTAAGGAAAGGTTTTGATCAAGGAAGCTTTCCGGAGTTTGACAGTGAGGATATTCCTACTCTTGCCTCCTTATTGAAACTTTTCCTCAGGGAGTTGCCTGGTGGACTAATTCCAGAGTCACACAGAACACAATTGCTGAAAGTGTTCAGGGGTAGGTGAGGCTGCGGTGGTGAGGAGTGAACATTTTGGGATAAGAAAATCAAATCTGATTGAATCTTCTTCATTGTATCTTGCAGATTCAAAAGAGGAAGAACTGAATCAGGCTGTGAGGATGATCCTGAACAGTCTTCCGGAGGAACATTTTAACGTCCTCTGCTACCTGTTGTACTTTCTGTCCCGTGTGGCAGCTGAGAGTCTTCTAAATCGTATGACATCCAAGAACTTGTCAATAGTTTTTGGACCCACCATCTTTCAGTAAGTGTTTGTGCGTGTGTATTCAGCTGATAGAGTCTGTACTCCAAAGCACATTACAATGTAACTCAAGTACTGAGGTTTCAAGAATTACATGCACAAGTTTTCAGGATCCTATGAGACACAGAGACCAGTCTGATGGAGCAGTCAATCATAAAAGAAAGATGGGTGTCTGTTGTTTAGTGATGTGACACGTTTGTTATCTGTGTGTGCAGCGTTCCTCTCGGCCCCACCATGATTGAAGAACAGTCGCTGTGTAATGCTTTGACAGAGCACCTGCTGAACAACCTGAAACATTTGCTGCCGAACATGTACCCTCATGCATCCACCGGCAACAGAGCAGTGAGTTTATACTGTGTTATAAGTTTATGTTTCAAATGATGGTGGCATCTGTATGTGACTTGGGATTATGAAATAGAATCTGTCATTATAAAAATAATTAAATTAAATTATTAGTCATTGCTAGTGTTTAAGAGTGAAAATGATAATAGATAGGCTAATTCTTTAGTTTTGTATATGTGTGAGAGATTGAAAATGCTTAGAAATGTGTTTGTGTGTTTGAGGAGGCAGGGGACTGGACTGACGAAGAGTGTGTCAAACAGCTGCCACTCACAGAAATGAGGTAAATATGCTGAACACACACTCACAAGCACATGCAGACCTGTGTTGTTGGCAAACAGTTGTTGATCAAATGCATGCACAGATCACATACACCCACAAACATGCACACATACAGTAGGATTCTGGTCATTATGGGTTTATTTAGAACCATTTATTGTTGAGTACTTGTCAGTCAATCTTCATGCTTGTTCTGTGTATTTTCCAGATCAAAGCTACCTAAAATTGGACGACTTGGGCGACTGAGAAAAAGATTAAGGAGTTTTGGGAGAAAGTTTTTCTAATGCTTTGGAAGGTATGCAGCAGGATCTTTATCTTTTTATCTTTATCTTAAGACTGATCTGGTTGTTGCCCTGCATGTGCCCATGTGTAGTTTTGAAATGAAGTTTTACTGTGGTAGATGCGAATAAGTTAAGACATAGGTAAAGTTAGATTTAGTTATTCAGGTAATGAATGTGTTGAGTGAACAAACGTGATCTGTTTTCTTTTTCATTACTTTAGCACACAGTAACAATATCGAGAGTGAAGAGGCCTCTGCAAAAATGGAGACCTAGACATATGTGAGTAGAAGACAATGAGGCTGGTGACCCCGACTGCAAGATACTGGGCTCGATGAGGGTCACTGGAAGACAATGGGGCTGGTGACTCCGACTGCAAGATACTGGGCTCGATGAGGGTCACTGGAAGACAATGGGGCTGGTGACTCCGACTGCAAGATACTGGGCTCGATGAGGGTCACTGGAAGACAATGGGGCTGGTGACTCCGACTGCAAGATACTGTGCTCGATGAGGGTCACTGGAAGACAATGGGGCTGGTGACCCCGACTGCAAGATACTGGGCTCGATGAGGGTCACTGGAAGACAATGGGGCTGGTGACTCCGACTGCAAGATACTGTGCTCGATGAGGGTCACTGGAAGACAATGGGGCTGGTGACTCCGACTGCAAGATACTGTGCTCTATGAGGGTCACTGAAAGACAATGGGGCTGGTGACCCCGACTGCAAGATACTGTGCTCTATGAGGGTCACTGAAAGACAATGGGGCTGGTGACCCCGACTGCAAGATACTGGGCTCTATGAGGGTCACTGGAAGACAATGGGGCTGGTGACTCCGACTGCAAGATACTGGGCTCGATGAGGGTCACTGGAAGACAATGGGGCTGGTGACCCCGACTGCAAGATACTGGGCTCGATGAGGGTCACTGGAAGACAATGGGGCTGGTGACTCCGACTGCAAGATACTGGGCTCGATGAGGGTCACTGGAAGACAATGGGGCTGGTGACTCCGACTGCAAGATACTGTGCTCGATGAGGGTCACTGAAAGACAATGGGGCTGGTGACCCCGACTGCAAGATACTGGGCTCTATGAGGGTCACTGGAAGACAATGGGGCTGGTGACTCCGACTGCAAGATACTGGGCTCGATGAGGGTCACTGGAAGACAATGGGGCTGGTGACCCCGACTGCAAGATACTGGGCTCGATGAGGGTCACTGGAAGACAATGGGGCTGGTGACTCCGACTGCAAGATACTGGGCTCGATGAGGGTCACTGGAAGACAATGGGGCTGGTGACTCCGACTGCAAGATACTGGGCTCGATGAGGGTCACTGGAAGACAATGGGGCTGGTGACTCCGACTGCAAGATACTGGGCTCGATGAGGGTCACTGGAAGACAATGGGGCTGGTGACTCCGACTGCAAGATACTGTGCTCGATGAGGGTCACTGAAAGACAATGGGGCTGGTGACCCCGACTGCAAGATACTGGGCTCTATGAGGGTCACTGGAAGACAATGGGGCTGGTGACTCCGACTGCAAGATACTGGGCTCGATGAGGGTCACTGGAAGACAATGGGGCTGGTGACCCCGACTGCAAGATACTGGGCTCGATGAGGGTCACTGGAAGACAATGGGGCTGGTGACTCCGACTGCAAGATACTGGGCTCGATGAGGGTCACTGGAAGACAATGGGGCTGGTGACTCCGACTGCAAGATACTGGGCTCTATGAGGGTCACTGGAAGACAATGGGGCTGGTGACTCCGACTGCAAGATACTGGGCTCGATGAGGGTCACTGAAAGACAATGGGGCTGGTGACCCCGACTGCAAGATACTGGGCTCGATGAGGGTCACTGGAAGACAATGGGGCTGGTGACTCCGACTGCAAAATACTGGGCTCGATGAGGGTCACTGGAAGACAATGGGGCTGGTGACCCCGACTGCAAGATACTGGGCTCGATGAGGGTCACTGGAAGACAAAGAGGCCAGTGAGGATCACCAGAAGACAATGGGGCTGGTGAACCTCAATGTAAGATACTGGGCCCGGCACTGTACGACACTGAGGCTGGTGAGCTTCACCCTCAGACACTAGGGCTGGCGTGGGTCACTGGAAGACATTGGGGCCAATGAGGGTCACCAGAAGACACTGGGGTCGATGAGGGTCATCACACAGCACTGGGGCCAGTGTGGGTCCCTTAAAGACATTAGGGGTGGTGAGGGTCACCTCAAGACACTAGGGCTGATGAGGGTCACCGGAAGACACTGGGGTCGGTGAGGGTCATCACACAGCACTGGGGCCGGTAAAGGTAACCACAAGACACCAGGGCTGGTGAGGGTCACCGGAAGACATTGAAGGATGGTGAGGGTCACTGCACAGCACTGAGGCCTCTGCTGTGCGGTGTCCCTTACCGCACCCAATGTCTTTCGGTGACCCTCACCAGCCTTATGTCTTCCAGTTACCTTCACCGGCCCCATGGGAATGTGCAGTGACCCTCACTGCACAGCACAGCACTGGAGCCAGTGAAGTTTACCTTAAGAAACTAGTGCTGGTGAGGGTCACTTGAAAGACATTGGAGGCAGTAAGGGTCATAGCACTGGGGGCAGTGAAGGTTACCACGGTGAAGGTTACCGCTCTCCTCTCTAGTAATATGGCACATCTATCTATAAATTACAGAAACGTCTGGCTGTCTGTGTGTCTGTGTGTGTGTGTGTCTGTTAACCTCATATCTGTCGAACCGTTAGTCCGATGGATTTCAAACTCGACAGGTGTCTTGTAAGTGTAAGTGCAGAGTAAGTGCAGTGCCAAGTTTGACGTTGTTTGGATGAGAAATGCTAAAGATATCGTTAAATATATCATTTTTAAAAGGTTGTGGTTTAAAAATAAACATTCTGACATTAGAGGGTTGTATCGGTCAAAAAAGTCCCAAGAAGGTTGTGGTTTAAAAATAAACATTCTGACATAAACACTCAGTCAGCTACACTGTTTACTTCTGAATATTATAGTTTGGTTCCAAAACGTGATAAATCCATTTTGATTAATTTGAGTAAAAATGTGTTTTCTTTACCAAGAAAGTGGCAAGATGAAAACCACTATTTTCTGTTTCAAACTTTCACATAGCATCCTTAGGTTATAATATCATAAAAAATTCAAATCCAGATTTTGATTTTCAAAGATCTATTATAAAACCGGATTATTTTACCCCAAAATGCAATAAATTCAAGACACTTTTTTTTCAAAATGCTATCATATTGAAACTGTTGAAATCAGCCATCACTAAGAAATATCTCCTTAACTTTTTTGACGGCGATCAGCTCACAAAAACTGATTTTGCACGGGAACTTTGCACTGCTCCCTGAATCAACGCGCTTATTCATTTGTGGATGTTAACTGAATCTGTAAGTCAGCTATGCTGTTTACTTCTGAATATTATATTTCATTCTGGTGCGCTTAACGTTATCGCTACTGTGTAATAGCTTAATGTTATCGCTACTGTGTAGTAGTAGCCCTATGCTATTCACCAACTAAACATATCCTTTTCAATGCGTTCACATTCTCTTTCACGGCCATCATTTGTAGTAGCCTATTCACAAACTGCTCAAGCGTAGCGTTTTCTCGGAGTTCACTGTGTAGCCTGATGGATTTCAAACTTGACAGGTGTCTTGCCACGGGCATGAGTAAGTGCAGTGCCAAGTTTGACGTTGTATGGATTAGAAATGCAAAAAATATTGTTAAAAATATCAGTAAAAGAAGCACTTAGAAGGTTGTGGTTTAAAAATAAACATTCTGACAAACACTCTGTCAGCTACACTGTTTACTTCTGAATATTATATTTTATTCACGGCCATCATTTGTAGTAACCTATTCACAAACTGTTTGCTCAAGTGTAGCGTTTTTTCGGAGTTTATTGTGTAGCCTGCCCCCTGAAATCTGTAAGTCACCTACGCTGTTTACTTCTGTATATTATATCTATCTATAAATTATGGGAACATCTTTCTTTGTGTGTGTGTGTGTGTGTGTGTGTGTGTGTGTGTTATTCAGATATCTCTTGAACCTTTAGTCTGATGGATTTCAAACTTGACCGGTGTCTTGCTACGGGCACGAGTAAGTGCAGTGCCAAGTTTGACGTTTGGATTAGAAATGCAAAATATATTGTTGGCTTTTGCCACTCTAGGCGCTGGCCACTCACCCTCTCACATACACACAGTGAGCACAGCCCAGGACCAGAGACAGAGAGGGTCGAAGAAAGCAGTGGAGCTTAAGTAGCGTTTTCTCGGAGTTCACTGTGTAGCCTGCTCCCTGAATCGTGTAGTTCAATTTTCCACATTTATTGTATGTCAGTATCAGTATTTGCTTTCTACCATGCACAAATAAAAAAGTCACTGAACTTTTGCTGTGTAATTGTAACAATGAGCACTCAAACACACCAAACCAACAATTACTAAAAACACACTCAAAAACTGATTTTGCACTAGTAGTCTTAGAGCTCAAACATGACAATCTGGGCCTCAGGTCAGGAAGCAGACAGACTGGCTAAACCGACCGTCTGCTAGCTGTCTCGCGTCACCAAGGTCAGATAAATCCCATCACATAGAGTCTCTTTCACCTAGCTATCATCATATAGAGACTGTGTCTGTTCCCCGAATTAGGACATACAAAAAACTCCTAAACCCATTCAAGGGTAAAAATGTAATTGATGTTCAACAAATAAAAAACAGATATAATACGGATGAACAAATGATAAAGCTCGGGTTGCTGAATATTCGATCCCTTACTTCAAAAGCACTCATTGTTACTGATATGATTACAGACTATAATCTAGATGTGCTTTGTTTGACAGAAACCTGGCTAAACCCAGACAATTATATTACTTTAAATGAGTCCACCCCGCAAGATTACTGTTATAAACATGAGCCTCGTCTGAAAGGCAAAGGGGGAGGTGTTGCTGTAATTTATAGTAATATCTTCAGAATTACTGAGAAGTCTTGTTTTAAATATAATTCTTTTGAAGTATTGTTGCTAAATGTAACACTATCTAGTGTAAATGATAAATCACGTTTAACATTTGTGCTGGCTACTATATACAGGCCACCAGGGCACCATAAAGACTTTATCAAAGAATTTGCTGGTTTTCTATCAGAGTTAGTACTGGCTGCAGATAAAGTACTAATTGTTGGTGATTTTAATATACACATAGATAACGAAAAAGATGCATTGGGATTGGCATTTAAAGACATTCTGAACTCTATTGGAGTTAGACAACACATGTCAGGACCTACTTATTCTCGTAATCATACTCTAGATCTAATATTATCACATGGAATCAATGTTGATGCCGTTGAAATTCTGCAGCAGAGCGATGACATCTCAGATCATTATTTAGTCTTGTGTAAACTTCATTTAGCCAAGGCTGCAAAGTCGACTCCGTGTTACAAATATGTTAGACCTATCACTTCTGCCACTAAAGATTAATGAACTTCCTGATCAGTTTCATCATCTCAGCATCCCAGATAGCTTAGAAGAACTCGATATTGTGACAGAAACTTTTAACTCTCTCTTTTCCAGCACCTTAGACACAGTTGCTCCGTTGCGCTTAAAGAAGATTAAAGAAAATAGTCCAACGCCGTGGTACAACGAGCACACTCAGGCCCTTAAGAGAGCAGCCAGACGTCTTCACGTAATAACCTAGAATACTGTCTAACACTTGATGGCTGCTCTGTTAAGTCTTCATCGTTGGTTAGTTGGTTAGGTGTGCTCTTTGATACCAATCTTTCATTTGAAAGTCACGTGTCTAGTATCTGTAAAACCACATTTTTCCATCTTAAAAATATATCTAAATTACGTCATATGCTCTCATTGACAAATGCGGAACAATTAGTTCATGTGTTCATGACATCAAGGCTAGATAATGCTCTAATGGGTGGTTGCCCTGCACGCTTAATAAACAAATTACAGCTGGTCCAAAACGCAGCAGCTCGAGTTCTTACCTGAACCAGGAAGTATGACCATATTAGCCCTGTTCTGTGAACACTGCATTGGCTCCCTATTAAACATCGTATAAATTTTAAAATATTGCTGATTACTTACAAAGTACTAAATGGTTTAGCTCCGCAGTACTTGAGCGAGCTCTTAACGCATTATAGTCCTTCACGTCTATTGCGATCTCAAAATTCCGGCCAGTTGATAATTATTTGGATAAAATTCCAAAGTTGACTGCTGGCGGTAGATCCTTTTCCTATTTAGCACCAAAACTTTGGAACAGTCTTCCTACCATTGTCCGGGAAGCAGACACACTCTGTCAGTTCAAAGCTAGACTAAAAACACATCTCTTTGACCTAGCATACACATAACACATTATAGACTTATATAATTCCATATTAGGCTGCATAGATTAGGTCAGCCGGAACCGGGAAAACTTCCCATAAATCCTGATGTACTCGTTACATCATAAGAAGAATGGTTTCTACGGTAATATTAGTCTCTCTGTTTATACCGAGGTTTATCGCAGTCCGTCGGATCCAGGCCATATCCAGATCTGATGAAGGACCAGCGCCTGGACGTGACGACAACGCAGTCCTGAAGTGTCAACTAGTCTCTCCTCTTCCACCGGATCCAGGCCGTATCCAGATCCCATGAAGGACCTGCGCCTGGACGAGACGACAACGCAGTACTGAAGTGTCAACCAGTCTCTTCGTTTACTGAAGTGAGGTGGATCCTGGCCGTATCCAGATCAGATGGTGGACCTGCACCTGGACCTAACCATGACGCATCCCTGAAGTGCCAGCCTCATCAACCCCGTCATCAACATGACCAATCTGACTTCTGACCTGTAATGCTGCCTGGATCATAATCATACACTGTTCGCTTGTTGGCCTGAGGAGAACTGGCCCCCGACTGAGCCTGGGTTCTCCCAAGGTTTTTTTCTCCATTCTGTCACCTGATGGAGTTTTGGTTCCTTGCCACTGTTGCCTTGGCTTTTGGCTTGCTTAGTTGGGGACATTTAATATTCAACAATATTATTGATCTGCCTTACTTAAGGTGGACGATGACGCAATTTTCTTCTAGAAACAAAATTATTTTCATGTTATCACTGTGAAGCTGCTTTGATACAATCTGTATTGTAAAAAGCGCTATATAAATAAAGGTGACTTGACTTAACTTGACACTAGTGCTGGTGAGGGTCACCCAAAGACATTGGGTGTGGTGTGAGTCACTGCACAGCACTGGGGCTGGTAAAGGTAACCGCAAGACACTAAGGCTGGTGAGGGTCTCTGGAAGGCACTAAAGATGGTGATGGGCGACAGGTGTGATTTATGAAGATACAGACAAGACAGATGCTGATGTTGACTGAAGCTGATTCAATTAAAACTTGTCATCTTTAGTCAATTAGCGACTCTTTTTTTTTTTTTTCTTTATTAGGTCTGTACACATTCTTTTGTTTGTAGTTGATCATGCAAGTTGATTTTACAAAATGTCAAATTTAGAAAAAGCCCCAAATTCAAAGTTCAGCTAAATAAATACATTTATTTACACCAATAAAACAAAACACCTCATTTTAAAACATTTCTGAATCCTTTTATTGACTTTTATTGAAAGTTTAATCACTTTTATTGGTGTTGTTATCAATGAACATTAATATGTAAATGATCAAATGAAAAAAAGTATATAATAAAATATCTTAATGAAACTGTCATGAGCTCAAGGCGAGCTATTAAATAAAGATCCTTGTCCCCCGCGTTACTAACACGAGTAATCGCCTTTAGAGTAGTAATAGAAAAGATCTGAATGTGAACAGATGGTCTCTTGATTAAGTTTGATACTGATGCAGGGAGCGTCTTCCTGAGGACTTTCATAAACCAGCACTGAACGTGTACATGAATCGGGGGGACATTGTTTTCCTGAGGAAATGCAGGTAAGGCAACAAATTTTTCCATTCGTTTACAAAATGATCCTCAAACATTGTCATTTTTATGTGTTAGTGAAAATTATGAGTAGGCTAGCCTAACGTAAACGCCGCGTGGCTACGTTTTGTACGTCCGCGCCCTAGACTACAAGGATGAAAAAAGTTATCGATGTAGCCTACTTAATAGTAGCTAAATGCACGCACGTATCGCATTAGCTTTTTTTTTTTGTTAATTTTTCCGTCTCCATCTACTAGCCATAATAGATAGAACAGAAATAGCAACATACCACACTATGAAACTATGAGATTCACAAATCAGCAAATCACGTAATGTATCACACTTATGTCTGTTTAAGAGTCAGAAGGTGTCTAAATTAATATAGGCTATCAGTTAAGTAATAGCATTGTATAGGCTACATTGTTTTTCAGTACTGGTTTGAATTCGTTTATAATGGTCTTTCTCGCTTAAACTGTGTATTGTTTTGTTGTTTCTTTAACTTTGGATAAAAAAAATAATCTTTAACTTTTACAAATATTGTAAGCCCGTTCATTTTTATCCTTTTTTTTAAATAAAAAAACAACAACAACCTGAATTTAAAACCGAAACAAAAGAGCAGTCATGTCTATTCTTCTTCTGCTTAATTCTAACATCATGTTTTGGTCTAATAGATGAGAGTATTTTCTTTGTATTTTGTTTGCATATTCATTACATATCCTGTCAGTTGCATATGATGAGCTGGTAAGTGGATCTAGACAGCTTTGCAGTTTATTGTGAAGTTGCTACTGAGCTTTAAAAATGTGTGAAAATCCTGAATATTATTAATGTTATCCTGACTACATTTTTGTGGTTCTATTCCCAGGGAGACCTAGAAAAGCACCAGGGAGCAGTTTTCCATAGTCAGGTACTATGAGCACTTGTGTTGAAAGACACTTTGGCAGAGTTGCAGATCGGGAGATGGAAGATCAGATTAACCCTGGGACTTGACAGTAATACCGACACTGATCACTAACAGTAAATTATTCCCCTTACAATTTGTTTTCTTCTAGGCGTTGCTGAAGATGACGGTGATGATACTTAACCTCATTAAGTGAAGTGTTGTAGTCGTGTACTATCCTCTTTCTTTCTTAAGATTTAGCAATTTGACTTTTGAGGCAGAGCAACAAAAATGGTTAAGTCACACAAAGTGTCATAATATTTATATTTCTTGTTATTTTACTTGTGTTTTTGCTTTAAACTTTGGTCACATTATGTTGTTTTAAATGTGCTATAGAAATGCATGTACAGAAATAAATATTTATTGAAATAATGATCAAGACAAAATACACTTCTTTTTTATCATAGGAAAATGCAAGCATGTCCGGCAAAACAGAAATCTGTGTGAAGCTTCTCTATAGGAATAAAGTAAGACAGAAACCAAGAGCTCTTCTGCTTGTGTGTGTGTGGCTTCTGTGCTCACAGTCAGTGTCCAGCAGCAACCAAAACTCTCGAGGCCAAACCGGTAAGCTAAGCCAACTAGTGCAACATCTCTCTCGCTTTTTGTCCCCCTTAGGTCTCATTACACACACTGGACACACACTTATATAGCCCCACTGGGAGCAGAGTCAGACCACTGCGAATAATAGCTAAACAACCATTTGCCACCTAGTTATAACTCATTCAGTCATGAACATAGTGAATCTAAAAGGTGATGAGATGGCTGGTATAGCTTTAAGTATATATTTGCATCCATATAAAGTCAAATAATATGATAAAATATAATATAAATAATATAATGTTTGACATTATATATATATTGAATTTATTTTTATTTAAGTTTTAGTTAGCTTTAATTGTTTATTTATTTCCAGTTAATAAGTTTAGTGCTTCAACTTAAATTTGTTTCAGTTTATTGCTAAGGCAACATTTCTAATTTTCATTTCATTTTTTCAACTAATATTTATATTTGATTTCAGATTTATTTCAATTAACAGAAATGTTTTTAATAGTTTTAGTTTAAGTTGATGATATATAGGCTACCCTGTGTCAAGATGTCACAAGAAAAAAAATATACACACACACACACACACACATATATAGTGTGTGTGTGTGTGTGTGTGTGTGTGTGTGTGTGTGTGCGTGCGTGCGTGCGTTTAGATAGATAGATAGATAGATAGATAGATAGATAGATAGATAGATAGATAGATAGATAGATAGATAGATAGATATATAGATAGATAGATAGATAGATAGATAGATAGATAGATAGATAGATAGATAGATGTGATGGTGTACTTGTGTACTTGTTTTTTTATCATCTGTATTTACAGAAAATGGTCTTTATATATGTTTATATGTTATGTTTTAATATTTCTGTGCTGCTTTTAATAAAGTCACTGGATCAGAGCTCAGAGCAACTGTAGTGTTGTTTATGTCCATGTGAGGGCGCCAGGACATTAGAAATAATGTTATCTGTGCCTCTGTTTTCACAAAATTTTAAGATGTGTGTACGCACATATGACAAATATTCTGCATGTTATAAAGCCCTCCCGTCTCTAACTGTCTTTCTGTCAATTTAAGGTCGGTCTGAAGTAAAGCCAGGTACCTGTGAGGTGGTGGCGGCTCATCGGTGCTGTAATAAGAATAAAATAGAGGAAAGGTCTCAGACGGTCAAGTGCTCCTGTCTCCCTGGACAGGTTGCTGGAACGACTCACACCCAACCTTCATGTGTAGATGGTATGTTTGTATCTCATTAACCTCAAATTACTGTAGGTTTAAGAAAAAATTAATCATGGCTAACTGCATCAGTGACAGCTCTCTATATTATTATGTGTGATGCTACATCTACACCGATAGGTGTCAGTACAGTCCATGATCACTTTCATATTGGTCAAAACAAACTAAAAATGACTTGTTTCTTATGACAGCATAAGACGCAGTGATAGTTTGCAAACTCCTGTTGCATTTAGTTTCAGGAACAGGTTGGACTTCAGGGCTGCTTTTGATTTAAAACTCCAGCAACATTGGCTTTCTCAAGCTGTCACTCTCTTTAGATTTAGACTTCGAGCTGTGAATCTAATCCTGCTCTGCCAGTTGGTTGACTCTTCAATCAGCAGATATTTTGTAGGCATTTACTGCCGCACACAGTTTCTTGCTGTAGGTATCTCTGTTTTAAGTTTTCTGCTGGAAAACTTTTTTTTTTTAGGCATGCAGTGCACCGATATTAAAATTCTGGCTGATACTATAAACTAATAATTAATTAACTAACCAATAAATGGATGATGTTTACCTTTTAATGTAGTGTGTAATATAGCGGATATATTAGCTATGTAGTTTTATAGAATTATTATCTCCTAAAATAAAAAAATGATTCTGAACTGCCTGTAACAGTCAACAGTAACTCTAGTCTTCCTGGCTCCACGAACCTACGTACAGTAGGTTTGTAACAAATTTGCATCTTCATTGGCTGCCCGCGAACAACGTCTCATTTGCCCGTCAAACACTGTAGTTGAGGTCTGGAATAGTTTGGTTTGTGTTGTCGACATGCTGAGAAGATGCTGTGTACTGTGATGTGAAAGCAAATCACTTTGCATTCCAAGGGATGAGGTCTCTGGCTTGAATTGACATGGTAAAACCAACGCCATTGTTACTGTTCGTATCACTGTGTAAAAAGTGCTGAGGAAGATCCGGAGCTGAAATTCAGATATGGTAATGGCCGTTTCGAGCCAGAGGAAAGTAGACCAATCACAACCGACTGAGCCATTTGACCAATCAGAGCAGAGTAAACCATTCACACCAGACTGAGCCATCTAACCAATCAGAGCAGATAGGGGTTAAGAGAGACCGAATCCTTTTTTAAACCGAATCCTTTTCTCACAGACACTGTGAGAAAAGAGGTGATGCTACAACGTATATTCTGAGAAAATTAAAGTGTTTTTTGACCTTGGATGCATGTAAAACTATTGTTTTAAAATAAGATCAGGAGACTTTTAAAAAAGTATAAATGGTTCTTTAAATTCTTCAAGTGAATTTAGGCATCACAACATTATAATGTAGACTGGTTGTAATGAAAATGGACATGCATTTTACTTCAAATAGTATAGTTCACTCAAAAATGGATAGTTCAATCAAAAAAGCTTTACTCACCCTCATGTCATTCCAAACCTGTAATGACTTTCCTTCCTCTGTGAAACACAAAAGAAGGTATTTTGAAGAATTTTGAATTTTTTCGTTCGCTTTGACTTCCATTGTATTTTTTGTCCTTACAATGGAAGTCATTGGGAACCAAAACTGTTTAGTTACCAACATTATTCAAAATATCTTATTTTGTGTTCCACAGAAGAAAGAAAGTCATACAGGTTTAGAGTAAATTATAATTTCGTGAAATTTTTGGGTGGACTATCCCTTTAAATATCCATATATGTCCAAAGTTGGCAGAAAACTGTTATGGTTATGATGTGTTGTGCATCCCTATTGTTTTATTAATCATTTCAATGAATATAAATAATATGCCACAATAATATATCCTATATAACGGCTTTTGTTTTTACACATATAGGCCACTTGAGCTTGTTCTCCAGAAAAACTCCTCTAGTCTAAATGATAATGCAGAATCATGCAGAATTTGATTCAGAGTCATCATAATTCATTCTTAGATAGAATGTCAAGAAAATAGTTTTGAAAGGAAAATCCAGATGTAATACCACATTCACTTTCATACATTTTCTCATACAATTGCATTACTATATCCTGGTGCCTCGGGTGCACATGTAATGTGTTACGCAGGATATTACCATTTTAATTCTTCAAAAGAAGCTGTTGAGTACGTATGGATCTCTCCCTGAATATCCTGCTGAAAAGACTAGCATGAATATTCAGACAAGCATTGTCTTTCTGATGAAGCTGGTTGACCAACGCAAGTCTCGCAGGTTAAGATTGTTAATAAGCCAGCACATCAGCGACCCATGCCGTGACCACGTCCAAAACACAACATATGCTGTTTCATTTTTTCCCCTCAGCAGGGCAGTTTTGTCAGCATGGAGCATTAATCAGCCAAAGCTTGTGTCTTTCTGTGTAGTTTCAGCATGCAGGTTTGTCTCTCTGTGTGGGTTTGAGTGGGTTTATGTGCATCTGAGAGGTGGGCAGTGAGCTTATGTGGGTGTGTTATCATCATGGTCATTTTTGTATGCCTCTGGGAAGATTTAACAGACCTCAATATTTCACAATTTGTTGTCAATTCATTTCAGTTATTTGTGATTTTATACATTCCTATTACATTGATCTCTGAAATACTTGATTCTGTCTGTTGTGGAAAACATTTTGACCTGTCTCTGGCAAAAAAAACATTTGAATTTTATGTCGCTCTTATCACTCTGCAGTCTCTTTCTTCTCACATAATGAAATAATTTCAAGTCAAATTAGTATTTTATGTCCTTGTTATATTTATTTACTTGGAAAGTAGCCATTTAATAAGCAGGATAATGAAGTCAGCTGGTTATTATCATAAAATAAACCCCTTCTGGATGAAACAAAACCACCCAGTGTTTGAGTTTTGATCATCCTGTCAGGGTTTATTTTGTGATAATGACCAGCTGACTGTATTATCCAGTACTTACATTACTGTTGAAAATGTAGGTTTCAGTAAGATTTTTTTTCTTCTTCTTTCTGCAGTAAATCGTTCAATTGTTCTGCATTAAATTAATTAAAGAATCCTGAAATAGAATGTGTCATAGTTTCCACAAAAATATTAAGTTTAAGCAGCACAACTGTTTTCAATATTGATAATAGTTAGAAATGTTTCTTGAGCATCAAATCATCATATTAGAATGATTTCTAAAGGATCATAAGACACTTAAGACTGGATTATTGGTGAAAAATCAGCTTCTAGGAATCAATTAGGATTAGGACCATCACAGGAATTAATTACATTTTAAAATAGTTTTTTTTTTAATTGTAATAATTTTTCACAGTATTGCTTTTTACAGTATTTTAAATCAAATAAATGCAGCCTTTGTGAGCAAGAGACTTCTTTCAAAAACAAAAAAACGTACCGATCTTAAACTTTTTAACTGTACTGTATATATTTTTTGAAAAAATCATCAATTTCTTGGTGGTACTGGATGTTCCTCCTGCATTTCACCCACTTTTCTTTTAATTCCCTCTCAGCATCAATCGTGCGGATGAAGTGGTGGTGTCAAATGGAGCCATGCTTAAATGGTGAAGAGTGTAAAGTATTGCCTGACCTCACCGGCTGGTCCTGCAGTTCCGGGAACAAAATCAAAACTACCAAGGTGAGTTGTAAGGCCTGGTCTTTGGAGAGAGTCCAATGTTACCTAGAAATATAGTCAGCAGTTTGACTACCACCACACACACGTCAGAGCTTCATCACCAGATGTTTTGGGCTGAATGTCCCAGCATGATTGTTTGGACTGTACATGCATCAGTTTTCTAGTTATTCATTGGTAATTCTATCATGAAATATCTTCTAAAGTGCTTCTTGGCCCTTCTTCCCCATATAGGTCACACGGTAAAGCAACACTTCTGTGGACATGTGATGACAACTCATAATTTCACGGGAGTGTATTTTAAAATCAGATCTGCAAATGTCAACAGAAACGCTCGAGCAGAAACATGCGAACTGTGAACTATGACTGTGAGAAGAGTTCAGATGATGCAAGGCATTGGGTTGACAACACAAATCCTTCTATTTCAAATAAATTATCTTTTGAACTTTTGAAAAAATTATCCCAGTTTCCACAAAAATATTGATCAGTTATGTTTCTTGAGCAGCAAAAATCATGTGACACTGAAGACTGGAGTAATGATGCTGAAAATTCAGCTTTGCCATCCGATCTCCATAAAAGTCTGCATGCTTTTTTAGAATCATATGTTGCATGTTTTCACCTAATTTCGTGAAATTTTGAGTTTTCGTTTAGGATTTATTGGCTTTTGAGTATATTTTGCCACGACCATTTTCTAAATTACCCTGTTATAGCTACTCAAAGGGTACTTTTTTTTTTTTTCATTATTAACAATGGCTGAATCTGAAATCGCCCTTGGACAAAGACACTGCAAGCCAATTTTAAGTCAGTCGCACTAACGGTTGGGTGGTTATAGCCATTTTCATGTTTGTTTTTCATGTTCACCGTGTGCTTTTTCACACGACCACAGAATGAGCTCTTACTATGTGTGCCAAGATTGGTGAAAATATCTTATTTCTTTCATGAGTTATAGCCATTTTTGTGAAAGTGGCTCCTCCCACTTCAAATGTTTTGGTGGGCCTTAGAGACCATGAATCGAAACGTAATTTTTTTTGATAATATTGACAATAAGAGTTACGAGCGATTTTGCACTTTTCACCGCTGTAGCGCCCCCGTCAGGCCGATCAGGGCGAGCCTTGGTGACATTGTAGATGGTGTGAGGCAGCCCTCAAAGTGATCCTTGCTAAACCTTGGAAATTTTAACAATTACAATTGGGTTTCAGCGCTACGTGCATGAACCCCTAAATACATTAAAATAGAAAACAGTTATTTTAAAATGTAATAATTTATTTTACAATATTAGCCTACTGTATTTTACTGTGTTTTTGATCAAATAAATTCAGCCTGGGTGAATAAGAGACTTCTTACAGACCCCAAAGATAATTTCCAATGTACTTTTTTTTGTTGTTATTCACAAAAAAAGTAATACAGGTGTGGATGAGGGTGATAAATTGTTGACAAAATTAAAAATTTTCGCTGTACTATCCCTTTAAATGTTTTTGGAAATCATAGGTACATATGTTTTGTTTTTTCTCTTTCCATCTTGATTAATCCATGTTCTCCGAGTTGTAACCAAGTTAACTCTGATGTTGTTTTTGCACAGCAAAACTTCTGAATATTAAGATAAAGCCCCTACTTGCGCACATGTACTCAAACACACTGCTCGTCTCTTCATTTTCATCTGACTGACTTGACACACCACCTGCAAGTGGAGGCAAGTAAACATGGAAGTTTGGAGCAAAACAAGCCCTGTTTGATATGGAAATAGAACAGAGGAGTGTGAGTGTGTGTGTGTTTATCTGGATGTGTGAGAAAGACAGATGGAGAACCAGACTATGCTGGAGTCCATGTGCTCCTGAGTTGTAGGTTATTATCATATTAAGAGTTTATTAAAATTTGGGGTTGGGGAAGTAGGGTGGTTAGCTTCTAATTATGACTGTAACAACAGTGAAATATGTATTAGTTTCCACAAACACATGTAGGGGTTCACTACAGGTTCCAGTCTGTTATTAATTCACACCAGGGTCACCTTGACTGTTTTGAATGATTTATCATAAGGCTCATTAAGACTGATGACAATTCACTGAATTAATTTGGTGGTTCCAAATGTAAAACTCAAACTTTTTTTTTAAATCTTTTATTAATATTCATTATTGAGGTGCCATTTAACTATGAAGAATGTTGGTATTTTTTCCCCTTTTTGCTCTGTAGCAACCATACAATTATACCTGACAGTTTAAGTGGCAAGAGGCAAGATGAATTTGAATGTATTTACAATAAACACACACATTTCAGTTTTAATGACACAGAACTCTCCTGGAAAGAGTAATTGTTCTGTGTGAAGATTCAGAACACAGGGTATTACTTATGCATGCCGTGCCTGGCATCAGTCCCCTGGGGAGGGCCAGCACGCTCCTGTAGTGCTTTAGACTAGAGGAACCGAGGACAGTGGATGTAAGTATACCTGCTTGAATTTAAATGATGTTGGCATCCATAATGAACTTAATGACGGGGTGCTTGAGTTTCACATTCTCTCTCTTCTGGTTTGCATCGCATTGTTGTTAATAAGAGTGCCGGCGAATAACTCGATATGCCATAGTTTGCATACTTTAAAGGAAATGAGGAACCCATGCCAACACAGTATGCCAGCATCTTATTACATCCAGCAGTGAGCGGAGGAAGACAGAGAAAATTGTTGGGCTCTGTGGGAAATAAAAAATTCTAATCATGAACTATTGTAAACCAGCAATCTACCATTACCAGGCTCTGGCGGATCCATCTTTTTAGAGGAGAAAATTAGCAGGAATGGTTGTGAGGGCAGCCCTCTTAGATTCAGTATCTTTTCCAAAATGTGTGTTCATTGGTCACATAATTAGCCAAACCCTCCTACATCATACTCACAATGGGGCAGAGAAAAGGAGGCGAGAGGAGCACGTCATGTGATATCTGTGTGCTATTGGGACAGTTCACCTAAAAATTAAGGGGGGCGTTTACACAACATCGTTTTCAACTAAAAGCACAACAACACCAGTACACAACAACTGCGTTTTGGGGGCCTGAAAACACATTCAAAGGTTTCAAAGTGAAAGTTCTTGAAAACGTTAGCGTCGTCTTCGAGTAAACTACAAAAACGTGATTCTGTGGAAACCGTGACAACTTGCGCATGCGTATTAGCGTTCGTGTCTCGATTCAAAGGCTGCGTCCTTCGAAGGCTGCATTTGTCGTCATAAAGGATATCCTATTTAAAATGAACCATTAGAGAAAATTGTTGTAGCCTAATTTCTTTTCAATGTAGTGGTCAGTTTAATGAAATGAAGCAGCGTTTTGGTGTGTGCACACCATTAGTCGTTTTTGCAGATCCGTGTGAAAGGAGATTGTTTTGATAATGACTTTTCAGTTTTTAGTACATTGCTGTCCTGTAAGCTAAACATAAGTTAGATTCTATCACCGTTCATCCTCATTTAGTTCCTAATTTATATGACTTTCTTTGTTTCATCAAACAGAAAAGGAGATTTAAGCTGCTCTTTTCCATCCATTGAAAGTGCTCTCAGACTCACCTGAGCAAATGACGACAGATATTTTTGGAGGGACTATCCCTTTTAAAGTATCCTTTTCATTGTGAAAAAGTACACTTCAGGCATACGTTTAAAAGTGAGCTTATTGTGGAAATAATATACTTAAGTATACTAATATACTCGAGAATACTTAGTTGCGAACTGAATGCAAAGTTTTTGGACACTTAGCCTAATTGCAATCAAATGAAAATTTTGTTTTACAGTCAGAGACCCAGAACCAGATATGATGAATGAAGAATTATAATTAGAATTATAATCAATTAAAGAAAAGATTTACTGAAGATAGTTTGCAGTTTCATCAGCAGAAGTCAGCTTCAAAACTCACGCGGGAGTTCGTAGGCCGCCCCGCTTACAGTTACAAAGATCACAGCAATTATACCCTTCACCAAGGTCTAAGCCAAGTCCTTGCTTCAGGTTGAATGATTCTGATTGGCTAAGAAATAGATAAACATAGTAATTTTCCACACAAGATAGACTGAAGCATATCTCCATCGATTATGCAGCGGACACTCGGACCCTGAAGTTAGGCACGTCGTGACCTTCCAGTTTTCAGATTTGGGTTGCTGGGTGCCAACATGTCCAGAACAACAACTCGGTCAATCCAGCAACAAAAAAGACTAACTCGCACACTTACACACACACACTGACACACAGCTTTTCCAAGGTTAGATTTGTCCAGGCTCTAACTAAAAAACAGGAAAGTCATCTCAAAACATCAAGATAATGCTTTCTTTCTCTCAAGGAGAGCTACAGTTTAGTCTAACTGGAAAGTAAGGTTTTAACTGAGAAAGGTTCCCTTAAACTATAGACTTCAATGACTCCTGTGACTTATAGTCGTCAGGGTACCCTAAAAACAGGTGTATGTATTGACACATGAGACACAGACATTAGAGAATACATGAAAAGAACATTTCAGTAATTACACTGGTAACTTCTATAACAAAGTAATCTCACAAGCCTAGTGAAGTCATTCAACTCGAAGGAAAAATATTGATGAATACCTTGATTATAATCACTTAGCCTATTACATATATATTGAAGCAGCAGTTTATTCCCTTCAGTATTATTAGTTTAAATTTATATTAAATGCAATTAGTTGAACCTAAGACAGTTTTTAGACCCACTTAAGTACATGTATGTCATGTATTTAAATATATTTCCACTTGTAAAGATGAAGTAATTTTGTTTATTTAGAATATATAAACTTAACAAATGACACACTACAGTTTAAATTATAAGTACTTTATATGTGCTTTAGTATGTTAGTGAATACATCAAATAAGTATACTTTTTTAAAGCACAAAAATATTATTAAAACATAATGATTTCAAAATGTACTTTAAAGTAAAACTTTCAATTTAACGCTATTACAAAGTGCACTTTTTAAAAGTGTTTAAGTGTGTATGAAACATTAATCTAAGCATACTATATATATATATATATATATATATATATATATATATATATATATATATATATATATATATACTTTTAAGATTTGAAGTGCACGTCTTTTTCAAAAGGATTTATTTGGTTTAGAGACATGCTAACAGAGTTCTAGGTTAAAAACTGTGCAATCAGTGAATGACAGTGTTATCATAACAGGTACTTGGCATAAGTACTGTAAGTGAGCAATGATGTGCACCATTTGTTTTGGGATTTGTCTGTATGACTATATGAATTAGAAAGATGTATGAACTTCTGTACCTGCAGGGATCAAATCGATGCCCAGAAATGCATACTATGTAGTATATTTTTGCTTGCACATTAATCTTGCATATGGTATAGAGCAACACAGGCAAAACTGGTGAATTGCTATCATCACACTGTCTTTTGTATAATTGGGAAAACTTCACATCTGCTGGGAAGTTGTTGTACAGTAGGCTTGACTGATCTAAGCCTTAAAAAGTGCCTCTAAATGTGCCACATTTATTGATAAACCTAATTAATGATTAATGATGATTTTTATTGACTAAATATGGTTGCACAATTGGTTACCAAATAAAAACAACAACTACACATCACGCAAGAAATGATAATTAAAATATACTTAATTAAGGAGAGCCAAAGGTGATTTTTGTTATAATTGTGAAAGGCTTGGGGGTGTAGTAACCTCATTAGACATGTTTGATTTTTAAATCACCGTCACCTTAAAATTGTGCATGCTTTAACTAGTCTCATGAAAACTACTCAGTCAAGGACAGCTTATTATTTTTTGTGTCTGCTTGTCTTGATCAAGTGTTATGGTGTGTGTATGTTAGTTGAGAGATACCTGTCTTGTTTGTGTATCGGGGTGTGAGAGGAGGCTGTGAATTAAGTGACTCGAGGAGGTGAAAATGAAAGGTGAAAACAAGTCTTGAGTTTGCATATAGTCTATCACCACAGCCTGTGCTTTTGTGATTTTCAGGTACACTGGTTTAAAAAAGAATAATTGTGTGGCTGGCATTTTTTTAAAAACAGAGCTGTGAGATTTGAACGGGTTGGTTTTGCTTTCTTGCTTGTCTTGTTCCTTAAACGTGTTTCAGATTTGGAAACAGTGCTTACCTCTGCTTTTCTTTGAATTATTCAGTGCTGTTTCTGGCTAATAAGACTAAGAGTGGTACTGGAGATGTTTTAGTGCTTTACTGCATGCACATTGCCAAACAGCACACATGTTGACAGCTCCCTGACTCTGTGCTGGTCATTAATAATTGTGATTGAGAGCAGGGTTGTGTAAGAAGCTCCTGATGTCAGGTTAAATTAGAGTCAAAAAGAAGTGCTTCACCAAGAAAACAACAAGGGATCTCATGTTGTGATCAGTGCTCATGCTGAAGTTAAACGGAACAAGAGAGCAGCCATTGTTATTTTGTTGACTTTGATAATTTTTTTAATCTAAGATCGAAACTTAATTTTTATTCATCCGTATTTCTTTTGAATCTGTCCGAGAGAGGAAAAAAAATACCAGCAAGTTGCTTTCAAAGGGATCCAATTTGCAAGCTCATTCGCCATCCTTTTAAAGTGTTGTATAAATTACTTTTTGTAATGACATTGGGAGACTTTCAGAGCAGACAGAGAGCCTCACAGGAGCATTTTCAGACTTCCCAGACCTAGAATTGTCTCTCTGAGCAAATATCAGCGCAGTCAACGCCGTTTCAGTGATGAGGACATCGCTGCTTTTATCCTTCAAAGCTCCAGCGGCTTCATTGTATCAGAAACGGCTTTGAATCATTAATAGCCTCATTTACTGAACCTCAAAGAGCTTAACAAGCAGCCATCAGCATGTGTGATATGTTTTTACAACACTTTTGCTGAAGAATTAACTTTGCATTTGAATACCTTTGCCCTTCCAAATAACACTGGAGGTCAGAAGTGGTAAAAGAACATGATGGAAAACTTGAAAAATATGTGAATTAGTTTACGTGAAACACTACAGGAAAGTTGATGTCCTGTGGTGTGACATGCAACACTCTCCAACTGGTTTTAACAGATTGTTTGTATTCTGTTATAATTATTATGCATGCTGTTTTTGTGAGCTCATATTAATTGAGAGGCTACAGTATATTTTTTAAAAATGTGTTTCACCATTTAACTCGGAAGTAATGGAAGCAAAAAGGTGGAGAAAAATTGAGGGGTTATTATGTGACAAAATGTCACTTAGATGAGATTTTGATCTGATGTCTGATGTTTTATAATAAGCAATTGACTATCTCACGGGCAGAAGTACTGTGACATCCATATGAGGCCACAGTTGGATATATTGCTTTTATACAGTTGAGTCAACTGTAGCCTATAAGTTGAGTAAACAAGACCCTGCCCCTTTGCCCCTTTGCTCCTTGGTGCCCAAAGTGCCCTTTTGTCAAGGCAAAATTTCTTCTCATTTTTTTGTAATTAAAGGCCCTTTTGTGGATGCCTGCCCAATCTAACTATTAGTAAAATTAATGAATTATAATTTAGCCGTAAATAAAATTACCTTCATGATGACCTTTCACCTGACGAACTCATCCGGGAGGATTCCTCACGCCGCACGAGCATTTTTTTTAATTTCGCGCGCACTACCAGAGGATATCTTCAACACCGCGGCGTGCTGGTAAGTGGTGTTTCATTCTCAGCGAAGTGATTCTGATGTTTGTTTACTTATTATTATCATTTTACGATGTGAAGAGAGCATGCAGAGATGTTGTTTATATTGCTGTGTGTAGCCTGTAGAAGTAACTTGCTGTTTGAGGGAGAAAAGTTTCAAGGGCGTCAGGGGTCTGGCCTTTTTATGTTATTTGACTAAAAAACTATTCATACTTTGAACTATTATTATTATTACAGTATTTATTTAAAAAACGTAGAGTGCCTTAAAAATAATTATCACAACACTGGTAAGGCTTACCAGTATCTTATTTTTTCTTGGTGTGCAGCAGCTGTGAGCATCTCCCTCTTATTTTCTTGCCTGGGCAGAAGCTGCAGCTTTACAGCAGGTCAGTGAGCTAGTGAGCCAGTTCCAAACACTGTCAGCAATCTTTACATCTTGTCATGGTCACATAACATTTGTTTAATCAGCTAATATATCTCATATATGTTATATGTCTCATACAGAAGCACCTGAAGAAGTTGTAACTCAGCGGCTGCACAGGACGTCTCCGAATGGTTAGTTTAAAATATTGTGTCTGGATATGGTACTTTAGTTTGTTTATGTATGCTGTTACAGTTATTATCATGTAGCTAACGCTAGCCTACGTTGCTGTCTTTTCATGTTGCTCAGATTTGCTATCGTTCTAAAGCTGTATTCGCATCTATATCAGTAATCTTTGTAGTTTAGAGAAGACTGTATTCTGGCTCATTTTTTAATGACAAAGTTCTCCATGTCCATGTATATTGAAGTCATGTTACACATAACCTATGATTTACTCCTGAAGATTTACCTCTACTCAACACCTGCTGTCCACTCTGTCATATATATATCGCGCTTGCACGGTCGTAGCTCATTTTCTCATGGGCCGGTAATTCTCTGGATGGGCAAAGCAAAGAAAGGGGAGGTAACCTTTCCCTGTATGACAACATATGGGGAAGATTCCAGATTGGCCCATCTGAGCTTTCATTTTCTCAAAGGCGGAGCAGGATACCCAGGGCTTGGTTTACACCTATCACCGTTTCTAGCCACTGGGGGACCATAGGCAGGTTAGGGGAACTCATGTTAATGTTAAAAAACCTCAAAAAGGGACATTTTCATGCCATGGGACCTTTAATAGGTGCACATAAATTAACTTTTAAACTTAAAATTGTCTTTTCTGTTCTGTTTCTTTTTCAAAACTGCATCACAGCATTTGCTGCCGTATCGATACAGAATCATCCTTATTGATATATTGCTGGATTGATATTTTGAGCACAGCCTATTTAAAGCCTTGTTCCATGTGCCCCCTTTTATACTTTGAGCACCTGCCCCTCCAAAGGTCTCTGCACGGACCTGAATAAGTTGCTTTTTTTAGACACAAGTTACTTTTTCTGTTTTACTCAGTCAAATCAGAATCATTTTGTCTTTCGACAATGGTGTACATTAATGTCTCAGTATTATTGAAGGAATCAATTGTGTAAATGATTCTGTGACTCAGTATGTGAAAAGAGTATTATGTTCATAAAACAGTAGGCAAAAACTACCCAGTTGACCTATTACTTCAAGATTCTGAGTTGAGCATTCAATGGACACTTTAATATGCTATGATGGTCGCATGACAACATGACACATGTAATACATCCGGATTACATTCGTGCAACACACATTTATACTATATAGAACATACTGGAAAAGATGTATTGTACTATGAGAGTATTTGGTTTCAGACACAGCCACTCACTTGTTTAATTTCTGAATGAATCTGTGTTTTTGAATCAAGTGGTTAAGTAAAATGATTCAATCACTCACTCATAAAGGCAGGAACTTGTTTATTTTCTTTTGAATGAATTTGTTGAAATAACTATCCAATCATTCACTCATAAATACAGTCATTAAAAAACAATCAGTTTTTTTGAAAAATGTAATGAATCATTCAGTGACTCACCCATCTCTAGCAAAGATGTACACTGTGGAAAGAAACACTGTAAAAACCCACCACTAATGCACAAAGTGACAGTTTGTCCAGAGCGCACAAACACAAGCGGCTCGATACAAACATGTGGCCACTTACACACTGCATAAATTAGTTCATTTTTTAGTGCTTGATCCATTCAGTAGGCTACACACACAGTTCAGTAATTTACGGGATTGACAACCACATTCTACTACCGAATTAACTTCTGAAAAATGCAGGCAGTGGCCATAGATATGTATGCCACATCAGACACATCATCGTGTCCGCCAGCCATCTTGGAACTGCCAGTGTGTCGTCATTCACAATGAAAATCATTGCATACTTTCTGGTTGTAAAACAGCAGAGATTTGAATTCCATAAAAATGTGATAACCTTTCACAGGTGAGAATGTGTTGGTTTGTGTTTTTATATAACTCATTACATTTTAATGTCATATCAGCTGATGCCTTCATCGTGTTGTATTGTGTTAGTTTAACAAAAAGTCTATTGCAGATATAGATATTCATATGAGTTCTATGGTTGCAGATGCACGTGTGTACGGAACCGAACTGAACAACTAGTTGTTAATGACGTATTTAAATGTGCATCAGAGATGTAGCCGTGTGTGACGAGCAAGAAAACCACAGGGCAAGTGGTATGAGCGTTTACTTTCGTTTTGCCAGATCTTGCTAGAAAAAAAAACAGCAAACAAGAACAAGCCCATAGTAAACCCAGATAAATCCAAATGGTTAATATTGAAAACATGACCAAAATATTGCGACCCACACCTGACTTTATTAACTCCGTAAACTAGATCGCTTTATGACCCCGTTTACACCTGGTAGCCTATTAAGATGCGTTTTGGTTGATCGAATCACAAGTGGACGATTCTAAAAACAGATGTAAACGGTCTAAAAAGTTTGTGCTCTTTCGACCACTTCCAGAGGTAGTCAACCAGACCAGATTGCTTTCATAGTGTAGATGTTCATGTGGTCAAATGCGTTCGAACAGCCACAAAAGATCACCTACTCTCCGCCTACTGACTTAAAGGTGCTTTAAGCGATGTGGGGTGACGTCACTTCTTGTTGACGTTCAAAGTATTGTCAAACAAAATGGAGGCTAGCTCGACCCTCCCTCCTCCTCATCCCGCCCCCTCCCCCTCCCTTCCGTGCTTCCTGAAACTGTCATGAACCATTTAGAAAAACCATACTGGATTTACCCACCTGTCCAGCAAAAACAGAGCTACCTGAATGTCGGATTGGAAGCCCTTCTGCCGGCGGAGTTCTCGCCACCTTTTGAACGCTTTTCCGATGTAAATTCGGGACTTCACGCGTTCCTTCTCCTTTTCCCTATTCTTTGTTATTTGTTCATCGGAACATCATCTCTTTGGTCGTGTATTGGCCATATCAAAATTCTCAAGAATATACAATTTTAACGTTAGTCGTTGTCTAGGACATCTCTCCTCTAGCGAACTTCCCTCTTCATGCTTCTCTCTCCTCCACTCCCCACACCCCCCTTCATGTGCACGCGCACTAACCCCCCAAACCCCACCCCCAAATCATTCTTGTCGGTTATTGGATGAAACACTGTTTGTTATGTTTCGTGGTCCAGGCCGGGCCAGTTTGTTTTTGTTGCCGTTTGTGGAGCCTGGGCTGTCTACAGAGACCGCGTTTTTTTTACAGTGTGTTCAGGGGACAGGCAGCTAGCGGATAGTGAGGAGATGTTTGCTGTATGTGACAAAAAATGTTTTGGCCTAAAAAACGTGTGAGCTTAGAGCACCTTTAATGCGCAAACATAATGGGAAGCGCGCTAGCCAGACGGGATTTGTCGGCTGGAGACCCAAGTTTGGTTTCAAGACGAAAAACCTACCAAACACAATATTCTCTCATTCCTGATTTCTAACACGCAGCTACGTTTATATGTAAATAGCATGAGCTTATTTAGTCCATTAGTTCGACCCCCCCCCCCCACACACACACACACACACACACACACACACATTTACCCGCCCATAGACCCATACACACTGAACGATACGTTAGGGGATTCAGCTCCTGTATTTAAATGCACTTGTCACTCCTGAAACTTTACAGTACTTTACCACAAGCACTAGCCAATCAAATTTTAGAACTAAAACTATTATATGATGATATTTGTAGATGAGCTCATTTCCTTTCATTTATGTATCTTAATGGTAATACTATGATTCCTCTTTGTATTGTAAATCTTTTCTACAACACAAAGGAACTTTTTCCATTTGCCAAAAACCATGATTTGAAGACCTCTCCAACAAAAGCTCAGTGTGCAAGAGAAAATGCTGGTATTTGCTTAAGATTTCCGTGTAGCCTATTCATTTTTCCACTCTGATATTCTGGAGTCAACTGTTTGAAATTCCACTAAAGCTCCACTGAAGGTGAGGGCTAAAGTTCATCCTCTGCTGTCCCATGTGGAGGACTGTAAATGTAGTGATCTGTATTCACTCAGCCTGTAGTTAGAGCCTCCTTTCTGCATGCCGACAGCAACACAGAGGCTCTTATGTTCCCAGCTCCCTGCTTAAAATGCTAGAGCTACATATTCAGAGTGAGTGCGTGCTCTGGCCCTCAGCTGCTCCGAGCGGAGAGGACTATTTCTGAATGTAAACGACAGGTAAATGTCCCAGCGGGTGTCAGAATTTTCACAGTGTCCTTCAGTGCAGACTACCTGCCTACACATTCAAATACCCTCTCAACCCTCTTTTCTCCAGTCCATTCAAATGACCAGAACCCTTAATATACAGAATGGTCTTAGTAGGTCTTGTACCATTTAATGAAGGTATATTTGAACAATGGGAAATGAATTTGATTCAGAATATTTAAATGTCATGGTATTTTATATGTGCATGCACCAGCATATTTCAATCAGGCTTCATTAACTTCAGTAATAAATCCACAGCTTTTATATATTGCTGTAGCCAAAGTGATGGTCTATTAGTTTTTCATTAAACATGTACATTTTGAGAACACTTCAGTTAAGCCTTGATGACTCAATTTGTCAAAATATTACTGAAGCCCAAAAATAAAAATAGCATCTTTAACCAATCAATAGAACAGTGAACAAGAACACGTAAAAATGGCCTTTGCACCTTCTCTCACCCATTATTTTCACATTTAAGCTATTGTTTATTGCAAATTAAATATAGTTGTAACATAATTCTCACCACTTTTTTGAATTCATTTTATTTATGAAAAACATTTCTTTCACCTATATTTACAACTTCCCATAAAATCATGCTAAGGACTTATTTGGTTTTAGTATCACACCATAATTCATTCAGAATTCTTAATCTGATATAATGTTCCAAGAAATGGAGGAACATCTCCAGCTGGATAGGATGGGATCAGTCATTCCATGTAGACATGCTCCTCTGCATTTTGTTCATAGTCGATGCACAAAGTGTCTTTATTAAAGTTGCTTGAAGACGATCCCCTTCTGAAAATCCACATGAGCAGGAAGCCAGTTTCACTACATACAGTAGGAGAATTAACATGTTCTTCCAGAGACATAGGAACATCCAAGAATTTTACAGTTGAAGATTATTTCAGGCAAGGAGTAGCTGGTTTGAGTGCACTCCACACACAAAGGGATACGAGTTTAATTATCCAGGACTCACTGAGAGGAAACAAATATTTGACAATTGTCAAACAAAACAATGAAAGAACCAGCAGTTCCACGCCCACAAAGATTATCTTAGAAAGTCTGGTGTCCGTGTTAGAGACAGATGGATTTATGAGAAAAGGGCTCCATGTCAAGTCATTAGACACGTCTGTTGGTTTCGAGTTGGGAAAACTTAATTCATCTTGTCGTCTTGGATATTTCCCTGAAAAAGTAAAGTAAATAAAAGATGGATGAGTAATATGAAAACAATCTGAGAATGATTTTCATGTTCAAATAATTAGCAACAACATATCATGCAGAGATTATTTGTAATAACAACCAAATGTGATTGGAACTATTTTTTTCAGACATTTACCATAGTTCTCACACCTTTGAAATCCATCATTTGTTTTCTATTGATCATTTTATGTCTTCACTGTATCACCATGTTGAACAGGCAAAAAGGAGGAATAAAATCAAAAACCTTCGTAAAGTTTCTCCGTTATGAGCTTTCCAGTGACTCTATATCTGCTACAAGGATGTGTATGGGTGGGTATTCTGGAGAAAGAAAAAGAAAATAAGGGGGAAAAATCATACTAAGGCTGTCCACACTATTGCGTTTTTGTTTTAACATGGTGTTTTAAAATGAAAATGATCCTTGTCCATACTGGTGTAACCGGTTCTACTCAACCTGATCTGAGCGGGATTTGAACTATGGTCTCCAGCGTGGTCGGCGGGCACTCTAACAAGGAGGCTAAAGACCGCAGCTTCTAGCATCAATTGCTAGAGCGCCTCTTGAGATCAGGGGAGTGAGGTTTACTCGCACAGCTCTTACTGCCCTACGACAGTTACACTCACCCCCCTAAACCTCACTTCCATTCTGGTCATGGCACCAAATGTAACCGGTCCTACTCAACCTGCTTCAAGCGGGATTCGAACCATAGTGCTCTAACAAGGAGGCTAAAAACCACAGCCTCTAGCATCAGTCACTAGGGCGCCTCTTGAGATCAGGGGAGTGAGGTTTACTCTCACAGCTCTTACTGGCCTATGACAGTTACACTCACCCCCCTAAACCTCACTTCCATTCTGGCCATGGCACCAAATGTAACCGGTCCTACTCAACCTGCTTCAAGCGGGATTCGAACCATAGTGCTCTAACAAGGAGGCTAAAGACCACAGCCTCTAGCATCAGTCACTAGGGCGCCTCTTGAGATCAGGGGAGTGAGGTTTACTTGCACAGCTCTTACTGGCCTATTACAGTTGCACTGGCGTTTACATTGCGTTTCAGAAAAGATCTTCATCCACACTACACGACCAAAAACGCATGTCACATGACCATTCATGCACACTGGGCATGCAAGTACAAGTGTAAACAGTTGCCAATTGCTCTAATAATAGCTTGCCTCTTGCACACGTAGGCAGCTGCAGTATTATAAAATGCAGAGTTTAACGGCACAATGGATGCTAAAGAAGACAACAAAGTCAGCAAAGCTTGCAGTTCCATCTCATTGTTATTGTTAGGGCTGCCAACTCTCAAATGAGAATCACGCAATTGACCCTTTTCACACGCTCTCACGCCACACATCCATTTTCTCACGCAGAGAAAAGAGGACACTGACAACGACAGACAAGACACAGCAGGTTACTTTTGATATGAAGCAAATTCTCAGCTCTCAGATTCTGTCAATTTTATTACGAAATTCAAACAAATTCAAACCGCTTTGGCACTTGTAAATGTGACGTGACAGATTCTGTAGCGCCTCAGTTCAAGTAGCCTGACTACGTCAGACTTTGTACTTCCGCTCAATTTCAGTTCGCTTCTGTACTCAGTCTGAGATAGCAACCTATCTCCCAGTTTTCCTCCGGCCTGAAAACAGCCGGCCAATCAACGAACAGAGGGCGGGCTGAGAGCCGTGACGTAGACGCTGATTGTACCGTGGATGCGTAGATTTACTTCACATAATCTGCAAAAGTCGTTCACAGCCATGTTCACTCCGGTTCACCCCCCCCACCCCCCCTCCCAAATGTATATGCCTCATACTTAATTTCGAGCAATCAGTATTTTTCAATAAAGGTCAATAAAACAGCTGGAGAACAATGTCACATAACGTTTACATTTACCTCAGGATCAGGAAAGCCATTTTAAAGACCATAGCACGTTAGTTGGACAGAAAAATTAGCTATAGAGAGGAGTATTTTGCTAAATATGTGCACTGTATAACATATTTATTATTAATTATATTATATTTGCATTATATTTAATTTGATCATTTTAATTATATCAAATATTTAAGTTGTTATTTTTAACCTTCTATATAATACCAGCTGACAGGGCTCTCTGTATGTTTACAGCATTAGGTGAGTTTTTTTTTTTTCTTGAGAAAAATGAATGTACCTAATATTTATCCAAATGAATCGATATTGAATCAAGATTGGAAGCAAATCAAAAGAATTAAATTGAATTGCAATCGTGTGTCAAGCAATAATAAAAACTGTAGCCTACCAGTCATTGGATCATGTAAACATTGTAAAATGTTTTCACTAAACTTAATAAAATTCTGTTTAGTTACCAAATGTTTTAATGGTACCCAATGGTTATATGATAGGGGCTTGTCAAATCAGTAAAGGATACGTAATGATCCAAAAGACCCAATTAGGGAACAAATGTGGGCTACCACGCCTTCGTTTTTAAAAGTCTCAGTTTTGACTACACTGAAACGCAACCCCGGAGTTTTCAAACTAAAACAGGGCCTGCAGCGTTTCCAAAAGTCTCAGTTTTCAAGGGTCGAAACCTACGGAGTAGTGTGGACACCAGGCGTAACCGCTGCAAAAGTTATGCATTTTAAAATGATAACAAACTAGTGTGAGGTTACGTTTACAATAATCTGGACACATTTGAAAACGGCGTTTTCATTTTAAAACATTCCTTGTCCACACAAGCGTTTTCAAGCGTTTTCCAAAAGTTGCTCATCCACATTGAAACATCTAAAAATGCTTAAAGCACCTTACTGTGCATGCGTAAAACGTACTAAAAGTTCACAAGATATACAGAGAAATAAAGTTCTGTCATGACAACTCTTGGAGTGATTGACTGTAATGGGTATGACAATGTTGTATGTTTGGTCTTGGCGGAATAGATCTGCTGCTGCTGCTGCTTTTATTGCTGCTGCTGGGGCAGAGCAAGTACAGGACTTGCTACTGCCAATACATACACAACACGCTGCTGTGTTTGTAATTTGCAATGGTGGCAAATGAGTTTCCCTTTACAGGGATTAATAAAGTTTTCTAATCTAATAGATATGTATGGGTACAATATGTGTCACAACTAAACATGCGTCATCGTTTTCACATTCCTCCGTTTTCACAGTCCACACTACAACGCGGAAACAATGTTTTCAAATTTATCCACTTGGGAGAGTGTTTTCAAAAAGCTCCATTTTCATTGACAAAAATTCCATCTTTATGTGGACGAAAGACCAAAACTGAGATAAAGATGCGTTTTCAAATGAAAACGTATTAGTGTGGACAAGGCCTAAACAGGGCCTGAGTGTTTTTTTTCTTTTTTTTTCTGTTCTTAATTAATCCCATCGGGACACGCTTTACATTCTAAATGGCAATAAAACTTAAATAAAAATTACCATCTGAAGAAACTCTCTGATTGGCTATGATTTTTTGCCGGTTACATGTCAAGTTACATGACTGTTATATTAATAAATATTGGATTTCTTGTGAGCTACAGCAGTGTGCAGGGCTTCTTTTTTTATAATACGTCGTCCAGTGTCCAACACACTTGCCTGCAACCATTCAGGTGTATGAGAGTTGTTTATTTATTGTTCTGTGTTCTGTCTTTATTAACTGAATATTTCAGTGAAATAAGCAAAAAACAACAGCACAACACAGACACACAGTCGAATCACATCATGCAATCATACACCGCACCACTAAGAGTCATGAATTGTTCAGTAGCTTGAGTAATGTATGTAAAGTAACAAGGAATGCTTTCAGGTGTCTAAATCTCACCCTGGTGGTTTTGATCTTGTTTCCGGAGTAGCACATCCAGCCGGAGTTATCTGGTAGAGTCTTGCATTCCTCTCCCTCCAGACACGGCTCCATCTCACACCACCACTTCCCAATCACTATGGAGGCTGCAAGCAGGATCATAATTGAGTTAGACTCTTACTCGCATCTGACTTAAAACAGGGTAAGGTTCCAGTCTCCATCCTCGACTGCTCCTTGACCATCTGACAAATACAATGTACATGTTTACATGATGCTTTTCTGACTGCATCACTCCAAATGATTTAGTATTGATTTTAAGTATTTAAACTTTAAGCAATTTATGCATGGTCTAAATTAAATTAATATTTCATCCAAAAATTAAAATTCTGTCATCACATTCTCACCCTTGTGTTGTTCCAAACCTGTATGATTTTATTTCTTTTGTGGAACATAAAAGAAGATATTTTGAGAAATGTTTTGTCCACACAATGGAAGTCAATAGTGTTCAAAATTGTTTGGTTATCAACATTTTTCAGCATATATAACTTTTTGTGTTTTGGCAAAGAAAGAAAAATGGATGGATGGATGGATGGATGGGTAGATAAATGAATGTACACTCATACGAAAAAAGTTAAATATGGTTCTTTATAGAACCCTAGGTTCTTGACTTGATTTTAAAGAATCCTTTTAGGCCATACAGTTTTATATAAGGAGAAATGTCCTAAATGATTTCATAATACTTTCATGTTTAACAGGTTATACATTTAAGGTATGTTTATGAGCTGTTTAATAAATAAATAATAATAATGTAATTAAAATTAAGAAATAATAAAAAATACAATGAATTAATATTAAACACATAAATTGATCCCATTTGAACCCCTAAAATGTTCTATATGAAGCACCTGACAGAACCATAATACGTTCCATATAGATCCTTTTCTTAGGATTGTATACATAAAAAAAAAAAAAATCAATAAACATTATATAGCACACAGTGTTACACATATGTATTTATATTTATTGTAATATGCGTTTTGTCATAAGAAAGGATAACTTCCTCCAGCAGAGTCTGGTTCCTCTCAAAGAAGTGTTCATAAACATCTTAAACATTTTATGCACTTTTTGTTCTTGCCACAGTCGCCTTTGGCTTGTTCATTGGGGCTGTAAGGTACAATTTTCTATAAAACTGCTGTGAAACGATATGTTGTGAAAGGCCGCTATACAAATAAAATTGACTTGACTCTAATGTGCTTGAATAGCCTCAGTGGATGTGTGTGGTCAGTAGGAGTAGAGCCATTTCAAAGAGTGGTATTTTATGAAAGGTATTATTCTGAAATGAAATCCTATGCCGAATTGTTCACGTAAATCACCTTGTAGTCTTAGGAAATATTCTGAAAAAAATAAATGGTCCATATTCTATGTATATAATGAAGGGCAATCTACTGACATTACAATGGAAAGTTTGACGTAATTTCAGTTGCTTGAGAGAAAAGCATTCTTGTAAAACTATCAATTTTTCCCACTTTGCAAAATTTATTATAATTACCAAATGGAGACCAAGTAGGGACCATTAAGAAAGCAGGTGCTCAAGAGGTTGAGAACATCTTATATTGGCATCATTATGATTATATTAAAATATGATACATTAATGCATCACTGTAATGCTGTCACCTTGCATTGAACACCAAACGTTTCAGGAGAGAGTGTTACTAATACCTGAAAATATTGTATACAGCTTGTATAAGGCACTTTTATGTTATTAATATTCTGACAAGTACTCGAAGTTTGTGACTTACTCCATTTCAGTGATAACGGCACTGAACTTAAGTCACATTCATTAAAATTGCAAAACCTAAAAGCACTCAACCAATAGTTGCATGTCTCTTTGTGTGAATAGGCCTTTAAAATTTTATTTGACTATGCTCAACACTTTCTCCAAGGATATTTTAAAAGAGTGAATGACGCTATGGTTAATATTCTGACAAGTACTCGAAGTTTGTGACTTAATCCATTTCCGTGATAACGGCACTGAACTTAAGTCACATTCATTAATATTACAAAACCCAAAAGCACTCAACTAATAGTTGTCTCTTTTTGCAAGTAGGCCTTTAAAATTTAATTTGTCTATGCTCAACACTTTCTATAAGAATATTTTAAAAGAGTGACCGTTCAAGCTTTATAGACTTTGCTCACATGTACAATAGTCACAGCACTGCATGGATGAGACACATCTAACACTGTTCTGGCTACAGAGCAATACAATCAATGGAAAACAACCTCAGGCAAGGGCTCTGCATTAAAATTCACTTTACTAGGTCTCTTATCCTCCATAAAGTAAACAAAACATCTCATACACAACATGTAGCCTTCAATGTCATGTACTCCTTTGACAGAGAGATAGCCTTCAGCCTCATATCCTAGAATATCAATATGAATGGACCAGTTTTAATTGCCACTATCTCAGTAAATGTGTCATCTCAGTTTAACTGGTAACCATAAAATGCAACAGATGTATCCTACAAAATGTAACATTTAAAATTACCGTTAAAATATTCTACTTCGATAAATATTATTTCAACACATTTATATAAAATATTAGTTACATTAGTTCTTGTTACTGCTGCAAGACCCAAATATAAATAAAAAATATTATTTCAACACATTTAAATAAAATATTATAGTTACATCAGTTCATAGTGCTGCAAGACCAAAATAAATGAATATGGGATTTTGGTGGTGGATGCTTCCAGAATCTTTCTGTCATTGTCTTTTAATTACTTTCTTGTCAAAAACTGTACTCTTTTTAGGTAAAACAGCAACAACATGAAGTTCCAACTAAAGATGGTTTTGGACCAAACCTCTGTATTTTTCCCCTGTTGCTTTAGATAAATAAAGTTTTTTTTTTCAGAGTGCAGACCATCCTTGTGTATTTTGGTGAAATAACAATACAGAAACAACATGCACCAATACCTGGGGAAAAAAAAGTAACTTCTAAACACACAGCCTGTGGACTGCCTCTGGACTTTACTAGTCCTCTACAGAATAGACAAAACATTGCAGCCTGAAAAGATGGAAAAGGTAACTGCATTGTTTTAATGATGCTGCTGTCTTGTGGGCAAATTCTGTTGTGTTGTCAACTTTCATGCGTTTGTCTTTCCCCACCCAGACACTATTTATTAAAAAATATTTAATACAGAATCCTAAACACAACAGCTATAGTTTCACCTTTGAATGTATTTCATTAACTGTTGATCTATTGGGATTTTTACACATTTTATTGCCTCACTTTGGGCCCCTTAGTACCAATTGAGCATCATTTAAACACCACAGCCTACCTGAGTATTGTTGCTGACCATGTCCAAACCTTTGTGACCACAGATAACACACGTCACAAAGCTCAAATCAACTCACCTCAATAAATGACCTTATTGGTCACTTTTATTTTGTGGTGGAACGGGAGATTCACATCATTGGTGTGGGGCTAACAATGGATGTGCAGAAATTGCATGAAATTGCAGAAATTGCATGATGCTATCATGTCAATATGGACCAAAATGTCTGAGGAAGGTCTCCAGCACCTTGTAGAATCTGTGCCATGAAGAATTAAGGCAGTTCTGAAGGTAAAAGGGAGTCCAACCCGGTACCTAAAAAAGTGTCCGGTGAGTGTGTTCATGTTGGATTAATTTATTCAATATTTATAGAATGTACATTTATATAAATGTCTTGACATGTTTGCAAAAGATTTTTGATTAAATCATGATGCTAACGTTGATTTAGCCCTTGCCATTTAAAGAAATTAGCCTCAAACAATGGCAGCCTCAGTCACCAACCTTTCACTTTCGATTCATCTTTTTTCCATACAATGACAGTGAATGGAGCCTGTCATTCTGCCTAACATCTTTCCATGGAAGAAAAAAAGTCACAGGGGTTTGGATCGACACAACGATGAGTAAATGATAACAGAAATGTTCTTTTTGAGTGAATTATCCCTTTAAACTAAGGCATATAAGTGTTTTTAAATAATAAAAAAAACGACAGACGTCATCTTTAAGAAAAGAATATCCTAATGAGCTTTACTTAGGGAAAAGGTCGGATGCTCCTCCACGAGATGCAGTCAAAGTTAATGTGCTTTGATTATCTCTGGGTGCGTTGCGAGTGAGATGTTCTCCCAGAAGTGTTAGTTTACAGCAGCTCGTTTGTCATAAGGACAGAGCATTAATAATGAAAAGCCCTGAGGATCTGAGCTTTTCTAGGGCAGGGACACTGCAAGAGCGACCCTGAACAGAGTTTCTTCCAACATACCAAACCTTAAAAACAGCTGTACAGTCTTTTGGAGCACCTTGCAGCTTTACACAGCTGCACAGAGTGTGTTTAAGCACAGCTGCACTGTGCAAGCCTGTTCATCCAATGCACAGCTGCACTAGGATGGTTTAAAACAGTCAGCATCTGTTACATCAACATTACAAAGGAAGCTATACGCACAAATAATGAAAGGTGACTTATGCCATGTCTCTTCACCTACCATCAACACAGGAGGGTTTATTCCTGGTGGTTCCTGCTACTTTCCCTGGTAAACAGGAGCACTTCACGGTCTGAGATCTCTCTTCTATCTTGTTTTTGTTACAGCACCTGTGGGCCGCAATCACCTCGCATGTCCCTCCTTCTGTCGGAAGACAAAGCCATTAGTAAACAAACAAAAACTCCTGACTCGCCACGTGGATCTACATTTACAATCATTATCTCATGCATGTCATCTTTCATGGTCCCCTTAAACTGCCACATAATTCATCATGCATTTCAATTTAGACACCGCAGACACTCCTAAGGGAGGATGAGGCACTGCTTTAGAAGCAGAGGAGAAGAGAAAGAGGGAGAGATATATGAGAGATGAGACTAATTATTTTACAGGTACATTTTAGAAGTTATTTTTCCCGTGTCCCTTTATTTTATTTTTCCTTTTTATGTTCCCATAAAAATATTCCTTTTTTTTATTTTTCCTTGTCCCTTTTTAATTTTCCACTTCATTTCCTTATTCACATAACATAATTCCTTTTTATTTATTTATTTTCCCTTTATATCTATCCTATATTAACTTCATTTCATTATCTTTTGTTTTTATTACTCCTTGTCCCATTCCTTTTTACTCCCAGTCAGTTTATTTTCCCTTTCATGTTCCTGTTCAAATCTAATATTGCTTTGTTTATTTACTTTATTTTTTCCTTGTCCCTTTTTAAATTTTCCATTCAATGCCTATATTTCTTGATTCACATAACTGAACATTCTCTTTATTTTTTAGTAATTAATTGTACCTTTCTTTTATTTTCTGAATTTCTTTATTTCACCTTATTTATTGTCTGCATTGTCTATTTTTAAGCAGTACGCTCAACAGTCATGCCAATAAAGCTTTGCTGACTCTGCTGAGAGAAGAGAAATTGCTTCTGTAGGTTCAAGGGTCTTGGTGGCTGCTGCAATTTGTATTAGAGTACTTTAACAATGAGTGATCTAGAATGAAGCAATATCCTTTAAAGACAACGACTTGTAAGTTCCTTTACTTAAAATGAGATCATACCAAACAAATCCAGCCTTTAGAGATATAAATCTCAGATAAAGATTTAAAATCTTCAGTTCATTGGGCATATTCTTCTCTGAATACTGAGCACTATTCTGTAATGATCTGGTAAAATAACAATCTATTCAGGTTACCTTGAATTCGCAAAGATATTCAGTAAATATAAAGTAATGACTCAGAAACAGATTTGTGTGAACCAGGTGAATCAAATAACTTTTTCTGACAAGACCACATCAGTTCAAGTAAGCCTACTGTTTATATCAGTAGCCACACAACACCCACAGAGGCCAAATATTAAGGAAGCCCTATATAATTAATCTAAAATGGAAAATTCTGTAATTATTATTAAACTCACTCTCATTTTGTTCCAAACCCATTTGCCTTCATTCATCCGTGGAAAGTGATTTTTTTTTATTATTATCCTGCTCTCTTTTTGAGTTATCAAGAAAGTAGCCTAGTTCATATGACTTGTGCATCATAGCCTACTCCAAATCTTATGAAATTAAACCATACATTTATGCCTATGTGTGGAACAGACTGAAATTTAAGTAACTATTCTCTGAATGTTTATTTCCCCGTATACATTAACGAGACAAGCAAGCAATGTTGTCTGATTCGGGAGACAAATCAAGATGGCGGAGTGAGCGGTTTAGTCTCAAGCAGGCTCTGAAGAAAACTTCATTTTTCTAGTCCAAACTTTGCTTAAAGGAAAAATCAACCAAACCAGATTGTGACAGAAGTGACTTTTATTCGTTTTAACAAACTAGTAAGCTTTGGAAGAATAAATTGCACCGAAATTACTGACTATCGGAAATGATGGAAAAACTTGGTGAAGCTAATATCGTCGACCATGACCACGGCAACACTGCGATGAGAGATATGAGTGAATCGAGTGAAAATGAAATCCAGGAAATGGAGCAATCGTCTGTTAATCTCGAGGACGACCAAACTCCTGTAAACAGTCCGCAACCGAAAAAGTTGAGAAAGAGAGGCGCGAAGGCAAGGGAGGAGAATGCAAATTAGCTTTACGCTAGCTATTGAGTCAGTGATGAAAAGATTTGACGGTCTAGATGGGAAGCTGGAAAACATTGAAGCGAGGATGAATAATGTTCAAGAAGCTTTGAAAAAGTTTGATGCCCTAGAAGTCCAACTTCAGAACATCGAAGAACGCACTGACGACATTAAACGAGCCACGGAAAAAAATAAAGATAACATTGAGAAGACGCAAAGACAAGTTGAGTTCCTGGTTGCAGAAAACAAATCCCTGAAGGAGAAGGTTGTGGAAGCTGAGAGATACAAGAGGAGATGGAACCTCAGGCTTTTGGGGTTACCTGAGAAGGAAGATGAGAAGACCAGAGATGAAGTCATAGGTATCCTTACGAGAGTGGTCCCCATGGCTGTTGATGAGCTCCGCCGAAATGTTGACACCGTTCACCGTTTGGGGATAAAAGGTGCAATGTACAACAACATGCCAAGACCCATAATTATGCAGTTTGTTTCGCGAACGGTGAAGGAAGACGTGTGGAAGATGTCAAGGGAGGCCAGAGTATGCAAAGAAAAGAAGATCATCTTTAAACAGGACTTCTCCAAAGAAGATCGGGAGGCGAGGGTGAAGCTTTGGCCACAGGTGGATGAAGCTAGGCGCCGCGGAAAGAAGGCTTTTTTGAAGGAAGGATATGCGATCATCGATGGGAAAAAGGTTTATCCTTGATGCATGGTACGGTTCACAACTTTGATTTAAAAATGAATCACGCGTTTTCCAAATTGACGTTCTTCTGTTTTATGGGCTGTTGAATAGACTAAAAAATGACCCAAGTTTTTTGACTGAAACATTTGGAGGTTTGGTTGAGCCCTAATATACTTTGGACAGTATTGCTCATTCCTGCTCTTTTGTTATTTCAAGAGCGTTTGCATTAGGCATTATCTTTATTTGTGTTTTAGTGTTCAATGTCGGTTTTGTTTACTTCTTTAAATGTTAGGGGTTTGAAAAATATTACAAAGCGCAAGGCACTTTTTTTATTTTGTAAAGAACTTAAGGCAAATTTAATTTTTTTACAGGAAACACATTCGGGTACAGCAGATGAAAAATTTTGGAAACAGCAGTGGGGGGATAATGTTTTATATTCTCATGGTACTAATTATTCGGCAGGTGTTATGATACTTTGTAACAGGTTTACAGGAAAAGTAATAAGTCACGTAGGAGATAAGGATGGCCACTGGCTGATTGCAGCTATTGAAATATGTGACCAAAAAATTATTGTGCTTTCAATATACGGATATAATAACAAAGTGAACAACAGAAGTATGTTAGAGAAACTGGGTAGGCTAGTGACAGAGTGGAAAGCTGTTCATGTGACAGATAATGTTGTTATAGGAGGTGATTTTAACATTGCTCCAAATTCTTGGTTGGATAGGCTACCTCCTAGAGGCCAACAACCCGAAAACAACGAAGTACTACACAATTTTTGTATTGAAACAAATACTTTTGATTATTGGCGATTGAATAACCCTACAAATTTAGAATATACATGGATTAGTGCTTCAAACGGGAACCAACGGTCAAGGCTAGATTACTGGTTAATCTCACATTCAATAAGTAACAATGTTCAGAAATGTGAGATTATTACATCTCCGCTCACCGACCATTGTTTAATAAGTTTATCCTTGATTGTAACAAAACAATCACGCTCTTCAGGCAATATATGGAAACTAAATAATAGACTATTATCAAATGATGGTTTTTGCAAACAAATAAAATCACTTTGTTTAAAAGTAAAAGGAATGGATATGTCAAATAAAGGGAAGTGGGAATGGTTTAAATTTGAAACAAAGAGGTTGGCAATTGAAACGGGGAAAAGCATGTCAAAAACAAGTAAATCAAAACAGAAAGAAATACTGAAAAGGATTACCATACTTTGTGGTAAAACTAATGCTTCAGAGGAAGAACTAACTGAGTTGAACTCCCTCCAAAAACAGCTTGATGAAATTTATCTAGAAAAAGCAAGTGGAGCCTTTGTACGATCCAGGGCTAGATGGATCGAAGAAGGTGAGAAAAGCACAACATATTTCTATGGCTTAGAAAAATCTAGGCAGTCTAAAAAAAGAATCTGCAAATTAACAAGAAATGACACAGTCATAGAAGACCCTAGCCAAATACAGGAGGAAGTTCAACTCTTTTACTCTGACCTGTAGCTCAAATTTCCACGAGGAGGACTGTGAATCCTTTTTTACTCTGATTAAGAATAATATTACAAGGATTGGGGAGAATGACAAAAAAAGGTTAGAAGGAAAAATAAATCTGCAGGAAATAGAAAATGCCCTGAAAAAAATGAAAAATGGAAAGTCACCTGGAATTGATGGGTTGACCTCGGAATTTTTTAAGTTTTTTTGGGACGATATTAAAGAATTGTTATTAAATGCATTTATCGAGTGTATACAAGAAGGATGTCTTACTCCAACAATGAGAACTGGTATAATAACCCTACTTCCCAAACCAAAAAAAGATATAACAAACTTAGACAATTGGAGGCCTATTACGTTGCTCTGCAACGATTATAAGTTATTAGCGTTAATATATGCAGAGAGATTGAAAACAGTAATTGATAAAATAGTAGATGAAACTCAATCTGCATTTATAAAAGGCAGAAGTATACATAATAATGTGAGATTAATATTGTACATGATGGACTATCGGTCTATTTTGGAATCGGAAAGCCTGATTTTATTTATAGATTATTTTAAAGCTTTCGATTCTTTAGAACACGATTTTTTATTTTCTACATTAGAAAATTTTGGATTTGACAAAAAAATTTGTTCAGTGATCAAAATGTTATACTGATATTTACAGTTATGTCTCCTTAAACCCAGGACTAACACCTAGAATAAATATAACTTGCGGAATAAGACAAGGATGTCCAATTAGTCCCAAGTTGTTCATCTTATGTACACAGCTACTAGCATATCTGATATTAAATCATCAAAATTTTCAGGGTATACATTTTTTTGATTACGAATTTCGCCTCAGTCAGTTTGCAGACGACACTGTCTTCTTCCTTAGGGATAAATCTATGGTTAGTAATGCATTGCAAATCATTTCTATTTTTTCCAAAGCTTCAGGGCTTCGTTTAAATATGAAAAAGTGTGAATTACTTGCGTTATATGACTGTATAGATACAGAAATAATGTCAATTCCTGTTAAAAAAGAAGTTAAATATCTTGGAGTTAAGATGGTTAAAGATGAAAAACAAAGAGAGGAAATTAATATGAAAGAAAAAATTGATCAAATACAAGGATCCTTAAACCACTGGCTTAGTAGAGATCTTTCCATTTTTGGGCGTAACCTATTGTCCAAGGCTGAGGGTATATCCAAACTGATCTATCCATGCCAATCTCTTTACATTGCTCCAAAAAATGTGAAAAAAATTAATTCCATTATATATAAATTTATCTGGAGAAATAAGACCTACTATGTTAAAAAATCTCAGTTGGTTAAAGAATATAATAGAGGGGGGGTATCAAAACAGTGGATTTTGAGGCAATGTTAGGAACATTTAAAATAAAGTGGTTGAAGGAGTTTTTATTGAAGCCGGATTCAATATGGTTTCACATTCCAAAAAGTATTTTCAAGAGGTTCGGTGGGTTAAACTTTTTTTTGAAATGTGACTTTGAAATTTCTAAAATACCTTTTAAATTATCTGACTTTCGTAAACAAGTTTTGTATCATTGGAAGATGGTATTTACCCATAACTTTACCCCTCATTGTGCCACCTTATGGAATAATAGAGTAATTGTTTCAAACAAAAAGTCTTTGTTCAACCAATTTTGGTTTGATCAAGGCATTATCTTTGTACATGACATTTTAGATATAAATGGTGAAATCTTACAGTTACAAGATTTTAAAAACAAATTTAATAATAGGAATATAGGAAAATCTGTAAATCTATCCCAGTGAATTTGATACAGCTGATAAAAAATACAATTATTTTTTCTAAGGTCCAAATTAAACTTCCAAACTTAACGATAGGAGAATTAAACATTACGGACAAAAAATGTGACAACAAATATTTAAATAAAGCTTTCAAAGGATATTTACATCATGATTATGACAGGAAGATCAAACTTAAAATATTAGATAATCCAACAATTGTAGGAAAACATTGGAAATTTATAAAATGGCCAATTGCACCCAAAGTAAAAGAAATGCAATTTAAAATTCTTAACAACTACTATCCATCTGCGGAGACACTGAGGGGTAGATTTGGCTTTGAAGTTGACCCTTGTGACTTTTGTCATGAAAATCCAGAACGAACAGAACATTTATTCTTCCTTTGCTCAGTTAGTAGGAATTTTTGGCAAGATGTCCATAGCTGGTTGAATAATAAAATTAGGGAACTTGAACAATTTTCAATCGAAGATATTCTTATTTATAATTCTAAACTGACGGGAGACACTTCACTTTTGATTAACCTTATCATCATTATGGGTAAATACCACATTCACAAAAATAAATGGAAAAAACAATTGCCAAATGTAAACTGTTTTAAAAATGAACTTCGTATGTTATTTTCCTCCTTGAACCTTGTTAAAGATTCCAAACAAACTGTAGAAGCTATTTGTTATGCTGCAGAAATGTTTTTGATCCTGTAACACATATTATTTATTTGAGAACAAAGCCTTATTTATTTATTATAATTTTTTTTTTTTTTTTTTTTTTTTTTTTCATTGTTAATTTTGTATTTTGTTTGATGCCTTGCCTGTTTTCTTTTGCTGTTGTCTCCACGAGAGTTTGTAATAAAAGTAAAAAAAAAAAAAAAAAAAAAAAAAAATTGTCTGATTCGTGAGTGAATCGTTCTTTGTGAATCGTGAGTTGATTCAGTTCACAAAGCCAGTCTAAATGATTAATTCACTGATTCGGTCGCAAATTTCACTTGCAAAGATCCGGGAGCAGAAAATAACATCAACAAGTTGCATATCAGTCTACACAAAGTATATTGTATGTCTTCAGATGAGCTGGAATATAGCCCAAGATGAATATAGAACACTTTTATGGTGCTTTGCGTTATTTTTATTGCATGGAAAACCGTGAACATCATGGAAGCTTTTCCGTTGGTGTTTAATAGAAGAAAGGAAGTCACGTGACGTGGGTTGGGAACAACATTGTGGTGAGTGATCATTTTTATTTTTGGCTAGTAAAGTGAACTAATCTTTTAACTTTAGCTCTAGCAAACTAGCAAGCTGATATTGTAATGGCTAACGTTACCCCACTGCGCTTCTTCAAAAATATAGCAAGGTCTTTCATATTACACTACGTAATTATACAAAAATGAGAATTTGAAAATTAACCATCCTCACTTTATATAAAAAAGTCGTTTCTAGTCTCTTCAGATGGGTCAAAAATGGCATTAGTTATACCTGACCTGCTGCTAACAAAAGTTCCAGTCATGGCAATTACTAAAGGTTTGGCTTCAATGAGTTAAACAGGCAAATAGCATTGTGGAAATCAGGAAACAATAAAGCTACACTACTGAGAACTGTTGTGGATTGTTGAGTAGGCCTTGTTTGTGCTTCTATAATTATGAAAAATACTCCATTCCCCAGTGGTGCTTCAGTCAGAATTCATAGGGGTTTGCTTTCTGTAATGCCTAGTCTTAATTACACAAGACAGACCCAGTTTCCTCTTTGATCTATCAAGAGAAGGAGAAAATGCTGGAGCTCCTGACTAAAATATCTCGACTCCTCAATGAGCGTAAACAGAGCAGTGGGACTCTCGTTTGGGGATTAGAAAAGAGTGGAGGAAAGGGGAGAAAAAAAGAGTTAAATGCACTTTCAAAAATCAATAAAAATGTAAATAGCTTCTCTGTCTCCAGCTTCTTAGGCTCTCATTACCTCTAGATTGAAGTTAGTCAAAGCAGGAGGGGAAAGACAGAGAAAGAAAGACAGGAACAGAGCGCTGGCTGTCGACTGTTAACAGCACATCAGAATATTTTCGAGCTCTTCTGAATATTTAAGCAGGTGACCGTGGACAGCTCAGATCCATGCAGGGACGTGATTGCTTTTAGTATTCTGTCACTTCGTGCGACTCACTAGAAATTGATTGCTGAACCTCAGGGGCTTAACGTTATCTCGTATAGGCCTCCGTGTGGCTCCTTCCTGCTCAACATATCAAACAGAGGGTCAGAGGACTTTAAAAGCTCTGGTAAAGCACTGTCAAGCAGCTTTCATTAAACGGACCTTGTATATGTGTGTGTGTGGGGGGGTGGGGGGGTGGGGTGTGGGGGGTGTGGGGGGGGTGTACATATACACAGTACACTGGGGTCCAAAAGTCTGAGACCACTAGTGAAAATGCACTTTTTCATTCAATTCAAGTGGAAAGTTGAATTGAAAAATGACATGAATTTGTCATAGTACTTGGTTTGTTCGTCTTTTGCTCCGGGATGATTTGAGAATGACTCCAAAGAGCATCTTAAGCTTCAGTGGAAGAATAACTGACTGTCTGTGTACAAAGAGTCGCGTGTTTACTTATTTAAGATTATGCATTACTTCTAGGTCCCTAATCAAATATGCCTTATTCATTTTATGTCATAACATAGGGCTGCGCTACAAGTATATTCATGTTTTTTTAAATTCATTTTCAAACAAACAAAAAAACTATGAGCACTTCTCATTACAATTTTGGGAAGATAGTTGATGCATGTTGCATTGCGTGAAAGTGACCCAAACTCAGCATTTACTGTGAACTGAGCCACTCTGAGATCATGATGTCTTCGCATGTAAAAGAACACGCTGCCATTCTTCACTCTGAAAGATGCCATGCATATATTTAATGAAATCACAGCCTTTGCGATTTAATAATCGCACTAAGCCAAATCGTTATTTCAGTTTTATTTTGATTAATTGTGCAACCTATCATAATGTTTATTTGTCCTAAAATGGTTTATTACCAGATTTGAATTAGCCTAGATTCCCTTAGGCTCAGACTTTTGGACTCTATATACCGTCAACCAGATTACAATACTTTCTCCAATTTCTTTAGAATCCAATTTCTTTTTTTTAAACCGTTTACCATTTTTAGCATTTTTGGATCTCTGTTCTAGTTTTTCATCAAATTTATATCTGAAATAAGATCTGCTATCCATTTGAACAGAAGAAGCCAAAAGCAGCACTTTGCTGCTGTAATGTTCACTAACCTCTGCAGGAACGACTCAAAAACATCCCAAAAATTCAATTTAAAAGTCTTGCGTATAATTCCGTTAAATGTTAATGACTAAGCAAACTTAGAAAACCTACAGAGTATCGTTGAATGGTGCTGAGTTTCATATTTTTAAAAGACATAGCATAAGGTCACCCTGAGGGAGTGTGGGCTACACCGCTGACTGATCGAGCGGATGCATTGATAGCTGCTGTGGTAGGGAGTCCTGCATCATACTGCTTACTACAAGGGCTATTTCAGGCACTTATTCAGTTTAATGGATATGAGACCAGGCCATCGGGGACCAATTTAGGCTCATTTTCCTGTAGCAGCCGGGGTGCGGAGAGAGAAAAATAGACAGCGTATTACACACGGGCTATAACTTTGACTCTTCTGCTGTCTAATTAGCCAGCTGGAGTGTGTGTGTGTGTGTGTGTGTCATGTCTGTCTGTCTGGAGATGGCGTAGTGTGTGCATTCGGCCTCAATTGTTCCATTCATCCGCAACCATCTGTGTGAGGGTTTTCCCTGACAGGCAGGTTATATCACAACCTCTCAACAGCAAACAAACACACTTTCAGAGGACAAACAAACAGTGACAGATGAGCAGGCACAATGGCCCTCTGCCTATGAACACATGAGCCTGGACAGGAAACATTTCAGTCACATGCACTGCAAAACAGCTAGAAGGGAAACGGGTTGACGAAAAGAGGAGCTAGTCTGGGTGAGGACACAGAAAAGCTGCACACTGAAAGCAGATCCATTCCTTTTAGTAGACCATTACAGGTGTGTAATTTATAATCTATGATTGAATCATCTTTCTTACAAGAGTGTAAACACTGTGACTCTGTGGCACTATGTTTGAATGATTCGACATGTCCAAAGGTTGACCAATGGTGTGAGTTTGGGGCTGGACTAGCTGCAGTGCTGGGTAGGAACTGATTACATGTAATCTGGATTGCGTAATCGGATTCCAAAAATTAAGTACTTGTAATTAGATAATATTACATTTTAAAATACTCATAATCAGACTACAGTTAGTTTTTTATTGATTACATATTATTCACACTGGCAGTAAACCATTCATAATGTATTGATTCTCCCACTTCTTTTTCATGTTTTAAATATTCCTTTTTAAACAAGCATATCGCTTATATACATTCAGAAAGTCTTCTAGTTTTGTGAAATTGCACACAAACCAGCCACTATAGTCAGGTGACTAATTACATGAATAATTGAGAGGCCACAAAGAATATGATCACTGGATTTACAGAAATCATTTCACTTTTAAGGAGTGTTTGCAAATCGAATCAACTCCTGACGAACATATTAATTAGCCTATTATTTCAGTTGTTACTCAGTAAGTCATTTAATCTTGTATTGCTATGTTTTTGGAAGGCTTTTGTCTTTTTAAACACATTTTTGTAATAATTTTTATTATTTTAAAATAATTTATTTTAATTGTATGATTTATTTACTATTCATTAAACTCACAAACCCTGGACTCCATTCAAATTGTACTTTTTCAATGTAAAAAAAAAAATGCTGTTTAAAAACAGTTTATGATGCAATAATGGGCTTTATTTGTTTGTATATTCCTTAATGATCTTAAGGATTTTTCTTTATAAAGTCGTGACGTCTATCCAACCCATCACCCACAGAGTAGTAACATTAAGCATGCAAGTTATTTTCTGTCATTACTTTATTATTATTATTCAGCCCATACAGCCTAAGACATGTCTTACAAGTTAGTCATCACATTTTTTTTTTTTTAAGACTCTTCATAGTCAGTTACATAACGTAGATTGTCTAATTTGACACCAAAAAGTAAGACCGATTGCCCCTTGACTAATTGATAGTTGGTCATACTAGTATGTTTACGCAACTGGCCCCAGGTCTATTTAAATCAGAAAGGAAACAAGAAGGAAACAAGAATGTTTTAAAGCCCAAAACCAGAAGGTTTCATTAAGGTGACCTTGTTGTCAGAAGACAGGTTTTAGCCCTACACTCTGACAGTGCTGTCAACAGCGGTTGATGAGAGAGACTCGCACAAAAATCACAACCTCCACCGCTATTACACACTGGCCAGGGGTGTTTATTCCTTTGGGTGTTACATCACAGAATGCTGTCATTCTTCTGGAAAAAGCTGAAATTGGTGAGTACCGTTCACTGATGAATAGCTTTATCCTCACAACCCTCAAAACAAATTTGTCACTGATGGGGAAAAAAAACCTGTTTCTTACAACCAAGCTGCTTCCACCGAGGCAAAGAATGAACTCTGTGGCAACAAACAGAGGTTATCTATTCCAGTGCACATGAAACGCATCCCTAGCAATGTATTTTCACTGCTGCAGAAAAACATCTAGCTATAGAGCAGAATTATTACCCAGTGAAGGAAAACACTGCAAATACTGCAATACTGCAAAACCGTATATAACCGTATATTTTTTAATCAGTATCTTCACCACTGTTCAAAAGTTAGATTTAAAAAAAAAAAAAAAAAATTTTTAAAGTATACTGTAAAATCTGTAATATTGAATTTTAAATAACTGTTGTTTTAAACTAAAATGTAATATTTTCCTGTGATGGCAAAGCTGAGTTTTTAAGCTTTTTTAAAGAATTTTTGCTAGATTTTTTAAAGGTTAAAGGGGGGCGTGACCAAAAACTTTTTAGAACCTATGCTATGACTGACAAAAGAACCATAAAATACTCCAAATACGCAACATAAATTCACAAAAGTAATACATTTTATTTGTGCACTGTAATTCACTACTTTAGAATCCATATGTTTGCAAGGAACAGACCAAAATTCATTATTCGGCTATCTTCATCTCCATTCTCAGCAGAGACAGCAAACGTCGAATTACAAATTCAAAAATTGCCGCCCCAGGAAGTTTTACCTCATGTTTTATGGCAGTGATATCAAACGCTCCAGAGATGGTCTTATTATTGGGAGATACGAGGGTTTGTGGCTCTACCATTGGAGAAAGAGAAACGGCTAACTTGGATCACGTGTGCCTTGATAACCAATCACATTACAGCATATGTATACACTCACCTAAAGGATTATTAGGAACACCTGTTCAATTTCTCATTAATGCAATTATCTAATCAACCAATCACATGGCAGTTACGTCAATGCATTTAGGGGTGTGGTCCAAGTCAAGACAATCTCCTGAACTCCAAACTGAATGTCAGAATGGGAAAGAAAGGTGATTTAAGCAATTTTGAGCGTGGCATGGTTATTGGTGCCAGACGGGCCGGTCTGAGTATTTCACAATCTGCTCAGTTACTGGGATTTTCACGCACAACCATTTCTAGGGTTTACAAAGAATGGTGTGAAAAGGGAAAAACATCCAGTATGCGGCAGTCCTGTGGGCGAAAATGCCTTGTTGATGCTAGAGGTCAGAGGAGAATGGGCCGACTGATTCAAGCTGATAGAAGAGCAACTTTGACTGAAATAACCACTCGTTACAACCGAGGTATGCAGCAAAGCATTTGTGAAGCCACAACACGCACAACCTTGAGGCGGATGGGCTACAACAGCAGAAGACCCCACCGGGTACCACTCATCTCCACTACAAATAGGAAAAAGAGGCTACAATTTGCACGAGCTCACCAAAATTGTGCAGTTGAAGACTGGAAAAATGTTGCCTGGTCTGATGAGTCTCGATTTCTGTTGAGACATTCAGATGGTAGAGTCAGAATTTGGCGTAAAACAGAATGAGAACATGGATCCATCATGCCTTGTTACCACTGTGCAGGCTGGTGGTGGTGGTGTAATGGTGTGGGGGATGTTTTCTTGGCACACTTTAGGCCCCTTAGTGCCAATTGGGCATCGTTTAAATGCCACGGCCTACCTGAGCATTGTTTCTGACCATGTCCATCCCTTTATGACCACCATGTACCCATCCTCTGATGGCTACTTCCAGCATGATAATGCACCATGTCACAAAGCTCGAATCATTTCAAACTGGTTTCTTGAACATGACAATGAGTTCACTGTACTAAAATGGCCCCCACAGTCACCAGATCTCAACCCAATAGAGCATCTTTGGGATGTGGTGGAACGGGAGCTTCGTGCCCTGGATGTGCATCCCACAAATCTCCATCAACTGCAAGATGCTATCCTATCAATATGGGCCAACATTTCTAAAGAATGCTTTCAGCACCTTGTTGAATCAATGCCACGTAGAATTAAGGCAGTTCTGAAGGCGAAAGGGGGTCAAACACAGTATTAGTATGGTGTTCCTAATAATCCTTTAGGTGAGTGTATATCTATGATAAAAACAGCATTTTTTTTCTGGTGAAAACTCTAGAATAGATCAATTCAAAATAAATGTTTAAGAGCAAACGTGTAGAAGATAAGCCAATGGGCTGTTGATTCATTAAATGAAAAGCTGTTTCCTCACAAAAGCGGTTTATTCAGCATCCTGAATCCTCTCCTCCATTGACATCCATTTAAAAAAATGGCCCCTTGTCTCCTTCCCTGCGCACCGGATCGCTTGCATTACGCTTTTTTCTGCTAAGGTTGCAGGCTTGCCTTCAAGTGGATTTGGTAGCTCTCACCTGCTTCTTCACAGATTGCGACATGCCGTGTCTCGGTTGATGTGCGTTTGAATGACAAATGAGCGCTTCAAAAGAGTGGATCGGGATAAGATTCACAGCAATTAATAACTTAAATTCTGCTCTGTACCTCGTGCAAAACTATTTTACACGGCCAGAAAGGACTGGATCTAAAATCTAAAATGAATCTAGGCTATAAAATTATAAAAGGGCAATTATACAAATATCTTTGTGATATAAAATATTTGTAATTATTTTATGTTTCTTTAGCTGTATGTAATAATGTTTACTTTTAAAATGTCAGTACAGTACGTCCATATTGTACTTTTAAGCATCTATCCAAAAAAAAAAAAAAAATGCTACGTATATTGATACCTGCATATTAACAATGAGACCAGGCTGGATAGTCAGTAATTTTGTCTTATATGCAAGTATGTGAATTTTTGCAGCAACAATAAACAGATTTAACTGCAAATACCTTGTTCCATAAATTTATTTGAAACTTATTCAAATGTTCAAGTCATTCTACAGATGCTCTGCTGAGCGGCTCCAGGACATTACACACTTTGGTTTTAAGTCACTCCGTAGACTTTTGTTGTAGGTCTTGTGTTTTCCTGTAGGAAGATGAATCATCTTCCACGTCCCAGATCTCCTTGCTGCACCATCAGGATTCCTCTACTTGCTTTCGATTTAGTTCCCTATCCATTTTCCTTTCGCTTTTTATGAGTTTTCCGGTCCGTGCCGCAAAGAACCGTGCCTCAAGCGTGATGGTGCTTCACAGTAGGGATGCTGTGCTCATTGTGATGTGCTGTGTTTGGTTTGTTCCAATATAGCACTTTGTATTAGGGCATGAAAGTTGGAATCTGGTCTAACTACAGAATTCTCTTCCAAATTCTGAGTCTCTCCCACACGCCTTTCGGCAAAACTCCTGCTGAGATGTGATGTGTGTTTTTTCCCACTCAGCAAAGTTGTTTTGGTTGCCACCCATCTGCACCAGGCAGATTTCTGAACTGTGCTCGCTATTGTTGTCTCACACACGCCTCGCAGAGGACTGTAACTCTGTTAGTGTTGCTGTGTTAGTGTTTCTCTTAATGACCTCTGCTTCTGTTGCTCCTCTCACCCAGACACACACTCCGTACTGGAGAACAGCCAGTTCTGGACCGATTCGTAGTTGTTCCACATGTCCAAACCATTTTAATGATGGCTGTCTCTCTGCTCAGTACTCAGAGGTACATGCAATTCTTTAGATTGCCTTCAGTTGGCTGGTATTTTTCAAGAAACTCGTCTCATAATTACTTTTAGTGTTCTCTGGCGTTTCTTTGGAAAATACAATATACCCGTACAACTTCAAACACACCCAAATGGATTCCTGTCAAGTCATTGTGTATCTTGGCAAAGGGTAATTAACTCTTATAAAAGTTAAAGGGGGGGTATACTAAATTATTTTCTTTTTAATTTATTTTAAAATGGCTTAATTAATATAATAGCTATTTTTCCATTATAGTTCAGTGGTAGCTAGTTGTGGTTCAGGAGTTTACGTTGGATATCAATTAGCAACCCAACAGAGAGCCCAAAGTGTTTTCTCAGAAACTTAAAAGTTGTTAAAATCGAGTAATTGAAAAATGAGTCAGTACTGTACAAATCAGCTCCATCCATGTATTTAACATATTTAACATAGTTCAACCCATATTTAATGTGCTCCGCATCATATTTTCTTTTACCTTGTTTTTGAGGATGAGGGAATGCATGCGACCTCTTTTTACCTATAGTAACAGATGAATCGACACTAAAACATAATTGAGTTTCATTTAGCATTGCTTTTTTCTTGCTGTCTGTGACCCCATCAGAACAGATTTGTGACCCATTTGTGGAACCGCTTTAACAACCACTTTTATAGTGATCTTTGTGTTTGTGTTGAGAGTTTTACCTAAATAATTGTGAGCTAAAGTTTATAATAAAAAATAAAGTCATACTGTGTGATAAAAAACTTAAGTCACAGTTAAAATATATACATTGTGAGATATAAAGTCAAGGCTGGGAACTGGGAACACACTACTGTTCAAAACTTTAAATTGAAAACTTTGAAATAAATCAATGTTTCAGGGAGCAGGATGAAGACATTTATAATGTTAGAAAAGATTTCTTTCTTTGGAAGTTTCTATTATTATAATTAATGCAGTATTTCAGATTAATATAGAGACTAGGCGTCAGATTAGCGCCATCTGTTGAGAGAAAATAAAATAAAACATGTAATTTCATAGTGTTACCACTAGGTGCCTGTAAAGCTCTCTATGGAGATGCTTGTTAATTCTTTAGAAGTTTTTGGACAAAATTACTTACTTTTAAGATCTGGATTTGAATGTATTTTTTAGAAATTCTCAAATAATACTTTTTGTCAAGGTTTATAAAAAATAAATAAACGTTTTTGCATTATTATTGCTACAGTCAAACTGGAATACAGAGAAAGCATTTTATTACAAGTAACATTAAAATAACAAAAATAAACAGAAATGCTTTATCACAGCTTAATCCATCTGGATCTGATCTCATTTCAACCTCTTATTTCAGTCTTCTGACTCAATTATGCTCTATACCAGTTCATCTGTGTTTATAATTGTGTATGTGTGTGTGAGTGAGTATTTTTCAGAGTTTCACCCCTTCATTGCTAAGCACTTTTTTTTCTGCATCGTGGCCAATTTGTGGAGAATTTTAGTGTTTTTGTCGATTTCCCATTCATTTCCTATGGTCGGTAATTTTTGACCGAAGAGCACAAGTGTGACAATTTATTTACGAACACTATTTTTTTGTGTGTTCACATTCCAAATGCCATAAAAGTCACCAAGTTTCATACCATTCCGATGAAGCTGTGATTTGTAGAAATTCAAAACTTAGAAATGACCGAAGAGCACCAGAGGGACAGTCTACTAATACTCAAATGAGAATTAGTTGACGTGTTACTGCAAAGTCAGAATGTATGTATCTGTAAATGTATCTGACTATAATAATAAATATAAAACTATTATAAAGCCACAATTGTGATATACACTGTTGCAATTAACTCTTTTTTTCTTTAATAGTCTGAGGTGAAAACAGGCTTTCTTCCATTTAACAACACTGTTCCATCATGTAAATCTGGAAAAGCTTTTCACAGACTCTCGTGTAAAAACAATACACACTTCCCTAAAATGCCAGCACTTTTTCTTTTGGAAAAAGAAAAAAAAAACTTTTAAATGTTCAATCTCTCTGCTGCTGCTGGCATGATGTCAGTCTGATGGAGTCATGCTGTTCAGAGCTTTGAGATGAAGCTGATTCACAATGAGAGATTTCACATGAAGGGCAAACAGAGAGAGAGACGCCCCATCAGCGCACACCCCCTTTAAATGCACAGCACTGTGTTTTAAACAAAACTAAAAAGAAGGATGGCATTGAAAGGTGCTCTGAACAAATATTTGCTCTCCAGTAAACAAATCCGAGATTCTGCTCAGGCATCTCTTCACCTCTGCCCTGAGTGTAGTTCAGTGGCGAGGCAGAGCAACTGACCCTGACCACTGAAGAATAAAATACTTGCGCTGACTAGCAGCTAATGCATTTTTGCCATATCTCTGTAAGCAACTCACGTGTGATACAGTTTGTTTTTTGATTCCAGTGGCCGATGGGCATGGTTATATATCACTGCTAAAATTATGCAAAAACTGTGAATGAGCACATGTTCCATTTATTATCTCTGTCGTAGATTCATTTTTCCGAAACAATGCCCTTTCAAATGGCGGGTAGTTTTTTTTTTTTTTTTTACAATGGGATTTTTACAACACGTGTACTTTACACATGGGTGAAGCAAATATCAATAGCGGGACTGAAAGCACGAGCCACTGAAGACAAATGAAAGCTGGTGGTTTATAAAACTACACATGCCTCCGAGCACCACTATCCAAGCGCAGAGTGAAAAACAACCTGCCAAGGGAGGCCTGTATAAAACTGCCAATGTTTTATTAAAATGCCGTGCAACTACAAAAGGGGAGAGCTGGTGTTGTTTTTAGATGAATAAGAATGACATGAAAGGGGTAAAGAGAGAAGGGACTGAAGAAGAGAGAGGGAGGAGAAGGAGAAGGGAAGAGAGAGAGAGAATCTATCCACATCAGTATGCGTTTCCTCAAAGGCCGTCAGCGGGCTGTCACATTCAGAGGGGGCTGAAGCTTCAGACACTGGAACCGATCTGGGGCATGAAATCATATTCTGACTCTCCTAAAGGACCTTAAGATATGCTGGTCGTCCAAAAGAAGAAAAAAAGAATTGTGGGTGCTCTGTTTGTGCACTTGATTCAGCAGTGATTTTACACTAGCAATTTTACGCCAAACTTAAGCACAAGAAACACGTCTGAGAGTCATGGCTGTTGATAGAGTGAGAGCGAGAAAGTTACAGTATTGTATAATGTAGACATATGAACAGCATACCCATGTGCACAATGTTTTTTGTTTGTTTTTGTTAGGGGTAAAACTGCGGTTTTGCTTGGATGAAGTTAGGAGGCTTGCCTAGTTTAAATAAAAATATATAAATAAATATTTAAAAACACAAATATACTGTATCTTTCTTTCTTTTCAACAAAATATTATGTAATCTACCCTGACTATAGTTGAGGGCTATAGTCTATAGATTTGTAGTTCATATTCATATTTCGATTAATATTAATAAAAAAGTATATATTTATTTATTGTAAAATATGTATTTATTTTAATATTTTGAGTTCATATTTTAATTAATATTCATAAAATATATTTTTAGGTTTAAAATGTATAATGTATATATTATATATACACACTCTACTGTTCAAAAGAACAGCATTTATTTAAAACCGAAATCTTTATGCTCACTTTTAATGCATCCTTAAAAAATATGAACAAAATTAAATAAAAAAATATTAATTTCTTAAAAAAAAAAATCCTACTGACCCCAAACTTTTGAACAGTAGTGTACACGGTTTACAAAACTTTAAAATTAAGTTTTGAGTTAAATTTTTATAAATCTATAAAAAATATATTTTTTTGTTTGTTGTACTGACATGAGAGTGGGTGGATGATGATGTTTTAAAGATATGCACAAGGCGTGAGTCGACTGGCCTAACAGTCTGTGGACGCATGATTTCTGCCGCAGCATTTTTAGACAAACACTTTTTTTTTCTTTCCCTACAGTAGTTGTGCAACTTCATTATAAAAATGTGAATAATTTGTATTATTTTTAAAGTTACAATTTGAAATCCACTTGCTCCAAAGCAAGTGCCCCCTCAGGTTTGAAGCAAATGACACTTGTGTGCTTGTTGAACATTTTAATGTAATAGAGATTCAATCCTCCCTTTACTGCTTTAACAGCTTCCACTCTTCTAGCTAAGCTTTCCACTAGATCAAGGCTGTGTGGATTTGCTCCCTTTCAGACAGGAGCATAAGTGAGGTCAAGTGCTTCAAATTCATCTCAAAGGTGTTTGGCGGGGTTCAGGTCTGTGCAGAACAGTCAGGTCCTTTCACACACTGGTCTCTGTAAACCATTTCTTATGGACCTCACCATGATGAAGTTCACCAAGCTTCTGGGGTCTTGTAAATCTCTGTCTAGAGAGATTGCGTCTGTCTGTAATAGGTGCAGCAGAAATAGTCACGTCTATCTTGTTGATCAGTGTGTGATCAGTGTGTGAGCGATTCCCTGTCCTCTTTCTAATCTCTTCCTCTCCGCCGTCCTCCAGTCTTCACAACAGAGCTCATCTCGTCTCCAGAAGAGGCTGAAACATTCTGACCTGGCTGTTTTGCAGCACCAGCGCTATAGGCATCGGCATGACAGACCTAGACAGACAGCCTTGTGGCCTGAGTAATTTTGCCGTAAATGTCGCGAAGAAGTGTTTCAGACAAACACAATTACACGACGAGATTGTCTGCCCACATGCATGAATAACCAGGAGATGAGAGCTTGAACCGGTAGAACCAAATTAACCGCTCTCGGTTATGCTGTTCTGGATGCATTCAAGCACATAAGTATTATCTACTCTTCTTCTAAAAATACACAGCCACTGAACCCTGTTGAATACCTGTCTTCATGGAAAGAGCAATCTGTTTTCAGTACTGCCACACTGATCAAAGCGGCCCACTCGCGCCGTATAAATGTGACGGGCTCAAATTGTCCAATGTTAACAGTAGCAAACACACACGCTCTGCTTTGCTTCCTTATACCATTCACACCTCAAACAACCTCTGTCTAATCCCTTCATCCCCTCATAATGAGAAAAATGAGCTCGGGCTGCAATAATGGCCTCATAACTTCACGAAGGTGAGTGTGAGAATGTGTGGGTGCTAAAGCACACGAGGTATTGAATAAAGAACAGCGCCGCTAATCACGTACCAAGCCCCAGATTGGGTTGCTCATTATCTTGCTAATTTATGAAGTTTCCCTCCCTTTTGGGCTCAATTTCAAGCTCAAGATGTTTTCTTTGGAAATAATAAGGTAATTAAATATAAATGAAATAACGGTAATTAATTTTGCAGTGTATTCTTGAAGAAGTCTTATTGCAAGAATGCGGATTCAGTGGAAATGCGTCTCATTGAAATTTATCTGCAGTTTCCCAGTGGACTTGAATGGAAAATAACAGAACATAAAAGCATATCTCAACAAAACAAGTGCTTATCTATGGGTATGACACTGTTTACCACACATTTTGTCTTAAAATCCCATGATATTCAGCTCTAATGAGTCCTATACCGCTGTAGGCACAAATAAAAAGGATTAAAAGAATAAAAAGAATATGAATGAGAGTCTAAACATTTGCACTGTGAATATGGACACGGGGGTTTTTATTTGTGAGAGTGTTCGCCTGTCCGGTTTAATTACTCCACAAAAGAGATCATGCTTTTTGGCCGTAAACCATAATTTCCTTGTGTTATTAACAAGCTAAAAATCGTGGATCAGAGAAACACTAACAGCGTTCTTCTGGCTGTGATTTAGGTAGTGCTAATCTCAACATTTTGCTTGCAGGGCATACAAAATACAACTCACAGTGGGCCTTTTAAACTCTCATTACAAATATCCACATGGCCTGGGGGAAGAACACTGAACTGATGTGTTAATTCAAATGTACTAATTTCACTACTGCTTAATTCCCATTATATCTTGCTCTTTGCATAGTGCACATTTAGAGGGGAATTGGCTTGAATTTCTTGGTCATTTCCTGGTGTGATGAGTTTTTCCCCTCACTGTGGAAATATGTTCCAATTCTTTGCAAATTATTCCTTTATTATTCCTGCTAATTTGCTTCTAAAGCACATTCAACAAGTTAAAAAAAACAGCATTTATTTGAAACCAGTATTTTTGTAACAATGTACAAGTCACTTTTGATTAAAGATAGTTTTTATATGACGTAAACATATGACGATTCTTTGACGTTTTGTTCTACAACGTATATTACACACACCAATACAGAAAAAGCAGATTTTACAGAAAACCCATGCAGAAAATGTATGTTTCCCAGTAAGATACGTTTGGGGTGTGAGTGTGTGTAATTTACATTGTAGAACAAAATGTATCATCAAGTTATGTTTACCACAGACTTTATTTTACTCAGAAATTGAAAGACCATATTATAAAACCCCATTGAAAATCTCGAGGGAACCAGTGGCGAACTAGTTTTCCATGTTTTGACATCATCCCTGCACAACTCTATACATCATCAATCCTTCTTCCAAAACATGTTTTTGTCTTACCCTGATTCACTTTTATTCATCGCAATTGTGAGTTTATATCACGTAATTCTGAGAAAAAAGGGAGAATTGTGAGATAAAAAGTCACAATGATATATGAATGTATACAATTTACAATTATGTCCTATGTTTTATTATATTGTTTGTTTCAGAGCCAGTAGTGTGGTAGGCTGGGGCAGCAGCATTGTACTTTACATAATTTATACAGTTTATGGATGAGTTCATGGTGTCTGAACCAGTTTGTAGCAGAAAACTATGAGAATATTATATTAAAGTTTGAGACACATCGCACAAAAATACACTGAGCTACAGACGTTTAAATAAGATGTTACTTCTCCTAAGTGCTTGTTTATGTAGACAGCGGGCACCTTCATGGGAATTCCAGTTTAATTGTTATTTACATGTTGTGCTACAAAGCAGTTTGAGTTATTGATTCCATGTGTATTCTGTTTAATAATGTCAGAAACATTGCACTCTATTATTACCGCTTCGAGTATTTATTAAAAGTTAAACATCAACTTGTGTGACTTGTCCTCAGAATCCCTGTAGTGTTTAATGCTTCATTTATCTATGGTTGGGACAATTTACTCCCTTCCGAACATTATGCTATTATGCTTTGTTGTCACTCCACAGCTGGAACATGTTAATGGCACACGGATGTTCTGGTCATGCTGGAGAATTAATTACCTCACACTGAATTCATGACAGTGGGGTCCAGACAGGAGAAAAGTCCTGTCCTTGCTGAAGTGAGTCATTATGTCTGTAAATGAGTTCAGAATTGCCCTCAAACACACAAGTACTAAAGCACTCTCTCCGGCTCTCTCTATTGATCTGAAGGGCCCTCAGTGTGTTCAGATGTGTGCTTAAGAGTGATGTCCTCCATGCTACATTTCTGAAGAAGGACAGTTCTACAACTGCTTTTCTCTTGCACGACTGTGAAAAATTCTGAGAAAAATACCATGATAAATTTAGTCAAGATTAAAGTGGTTTATGTTAGGTTTCTTTGTCATGTGTAGTGTTTGAACGTTTGATTGATTTTAGTGAATCAGTTTGTCCTGTTCGTTCTTCTCTCAACATTGGAAAGTCTGATTGATTTTAGTGCATTGTTTCGTACTGAACCCTCTTCTCTCTTATATGTAAAGTTTGATTCATTTTATTGCATCGGTACGTCCTGAGCAGTCTTCTTTATTGTATTTAACATAGACTGTGGGTATTTAACATTGGAAAGCTTGATTTATTGTAGTGAATCAATTTTGTCCCGAATGGTCTTCTTTCTCTTATGCAACATTGAAAAGTCTGATTCATTTCAAAAGTCAAAAGTTTGAGTCATTTTAATGAACCGTTCATTTGAACGCTCCATGTAAATGAAAAGATTCACAAAAAACGATTCACCAATGTATTAACCTAAGTATTGGAGCTTTTCGGGCCCTCTTTTTTAGTTAAATGTGTGAATAGCGTGACATTTTTTTGTTACTAATATAAACAATGATTGCGTTATGATTTTGCATTCCATCAAAGTGTTTGAACACGCATTTTTATCTTTCAGAATAGTAGTCACTGATCGTTCGCATGCGATACCTTACAAACACTGCAAACAACACATTCAGACCACTGGAAACTTGAGCTGCTTTACGCTACAAGTGATGTTGAACGTCTTGAAATTCATTGTGAGAGATTTTGCTTCCTCTCAATGTGGTTTTCATTTTCCCTGCCTGCATGACGGTTTTTGATTGATTACTTCTCGGCATGGCTGATGGCGTCAACTTTCGCATGCAAAACAGTTAAATTGCCTCGCCACCTCTGCTGCTCAAGGTAGGAGGAGGAATTGTGTGAGAGAGAGTAGGTGCAAAAGAGGAAGTGAGAAAGAGTAAATGAAAGAGACGTACAGAGCGATGGCATGTTTATCATTGCACGGGGATCTTCTTATTGGGTCTTTGTGGCTGTGAGCGGCATGAGAGGACAAAGTGTGGTGTAATTAATTAAGCTGTAGGCGACCAAAATCCATTTTTCTCAGCCACCGCCTGTACACTTTCAATTACTCCTGCTGTTTAAACAATTACATACAAACACATTCTTGATACACTCTCTGAATTATTCATCAACTGCTAAAGTGTTTTTTGACTCTGGCTCAAACGGTTAACTGCTATAGAAGACTCCAAAACGTGGAGACGCTTTTCTGTTTGTGCGATCAGTGTTAGAATTTAACTGAAAGTAGCTATTAACTACTTAAAGGGATAGTACACCCAAAAAAGAAAATTTGCTGTTCACCCTCCAGGCCATCAAAGATTTAGGTGTCATTTTTTTCTTCAGTTGAACAGTAAAGATGATTTTTTAACTGAAACTGTAGTGCTTGATGATTCATAAAATGCAAGTCTACGACTGATGAATGTCAAAAAAACATACAGGCAAAACAAAACCTGGCAATACCTTGTCTTATGAAGCGAAACGATCGGTCTGTGCAAGAAACTGTGCAGTATTTATAACACTGGTTATTATTACCTATAATTCACAGCCTCGTCAAACTGTCTTGTGCGCGTTCACGACTGTAGACAGTCGTGAGCTTTCTGTGGCATAATAAGCTATGCACGGGAGAAAGAGATGTGTACGTATAATAAAAAATGATACCCTTTTCACAAATTTAGTTTTTAACGTGGAAGTGAAACACTAATAGGGTAAACTTCTATAGTGGTGAATGTAACGTCACGTGTCATCATCTCACGTGTGAGTTTGCTCCTGGACATACGTCATAATGCAACGGGAAACTCCAGACTGCCATGACAGTTTGACAAGGCTGTGGATTACAGGTAATAATGTTGTAAATAAAGTTTAGTTTCTTGCACAGACCGATCATTTTGCTTCATAAGACTTCAATGTATCGTCAGGAGCCATGGGTATTAATTTTGTTTGCCGGCATATGTTTTTTGGACTCTCAAAGTGTCGGTAGCCCTCGACTTGCATTTTACGAATCGGTTTCAGCTAAAAATCTTCTTTATTTTTCTACTGAAGAAAAAAAGACACCTACATCTTGGATGGCCTGAGGGTGAGTAAATTAACAGCGATTTTAAATTTTTAGGAGTACTATCCCTTTAACTAATATTTCTATTTATATGCACTGTTTTAAAGTCTGATTCGTTCTAGTGAAATGGTTGGTCCAGAATGTTTCCTCTCTCCTAGCATGTAACATCGGAAAGTCTGTTTTATTTTTAGTGAATTAGTTCGTTCTCATGCGCAGGGATTATTTAATTCACTCTAGTAAAATAAAAAATAAAAATTTTATGAAAAGGCAAAGTTAGTTCAGGTCAAATGGAGTAACCCCAAGATGATATTCTTGATTTTTGAATCAAGTATGTTTGTTTAAAAACGTTGAATGAAATATGTTTGAACATTTTGGAAAATAATGATTAAGATCAATGTGAGTTGAGTACAATTAACTTTTTTCAGGATGTAAGGAACACATTTTATTACATTTAACTTGACTTTTTTGTTGTTGTTGTTGTTAAAGATTGTGTTTGATGAATGAATAAAACCAGCATGAATACAAAGATTACATTTATAAGAACTTGGCACTTGCACTAGATTTTTTAATGATTTCTCCTCTTCATCTCTGACATCCTTGTGTGTGTATATACTGTATATGAATACAAATAATTCTGATGAATTCTAGATTAATATAGATGAATTCTAATTAATCATTCATCTTCATTCAATAGCCCAGTTACACAAAGCAGCAACAGCAATATTCTGTTCACATCTTCAGGCCGTGGTGGACTCAGGTACTGAATCTCGACAGCTATTCCCAGAAAATGATTCACAAAACACTGATGGGTTGTTCCCATGTACACAAATTATGCAGAAATTTTCCCTGGCATGAAAGTTGAATTGTAAGCGAGAAAGCACTACACTGTCCTCCACGCTCGAGTCTGTTTCTCTGTCTATATTTGTTCAAATTCAGGAACTGTCATTTTGCTTCACAGTAAGAATAAATTTAAAACCACAACAAAAAACAATATGGGCAATGTTTGGCTATGCACCACCAGTGCAGTTTCTGTTCCTCCCTGCTGAATATCTGAACATCAGTCTGAGCTCATCTGCAATATAGATTTCTCACTTGCACCCTAGAAATTGTTTGTTTTAAAACTGATGGCACAAACAAGCCTATTAAACTTCTGCCGTTTGCGAGATATGAAATCAATTAGAGGAGATTAATGGATAGAGCAGATCAGTGTTTTACTGTGCTGTGAAGACTTTGATTACCCCAGCAAATCCCCCTTGAAACCACAAATCATCAAACGGAGAACAGCTTCATATTATAAGTATTTTGTAGCCATGACAACATCAGCGATATGTCACTTTACTCTTATTGCATCATGGGAGATCTGGAGAGCATTAAAACATCAACTAGAACGAGATGACAGGGATAAAGTCTGTAACGACCCAACATACAGATATAAAGTACAAATGCTCACACTTCAGCTGAATTATGTCAATTCTTGGCTCTCTTCTTGACAGATTTAACATATATTGCCATATCAACCACTTGGTTTCATGTTTTATTTTATTGTTTCACAGCACTGAATCACAGTAGACTTAATTTGACTTTTTAGCTAATGATAAACAGAAAAATACTCGTTATACGAAATGAAAAATGATCTCCTAGTAATGTAAAATTTAAAAAAAAAACTAAAATAATTGATTTCTTAAGTATTCATCCCTTTTAAATCATCATTGGTATTTTTATTTTATTTTATTGGTTTTGGTTGATATTAGATAGTTAATTGCTAAAAACACTTAATATCACTGTTAAATGTAATATTTAGCAGATCTCAAAAATAATATTTATTTTTCACACTGCACATTATAATATTGTGATGCCTAAATTCACTCACAACCGACTCAAATCTGCAAGACACCACGTTTTAGATATTTGTATTCCAGCAAGATAATTGTTCCAATCATAAAATTACAATAATGTCCTGGATTGGTCAGAGTCCAGATTTCAATCCAACTGAGAATTTATGAGAGGTTTGAATAAGACTCTACTCGCAGTCTCCATGCAGCCTGACTTGAACACTTGTGAAAAGAACAATAGGGGAAATTGCAGTGGCCAGATCCAAATCCACATAGAATCAAGATTGGAAGTGCTGAAAGAGATGGATCTAACTAATTACTTGACTGGAAGGGGGTGAATTTTTTTTGCAGATGATTATTTCTGACCAATTTGTAGAAATTCTCCCTTTGACATATAAGAAGAACAATCCTGTTTCTCAAGTGTCATAAAAGCCTAAATAAATATTCTGTGGTTCAGTGCTGTAAAAAAACACAAAAAAGTGGTGAATATTTATTTTGTGTTCAATAACTAATTAATGTTGACCAATTTGTAGAACTTACATTGACATTACAGACATTTTTTTCTATGAATCACTCTGTCATTAGCAAAAACCAAATTGTCTGTGTGTCAGTGTTAAATGATAAAACATGAGCACTCCCAAGGGGATAAATACTTTTTTATAGGCACCATATTGTTGATATTGAGAATCGGTATGAAGTGTCACTTATAGTATATATATTTGTGGGGTTGACAATGTAAGTTTTAAAGACTTGAAATTATGAGAGAGGCAATAATGGGTAACAGTTTTGTGATTTAAGAGAAAAGAAAAAGAAATACAAATCTGTCTCTTTGTTCAGGTACCTCAGTAGATGTCACATGTCTAGTAAAACTCATAAGATTGATGTAATAAAGTTTATATAGGACTTCCATGCTTTGGCAAGGGAGGATTTCAGAGGTAATATGTGGTTGTATGTGTCTGGTGGCTTCAGGTATTGTGAGGTTAGATTGGCATTCATAGAACCGCTGTCTGAAGCAGAGAGAGAGATGGAGAGAGTGAGCGGAAGTGTGACAGAGAGCAGATGGAGGACAGCCCAGGGGCTGAAGCTGTACGACTCTCCCATTGTTCCTACAGGCGAGCTGGCACTGTCAGGAAGATTGGATGGAAGCGGGAGAGATGGACGGAACGTCTCTGCTAAAATAATGTGCCTTTAGGAACTGCATTATATAAGGCTATTAAACTGTCAGTGTGTGCTGGCGTACATGCAGGAAGATAACCTTTGTTTTGAAGCAGATGAAAAACACATTCCATGTTTGTTTTGAATGTAGCTACATCCATGGCCTGCATCCGTCGGTGCGTGTGGGGGGAATTATCACAGATGACTGTCTTCTCTCTTATGCTGCTGAGATATATTTAATACAAAGAAGGACACTCAGGATGCCGTGCCGCAGTCGAGCCCTGATTCTGTCAGAGGCACTTTGTGAGGAAGTCTTCGGGCGGCTTCGGCAGCCTAGAGCTGCAGATGGAGAACCGGCATCCAACGTCACCTCTGTTATTGAGCTTTATTGAGCCCTCCTGGAAATTTCCTCCAGAGAAACTCTATAATGGAAGAGCAGAAACCAGATGACGCTTTGATACAAAGGGATCTGGGCATGTCTTTTTTATAGCCTGGGAAGGATTGGAAATATTGCCTGATCTCCCGCAATGAGGGCATCAAACTGTTGCCAAAGTTAAAACAGCATGAGTTAGTGTTTGGCGTATTTGTTTGTTGAAACGAGTATTTGGCGTATTTGTTTGTTTGCAAACGAGGAGGTCTATATAATGCCTGGAGAGAGCGATTCGTTAGAATTCCCATTCATCTCAGTGGCAATTGCTGGGCTGGCGTCGGGCCAGGTCTGGAAGAACGTGACCTGGAGGCTGCCATCTTCATGGGTGCTCAGCTCTGCTGCCAGGTTGATTTGAGCCAATTAACTCAACTTAAAAGGCGTGTGACTAATGACTGTAGAGCCGAGAGGAAAATTATGTCATGATCACACTTACTCACTTATGTCATTTTTAAAATCCCCTTAAAAATAATCAGGCTCTGGTGAAGCATATACTGTACTGTAATATAATGAAATATTTGCATTGCGTGTTTTATTAAACACTGTAGCTCTGCAGATGTCTCCCTTCTTCATGCTTCTTTTTACTAAAATAAACCTTGTTAATATTTATATTTATTCAATTTAACTGTCCTTTTTTCATATTTTCTTTTTTAAGATCAAGCTTTTCCATCTGAAAATCACAAACATAAGACTCCTTATGCATTTTAACATTAAAATAGTCATCCAACCATTCATAACATTGGTAAAAGCATGCAGTCCTTTCAAGGAAATTTGTCCTTGCTCTTATGAATGGAGATGTGGCGTGGGGTACATCTGATTCCTTATATGACTATGCCCGGGTGCATGTTGATACATATAGGCGTGTGTCATGCATTTTCACATGTCCAGCAAGAGACGCATTGATCTATGAGCTAACAAGTAAAGTGAATCTGACAGACAATCTATATTTCCCAGAAACTCAGCAAGATTGATATGATATCTGCCCTCTAAAACCACAGCAAGGTGTTCATAAGTCACAGTTGTATTGCTGTTAAAGTAAAGAGGCAGCAGAACTGCAGTTATCAGATTAGACTGCTGTTATTTTCAACATAATACAGTTAGCCGTCAGTCCACTATTAACACTTGCACTTTAATCTCTGATCTACCCAGGTCGATTCCGGTGTGAATGTTTTTATAATAGCCTACGTGTCCTTGGCCTTAGTGATGTTCTCCCAGGGCCCCGAGAAACTGTGTGTATTTGTTTGCATGGAGTTTAAAGAGTTGGTTCAGGTCTCGGTTTGTTAGAGATGGGTTATTTTCTACATCTGGAGAGTTCAGACTCGTAACATTAAAACATGGCAGCTACGCATGCATGACAAACTCAATTTGCTTAGTGCTGTTGCAGCTGTCAGTGCTGACTAAAGACCTGGTCTCATGAATCACCCATCCTCATCTGTCTGTCTAAGAGCAAGCAAGAACAGCCGGCAGCACATCTGTGAGAAGCGCTAGATGTTCCTCTCTCTACATGTCTGTCTCTCCGTCTGTCTTTCACTCTCCAACCCTCGCTTCTCACCCATCTCTATATTTAAAATACATATAATCATCGATTTGCATCTCAGCAGCAAGTAAGTCAGGACCCTTGAGCCCACTGAGCAGCTGATGTGCAGACATCACATAGTCAAATTAAAACACTATGGGCATGGTGTTTCATTGCATATAGCTACAATAATTCAGATTGCTTGGTGTTTTGCTGAAATGCTTTTCATGTGGAATTTTTATAATTGTTAGATCATCTCTATTCAGCCTTTAAAAGTTTGCATTCAATTTATTAAAGCAATAAGCCACAAGAAACTGCTTCATGTGCTTTCATTTTTTGTTAACAGTCTATAGTATCATGGTGGATTGAAGTAATTAGTTATAAGTATTTGGCATGAAAGACAACACAGATACATTTAAAAAGGTCAAAAACATGCAAAAGTTGATTTCTGACCCTGTGGTCCTTTAGCTGTGACCATGATTTTTATTTATTTTTCAATATTGTATATCTTCTCAAATCTTATTGCTTAAATGTAGTTCATTTTTCTAACTATAGACTGTTTGCAGTTGCCATGTGCCATAGTATCATGTTTATACTGCATAATAATCAATACTGCATAAATCAAACGTATGCTCTTATAAACCTCGACCTCCTTTTGAAATTCAAATACAAACTTAAAATTCTCAATAAGGATAAAAAACATCTTTGTAATGGATGCAACTCAATTACTCAGTTTCAGAACAACAACGTTTCCTACATTTTGGTCTCTCTCTAGTCACATTGATGTTTTCAGCGAAAGCAAAGGTGCCGCAACAATTCATAACCTGTCAACCCTGATACTCAGGACAATCCACCAGCCTCAAAGCACTCGATACTTATACAAATATCTGTTTCTAATACAACACACATGCACACACTCCCACCCTCTCACAAGCCACAATCTCACCCTTACTTGAAAAAGCACTACGGTTACAGGACACAGTTGTCATTACATCAATGAATTTCCACATAATCACAAGGTTTGAAAGCAGAGCAGATGTTGTCAGTTTGGCTGGCCTTTAAACTGTTTTTCTTACGTGATTGACAGTTTGACAGAATGTTTGCTGAGCCTGACATTTTTACAACATGCAAATGCATCCTAGAGCTACTATTGGTGCTGGTAGTTTGTGTTTTTCATACAGGAAAATGAGAAGAGAAGCTATAAAAGAAAATGGCTGTGAAGCTGTGGTTTTGGAAAACGGTGATATCTCAAATTCCATCCTCTGTAAACCAAGTATTGCAGAAAATATAACCATAAATTATGATATCGTTTGAAGAAATAATCATTTTGGAGCAGAATGGTGGCTTTTAATAAGAATTATTCTATATACTGCAGTCAAGAAACATCTAAATGCTTCAGAATTTTTCATCTTTTGAGAGAACATATGGACACTGAAACGTAATCTCTATCCATTCATTCCATCCAGCAACAAATGTGAATGTCTAGCAACGTCACCAAAGCTCATAAAAGCCCAATCTGTGCATTTTGTTGATCTGCTTTGATACTTTGATTTGGGGGTAATGGAATCCCCCGAGCACTCAGTGGGCCACAATATAGCCCTTCATTTAGGATGAACGTGATTAAGAAATACACTTGTTCTCTGATAAGACTCTCAGCTGGAGCTCAATTATTTAGTCAAGACTAGCTTTACTAACATTGCTCTATCTACGCTCTGAATGGCATTGAAGCTAAATCGGTCAAATCTAAATAGTCAAAGCATTTATTGTCAACGGTGGCAAAACTCCACTGATGTGCTGCTTTGAATCAAGAATAGCATGTACCTCTATAATTGTTCTAAAGTCTGTACAATAAAATCAATTCCAATTCAGGATCCAATCCCAGTAAAGTGCCTCTAGCAAGATTAGTTAAGGTAAGTGGTACGATCTCGAATTGCTTTTTGCCCTCGCATTTGAAGGTGTAAGGTTACAAGAAGCCTTCGTGCTTTCAATTGAGGTGAACCTTTAAACCACCCCAGACCGTCAAGATATTAGATGAACAGGATTTCGTAATAGATTTACATTCTGACAAAAATGTCTCATATCCTCTTGACCTGATCTGTGAAAGTGAGACTGTGATTTTTACTGTGATGGGCACTTTATTGTTCGTTCCTACATTCCTCTATATGCAAATATGGTCTCTTTTAGATAAAACCTCATTTGTACTCATGACATAAAAAAAAAAAAAAAAAAAAAATTGTTAGCAACAAGATAGTCCTGATAGGGATAAAATACTAAAAAGGCAATGTCAAATTGAAATAAAAAATACAACTAACCAGATAATAGTGCACACATAGTACAGTAACAGACTTGTTCTATTAGGGATGAAATAAATGCTGCTTTTGTTGTTGTCAAAATATGTCTCCTATAAAACTGCGGTATTTTGGTGCAAATATATCTTACATTAACAGTAGGTAAAATCTAGCCAAATTAAGCAGTTTCTTGACATGGCCCCCCTCAAAAAGTATGAACAAAATTATGCAAACTTAAAAAAAGAATGACCCAGACTTCATTAAATACTGACCACAATGTGTTGTGTGCAGTGAATTATTGGCTACCGTGAGCTTGAAACTATCAAAGCAATTCTGGTACTGTGTTGGGTTGCCACTTGATAAATGCCCAAATCTGGGTCCTGCAGCAACATTATGTTGAGAAGCTCTGTGCTAGCAATCCATCCCCTGTGTCTACTTTCCTGAATCTTAGTTGTATCCAATGAGAATTAAATTAAGCAAAGGATTTGCTGAAGTTGTTTTGCACCACTTAATAATACACTGGCAAACAAACCAGTGGTTAAAACCTTCACCTGCAATTAATTTTGATTGCCCACCATGGTGAATTAACCAATGTAAGTAAACAGTAGCAAAAAAAACCTTAAAATACAAATACTCTGACACCAATCTTCCATTTTTGTGTGTCATATACATAAGGATTATATTATATTATATTACATTTTACTGTATACAAAAAATATTGAAATAGTGTATATACTGTCTTATACCATGATCTGTCTGAATTTTCTGATTGGCTGAAAGGTGTGCATTGAAATAATTTAATGCACAGGTAGTTCCAGTCAGTTTAATCACTTTTTATATTAATGCACAGCTTACATTGAAGCACACACACACACTTCAGTCAAGAGATCATGCTGCGCACACACAGAAACATTCATTAGCACAGAAACTTATCAACGCTGCACCGCAACTTTTATTAAGAAATTAGCTTCGCTACTAAATCGCTACATTATATTCCTCAGCAAGGAAATTCTGTGAAATTTCACCTCAAAATACCACCCAGATCATTTATTATAGCTTGTCAAAGTTGCCCATTTTTGGGCGTTCCCTTTAAATGCAAATGAGCTGCTTTTCCCTGCCTCCGTTCAGAAGACGGTCGATCCAGCTTCGGATACCAAACGCGAATTTCACTCATCTAAAATCTCAGAAATAACCACCAGTAACGGAGTGAAGCCTTATGGTGAGACTCAGGAAGAGGTTGCAACTTTTAGACTGCCTGGATGTTTCTTAATGGTTAGTGGATGGATACATGTATAGTTGTTGTGGAGTTACATTGATTCATCTCATCGACTTGCAACTTGCGACTTTACACAAGTTGACACAGTTCCCTGAGGCCTTTATAAGACAGCTATGACATTTTTTTGGTCAAATAGTGTTCTGTGCACGTCTTTGCAGCCAATACAGAACAGTTTGCAATTTGCATGCTTTGCTCGTACTTTTGTCTTTGCGTTAGAACTGGTTACACTGCGCCGTGGGTGGACACGTGTGGAAACGTGCAGATTAGGGGCGGTAATATTATAATAAGATCCCCTTCCTAGAAGGGGAGGGAAATCTGATCGGATTATTTTTTGACATGCTTGCAGAGAAAGGCTTGCCATAACAAAGATACTGGGTTGTCACTTTTCATGTTTTCTGGGTTGGTAGATGCACTGGGGACCCGATTATAGCACTTAAACAATAAAAAAGTCAGATTTTCATGATATGTCCATTTAAAGTAATTAAACTCACAGCTTAATTGTTAGTAGAGAGATGCTGCACAGATGCAGGTAATTCACTCATGTCTCTCTCTCTCTCTCTCTCTCTCTCTCTCTCTATCTCTCTCTCTCTCTCTCTCTCCCTCTCTCTCCATAGTCATTCAAATAAATGTTTTTATTCAATCAAATAAATGTAACTTCAGTTCCTTAACAGAAATTAACTGATCTCCTTATAGGAACTCTTTTATTTTCGTAACATGTTAGAATTTTGGAAATTGAAACCAGTAGGTTTAAAGTTAATCCTTAAATCCCAAAAATGAAAATTCCAATCATCATCATATTTTGAGGCTTTTATTCACATATAAATATTGATCAACACACATATACTGTATAGAGCTTATCAAATATTTGAAATGAAAGATCAAACATTCCTGCTTGATGCATGCAAACTAATTAGTTTTTTTTCCTAATGTGCCGCGCAAGCACCTATGAACTACTTTTTTTAATTTACAAGTAACTAACCCTAACCATAACTCTATAGTCAGTACATGTAGTTATTTAATATTACTCAGTACTTATTTGAGTAAGTACAATGTAACTACGTCACCTTAAAATAAAGTGTAACCTAAACTGCTCGATTCATATGGATTACTTTTACAATCTCTTTTTGATGCATGAAATATTTGATTGCGTGGACTTTCAATGGATGGACAAAAATATAGAGAATATTAATATTAAAATAGTAATATTCTATATCATATTGTAATAATATAATAATATTAAAAGTATAGATAATATTAAACATATCTTCACTTGTTATGAAGTTGAACAAAAGTCTTATTTGTTTGGAACAACATGAGGGTGAGTAAATGATAACAGAATTTTCATTTTTAAGTGAACTATCCATTAAACCATTTTAAAATTTAAATGCAAGTTTAAAGTACTAGAGCAGCTATATTTAAAGTATAAGGACAAGGATAAACTGAAACCAAGCAGAACATTATGGTATAAAAGTATCCTTGTTTATTTTTCAAGGATTTGATGTGTGATCAGGGGATGGATCTAGAAAGGGTGGCAAAGGTGGTTAGAGTCCCAAAAAGGTGTTCCTTTAAGAGTAAAAAATATCAAAGCACTGAGATTGGATCAGTTTTGCAAACAATGTTAGAGTTTCTGTGGAAATGTCTGTATGTGGATGTTATGGAAGGTCAACAATATACTGTAGCAACATCCCATCAGCTGTATAGCAAGAGCCTAGCAACCACCCAGAATGTTCTAGCAACCACCTAGCAACACCTTAGCACCCAGAACATCTATCAGTTCTGACCCAACATCAAATTATTTTACATTTTTTAAACAAGACTTTAAGTTAGCTTTAAAACAAGCCAGCATAAATTTATCTTTCAAACTTTTCAATCTCGTTAATTAAGATTAGATTCTTACCTAACCTAATAACTCTGCTATCAGTTTCCGTGTTCAGGATCTTCCTATTGATTTCATTTAAAAAAAAATTTGTTAGATGGCAAAAAGGCCTATATCCACAATGAAAGTGGAGCGGGCGGTCGGGAAATGAACTCGCCAAACAATACGGAATCCCGGACATATCATATCCAGATGAGATTACATTTAGAGGACCTTTGAGTTAGCCAAGAAGCAGTCATTTTCCGATTGACAAACAAATGGTAAAACCAAGAACTCATAAAGAACCAAGAAAGCACAATTTATGGAAAGACGTGTTTTCTTGTCATTATTTTTCAAGCGGTGCTCACTGGAGAGTCAAATGACATCCAGCTCCACCTCTGTGGGTCTAATGGGTGGAGCTTGACCTAGTAATGTTTAGGAATCGGGTTATTGGTAGGGTTATAGGGTGTGGTTGGACCTTTTAGCTCCACCCATTGCATCCAGAGAGGGGGAGCTGGACATCAAGCTCCACTCATTGGCTCTGCAGTGAGCAGCCTCTCTTATTTTGCGGTGCATTGTCTTTATGGACATGGATGCACCACTGCTGAAAAGCTATACAAGAAACACTGCATACATTTTTGTTTTATACCGGGATAATTCTGGGGTGGCAGTGCTTTTTCTTAGGGTGGCGGTTGCCGTCCCGGTAGATCCTCCCCTGAGTGTGATGCATCTGAAGTAGTTGATAAAACTTAGTTTAATCCTTTATGGTGCAGCCCACCCTGATAAATGCATTCCTGAACTTTTCCCCCCACAGAGATTAAACGAAGAAAAGTCAGAGTGGACGATGAAGCAGGAGCTGGACAGAAGGAAGGACTCACCGAGGATCTGTATGTTGGTTCCAGGAGGGGCCAGGTGCTGCTGGATGGTCTCGTAGAAAGTGGCCTCACACATCAGCAGGACTGTCACACTGACCCACACCCACACCAGCCACGACATCCCAACACTCCTCTGAAGATAGACAGAGAGCGAGCGAGCGAGCGGTTAGTAACGTCTTGATTTCTTCCTCTCACTTCCATTCACTCCTACCTAAGTGCCGTGAATGCAGATGCATTCAGACCTGAAATCTCTAATTAAATCTGAAAATAATTAAATCATTATCTCTTATGTGAGCGTGAGAGAGTCTGACAGAACTTGAGGAAATCTCTCACAGCTCCAATATACATGTTGACTGAAGTGTGTCTATTAGGCCACATTTAGAGATGAAAGTGCCACTCGGTTTCTTTTCGTCGCTACCTGACAGCCTCTAACCTAATGTCTCCAAATGTCTATTTATATTATTAAATAGGAGTTGTGACTAAGCAGTCACATTTTCTTCAGATAGCATGAACTGAAATTGAATGTCATACTATAGAACTATAAAAATGTCTGGAGAACTTATGAAAAGAGCCAGGCATTCAGTCTCACGGCATATGCTTCCAGAAGGCTATAATAATCACTGAATGCGAGACCAGCTCAAGGTATTCATGCTGATCTTTCAGTGCACTCTTTTTTCACATTTTCCATGCATCAAGGTAAAAACATGTTATATTTATTTTTTTCTTAACAATTACTACTGAATCAGATGCAAAGAGCAAAACAAAGCTTGTTCTACTGTACCTGTGTCATTCAGGGACAGCCGTATAGGAGAACTCAATACTTTGTCCTCAATCCATCCATTGCGAGGTGTCTAGATATTCCCGGGTCCAGGTATTGTTGTCTTGTAGAAACTCTCAGTTCTTCTCACTTTGAAGCCTGAAGCTGAAATCAGGGACACTGCAGGACAAACAAAGAGCGAAAGAGAGAGAGCGCTGTGATCTAAAACATGGCAAACCCGCTCTAACACTAGAATCGCCTCTTCACTCCCCTGAGCCACAGAGATGATTTTCCGCTTCACATTTAAACACAACTGAAGGGCGGTACTCTCTTTCTCTTCCTCCATCCCCCCTCCCTCTCTCTCTCTCTCTCGTGTCACTCTCCCATTTCATCTCTTTCTCCCTCACACACTTTCTCTCTGTCTCTTTCTCTTAGTCCCTCGCTCAATCTTTCTCTTTCTCCCTCCTTTGCACGTAATAATTTTTCCCGATACGCGAGAGCTCCTAGCTTCAAGCTATATGTGATCTCTCATCTAAAACCTGCCTTGATCTAACAGCCGCCTGAAACTGGGAAATGATGCCGGGCATTTGTATCGTAGTATAACGTTCCAGTGGGTGATGTTGAACTGACATTTTTAAGAAACGTTTTTAGAGCAACATAAATCCCCCTTGAGTAGCTGAGGGTTCGATATTTTTCGCTCAACTTGCAAACAGATTGTGGTTGTGATCTCAGGAACTCGCCAGTTTTTAAGCCCTTTTCCTCAGCTTGTAATTGAGCCCGAGACCTTGACAGACCTGGAGTCACTTGCTTGTCACTGACAAATTGCTTAAGCACAACAAAAACTTTTACTGCTTTTTTTTTTTTTTATTCAACCAGACTAGGCTACAGACAAAAGACTTGAGAGACAATGAGAATATCTTAAAAACAGCCAGTTAGTTGTTTTTACAGGGTCAAGCATGAAATGCAAAAATTAGTGTGGAAAAAAGGTCTCATTGTCAATAATGTTCAAAATCAGTTGAACTTTGAGATTAGAAAAAAAGAGTTGTTTTGGATGTGGCCTCATTTATTCGAAAGACATCTTAAATTATCTTTAATAAATATATGAAAGCATGCACAAAATTGGATGGTATTTGTCCTGTAACAGTGACAAACATGACAGTATCTGAAATATTTTACATGGTAAATCGTTTGGTTTTAATTGGTTATAATTGCAAACAGCAGTAAAACTACAAGATTTTTTTTAGTATTAATGAAAACTTGCATATATTTCTATGTAGTTTTATTTAACGTAAAATGTTATACATTTTATACAGTATGTATGCACATATATATAGCCTATATATATTGCCAATAAAATGTTAAATTACAAATCAACAAATTACATCAAAATTATGTTTTATCAACTATGGATCGAATAAGCTCCAAGTTGCTTTAAAAGAGAACTTACTTACAGTACCTTAAGCTTTACCACCTTGGGTTGCCTGTAATGGGATTTGATGCTCCTTTATACGTTTGTAAAGCAGACCTTCAGACCATGGTTATGTGTTGGGAAATTGCTGGAAACCATCACTACCTTGGAGAAATCCCACTCAGCCTGCCTACTGACTCCCTTCCTGGTCGGCTCTCTTCCACCTGCTGGCTGCTGTGAACCTGATATCCCTCCCACTAAACGCTAGTCATTGCAGTCCTTCTGTATAATAACAGGTATCTACAAAAAAAACAAAACAAAAAGCAGTGTTTCTCTGAGTGTAGTTTGTCTACTCAAGAGCAACAGCTCTATACACCCTCTCACTTTAGGGAGTAGATCTGCTAAACCAGGACTCCTGAAGCTGTCTGAACTTAGACCTTCAGCCACTCTCTGCCAACTGGAGTTTTCTTTGCTTTTCTTGTAAAGTTTGAGTTTGGATTTTGGATTTTGGACAAGTACAAGCTCATTTTGTGCCAAGTCTTAATGTTACTCTCTCCCTTTTAAGCCCTTGTACAACTACATCCAAACCAGACGTAATTGTGAAGTGGGCTTTAGAGCTGTCTCTTAAGTAGTTTGGGTGCTTACCACCAAGGAATGTTCAACTCCTTTCAGAATCTGAATAAAAATGTTTTATTTTTCATTATTCCATTCATTATTCCCTGGAACATTTAATTATTTAAAATAGCTCTAACTCACTAAACATTTAAACCAAGGACATTAACACTTGTGTACCGAATTTGCCTTTGAAGGCAAAACTTGAACCAGGCTGCTGGGGTTTTTTTTTTTTTTTTTTTGGTGCAAATTCATTTAGCCAATATCACTGTATTCACTTACACTATAAAATCTGTCAAAATCAGTGAAATTTACTGTAAATTCAAAAGTTTTGAAGAAAGTTTTTGCTTTTGCAAGAGATGCATAACATTTTGCACGTTGTGTGTGTTTTGTGGTAGAATTTGTAAGCAAATTAAAACAAAATGTTATGTATTATATATATATATATATATATATATATATATATATATATATATATATATATATATATATATATATATACAATGGAATTTTTAGCATGAGAGCACTTTAGCAATTGCTACATGGGATCCTTAAAAAAAAATCTAAACTTCTGTATGTTCTAAAATCTCTGGACTTTTGAATTGCTTGTGATATTTTTATGAAGCTTTATTCTGAGAGAAGCACTTCAGTGATTTTAGGAAGATAAACCTGGTGAAATAGTCCAGTATCAGCATCTCTCCTGATTCCCTTGTTACCCTCAATCTATGAGGTGTGTTTAGAGAGACGAAGCATATTGCCAAGGGAATTCAGAATCAAGATGTTATTCTTTGGGTAACACTGAAATAAAGACATTTCAGCAAAACCAGGGGACCATGTAAGACAAATCCCAGAGGAAACTAGAGAACTAGTGGCGTTCTGAGAGAGAGAGAGAGAGAAACAGAAATGTGCTGTAGTGCTGATAAAGCAGGCTTTTCATAATGAGCGCCTTGAAACTTTTAAATATTTACACCTTTTGGGGTGTGATTGATGTGGATTTTAACAAAAGGGAAATCAAAGGAAATGCGTATGTCAATACCTCCGCCGCCAGTGGGAGAATTAAACGTCAGTCGTATGAGAATATTTCTGTATGCAATGGAATTAGATTGAAACTCATTATCTCATGAGCACAAATCTCTCTCCTCTGATTCTTTCTAATGGCTGACAGTTACATTTCACAGTGAACCTGCCAGATACACTATCTCACTTCTAATACAGTCGGTCTCTCAGACGGTTCTCCCATCAGTGACTTCTCCTACCTGCCCTGAAGAGATTACTAATGACAGCAGGAAAAAAATCACTTTGCTCTTTCCTCCACACGTCCTTGCTGTGAATACGCTCAATTAGAGAGTTTTTTTTTGTTGGTATGCCAGGTATTTGCATTGTATCTCGTCATCCTTGTCAACGTCATCCATCTGAATCTAGTCCTCTAAATGGATTCGCATTTTTATATTCATTAGGGAAAGTCGGTGGACGACAGGTGAATTTCAAATGGTGTAAGAGTTTCTGATACGCCAGTTTCTAAAGCCAGCCGGGTGTGATGAAAAGTCTGATTAAACATCTCACATCTGCACGTCGTGTCTGACTGAGCGTGTTTAGGTCAGGAGGGCACGGTTAAATAATTTAACACGTTTTAATATCTTGTCGGAGAGAAACGTGGATTGCGGTTCTTCAGCTCCAATCTGCTGAACTCAGTGACAAATGATAAATTGTCACTTGTCCTCAAGTCGCTCTGGTTTATTCTATACCTTCTGAGGCATAAGAATGCAGTGTTCATGAACTCGAGACCTCTGTCAAACAGCATTATGAACAACATAAAGCAGCCCTGAGAAGCGCTCACGCCACGTGACGTCTGAGACAAGAATCCTGTAACTGTGGTGTAGTGTGCAGGTGTTGTCGGCAGTAAGTGAGTTAACCGGATATGTGTGGGCACCGAGGAGCTGAAGGTGAGCTGAAAAGCATGATGTTCTTTTTTATGAGCTCCAGGCATCTGGCACCTGCTCTGATCTCTCAATGGAGGGATAGATACCCTGTGGGCCTTACACACACACATGGACTCACTCATCTTACCACATAGCACATCTCACTGACAAGTGGTGTCTGAGAATGGATGAGAGGGACTTGATGAAAAGAGTGAGGAAGATGGAAGGAGCTGGAGGGGAAGAAGATTTGAGGAGTAGTGATAAGCCAAGGGCAAATATGTGATGGATGATGGATGGGATGAGTTTTTAGAGTGATTGTCAATGGCCATTTTAGCCAGTGCTGGATAGTACCACGGACAGCAGGAGCCTCCCACAGTCCGTTCAGCACCACTGCTGAGTGGACAGCTCCTGCATATACAACAAAGCCTATCAGCTCTAATTGGTTGCGGCTCAATCGAGGAGAGAGAGCAAGTGTGAGCACATGCCATCCGTTAATAAAGCATTGCATTTTGTCCTTTGCTGGTGTTCCCACAGGCAATGAATAGGAATGTGGTTGCACAGAAGAAATAGAGCACAATGAATCGGGTCAATGACAAATAAAAGTGTCTTTAAAAAAAAGAAAAGGAAAAATCTAGTTATTAGAAATGAACTCCTTGTATTCATTTTGGTTTTGTATGGTTTGAAAAAAAAAAACATTTTCAAGACAGATTTAAATAGAGCCTCTAAAAATAAAATTTTATAATCTGAACTAACGTCATAAAAAAGTTACAATTATCTGGTATTCTAAGATAATTATTGGCCTTTCCACACAGTAATGGGGGTCTGCAGGGGGTCCTCTCTATGACATCATTTCCTGTTTTATGGTTTTTCTGCATGTTTTCTGCACTTTGATTTGGTCGACAAAAATATTTCATAGTTCGGTTCATTGTTTTAAAGAAATAATAACAATAAAGATTATTATAAACTACTTAATAGCATTCTCTTTTCAAGCATTTCATTTAATGAGACTATTTTTCTTATTTACTTCTCTTCATTCTTTTTTTTTTCTTTATGCCAAAAAAATATACTCTACGTTTCAAAAGTCAGGGCTTAGGTAAGATTTATTTTATTACATTTTTTTAACAAATTAATACTTTTATTCAGGAAGGATGCATTAAATTGATCAAAAGTGCCAGTAAAGACATTTATAATGTTATAAAAGTTTTACTTCAAATAAATGCTGATCTTTCAAACTTTATTCATCAATAAATCCTAAAAAACAAGTACTCATGTTTATTCTTGGTAATAATATATAAATGAATATATCCGGACGAGAAAAATGAGATTAAAATCAGTTCAACTTTTAAAAAACAAGTCTTGAGACCTTGCATTTTTTCCCATTCCACTGCTCGCGTCTCACGTTTTTCAAAGCAAAAAGGTGTTCTATGTGAACGACCCCTAAGAGGCAAAGTCTATCTCGTCCTGTCCCGTTACAAAAAGAGTTTTCCAGCTCATATCACGTCACACCACATTGCTTCATCCTTGCTACTGAGTCCCTCAATTGCTGTCACTTTTGACTGGCCCAGATAATGTGCTTTAATGGACAGTCCTCAATGGATGCCCTTCTTTGGAAGCATTTGGATGTGCAGAGCAGTTATTTGAGAATTAATGGACCTTTTGCATCTGAAAGACAGAAGCAGGCAGATGGAGTGGAATATGACTGTATAGAGGTTCACTCCAGAATGCTGATGAACATCTCCAGAGAGAGCATCTGCTCCAGCTTCTGGCCTTCACTCCACTCTAATGAACCTTAAATCACATGCCCTATTAGCCATTTTCTCATGGAATATCACCAGAAGAGGGCATACTGTATGTTTATGGATTCCCTGTATAATGTTATTCAGGTGCAGATTAATAGAGAGTAAATAAGGACATTTTGCATGTTGTGACATTGAGGAAATGTTTGAGATCAGTGTTTGTTCCACCCTTCTGTGTTGTTTGAAGTTGAGTCACAGCTTTGCCCTTTCACTCGGACTCACGTCTAAAAGGGTTTTGAGAGGCCTGAGAAAGTGAAAGTCACAAAGTGATTTGAGCCTGTAAGAGGTCTAAGTGACATTTTAAGATGGTGGACAGGGACTGAACGACTCTGGACAGGGACACTCTAACACTGTTTGGCATAGATGTTTTGATGATGTCATAAGATTGGAAGTGATGCTTTCCTGAGATTGAAATGCAGTCTCAAGAGTTTTTATTCACGCAAATGTTTTTTTTTTTTGTTTTTTTTTGATGATCAGTATTAGAATATACTGAGGGAAAACAAATATTTTGTGTGGATTTAAAAATAGCAGACAAGAACTTGAAAATATATTAAACTTATTCTACATTTGTAGTCCATTCAGGTCTGTAGAAATTAAATCTCTAACTTGTAAATAACTAAGGAATTATTTTTAACCCTTAAAGGTATAAAATTAAGGAAACTCTGACTAGCTTTTTCCCCATCATGTAACATAAATTAATTGCTTTACCTTTTTTCACTGTTAACCAGTTTTATTTGCACTGTTATAACTTATGTTTTTGTCATGTTTAGTGACTCGTATTGCTACACCTTAATACCTTCTACTCAAAATGATTCATTCAAGCTGAAAAGTGAAGGTCTGTCTCACTGTCTGTGTGTGGGTGTCTTCTTTCTTAAACCTACACTACCATTCAAAAGTTTATGGTTGGTAAGAATTCTTTGTTTTTAAAAGAAGGCTGTTGTGCTCACCAAGGCAACATTTATTTGATCAAAATACAGCAGTATTGTGGAATATTTACTGCTAAAGATACATTTCTTATTATTATCAATGATGAAAACAGTTGTGCTGCTTAACATTTTTGTGGAAACCATGATTCATTTATTTCAGAACTTGATTAATTTATATGAAAGTATTAATTTCTTTCTAAAAAAAAATAGTATAGTGTATATTTTAATGTCACGTTGTCTCATAGTTCAAACAACATGCATTCAGCTCTTCACACCACTGGGCAGCTTGAATAATGTCGTCAAGGAAAAACTACCTTGCATCTACAGTATACAATGAAATGGTGTATTTAGTTTGATTTATTACATTTTATATAATTGAAATTTGCTCAAATAATATGTGCAAAAACCTTAAAGGGTTAGTTCATCTTCAGAACACAAATGAAGATATTTTTTGGATGAAATCTGAGAGCTTTCTGTCCCTCCATTTACTCAATTACCACATCAAGGTCCAGAACGGTAGGAAAGACATCATTAAAGTAATCCATGTGACTTCATTGGTTTAACCTCAATTTTATGAAGAAAACACGAGTGCTTTGTTTGTGCAAAAAACTAAATGTACACTGTAAAAAATAATCCTGTTAAAAAACGGTAAACTACTGGCAGCTGTGGATGCCAGCATCATACCGTAAAAATACGGTATGTTACTGTTTTTGAAATTAACAGCTAAATATTGTTTTGTCAGCTACAGTATAAAACTGTAATTTAACTGCATGTTTAAACAGTAACACGCCGTATTTTTATGGTATGATGCTGGCAACCACAGCTGCCAGTAGTTTACCGTTTTTTTACAGAATTATTTTTTACAGTGTACTGCTTTATTTAACAGTGGTAAATAACGCTTTATTTAATAGCAGTAAATAACAATTTTCTTGTTATTTTATTCAGTGTATGTTTAAGGTATCATTTGCTTTGCTGTAAAGCCAGTGGTAAGTGTTTTATCAACAGCTTACCTTTTCAACATTGCATAAGCTCCCGGTTACCTGATTAAGTCAGATACATCTCTTTCTGTGGCGGCGGCGAAACCGCATTCTAAGTGAAAATGTCAAGGTCACTGTGCTGCAGAATAAAGCTTCAGTCTGTTTCTTTCACAAGACTTGTTGAAATGTCTGTTGAAAATAAGTTCTTTGCTTGATGTCTGAGGCTTTCATTCCTGACACAAAGCACCTACCTAGAGCAGACAGCACAATTATTTCTCACAGATTTCTGGAGATTCTTTAATAACACAAGCGTTTAATGGTTGAAACGGTCTCTATATTTGTTCATGTTCAGAGTTCTTTTTGGTGGACACAGATGACATCAGGGTGTTTGCATCTAATCACTGATCAAACCTGAACCATCCCCTTTTTTCTTACTCTAAAACAGATGTATTGGTGTGATTGTAGAATGAGGGGCGAAGGACATTTCGTGTATCAGCATGAAAAGGAGCAGCGGCATGCAGTGATGGACAGATCTCGCACTGGGCCTGTCAGTGGAAACATGCCTGCAGGGACACGCTGATATAAAATGGCTCCACTCTCTTTTAACACACACCAATTTGCCAAACTCCATTTTGGAGGGAAAAGTGCCATTCTCCTAACAGAAACTAGAGTGGCAAAGATTAGACCGAAGAAGATGTCTATTTTAGGAGGGCTTATTGCATCTGGAACGTCGAGCCGCCCAACGGCTTCCTGCCACATAAATCTGACACATCATGTGACATTTGAATCAGGATTTTTCTTTTAGATCTTTGTTTTCTTAGTCTGAAATGTCTTCGATTTAGAGTGTCTCATACTTTAACCAAAAAGTTGAGTATTTACAGTCCTACAAGAGGAGATGTGTTTAGTGTGCAGTTTTTTTCCCCACCTTGTATTATGTTTTTCAGCTTACATTCCTTCTTCCCTTATGTGAGTTACACAAAATTGGTGGATATGAGCCCTGAAATTGCATTCTCTTCCTGTGATGAAAGGAGATTGCTTGCCTAGCATGCCAGTTAAGGAAAACCAGCATGCACGACAAACGCAGTTGCCAGGGGAACATTTTTCATCCTCAACTAGGGGTGCGTGAGTCAGGTTTATTACTTTTGGGAAACAGGGTCCTGCCTTTATCTTCCTGAAAAGACTCATAATTATTGCCCTGTAAATTTACGGCGCATTGCTGCAGAAGGCAGAGTGCCGAAAGGCTGTCGTTCCCCTGTCCCGTATTGCCCTGTTGATAGATACATGCCATCATCATTCAGTTGATAAGTCTGCAATTTTTCATAGGAACTGTACAGCAGAGGTCTTCTGAGAGACGTTTCTCTCTTTTGTTCTTGGTGTGCGAGTGTGTGTTGGAGTAATGAGTGAGAGCAATTCAGACTGCGTTCAAAGTGAGAGCTGTTACAGAGGTACTCTGAAAGGTCCCATTAAACCGCTAGGATGGATCATATTCATTTAGTTTGTTCTGAAAACTATTTGCAAAAGCTTCTTCTGCCTCCTTTTTTTCACCAAACACTTGTTTATTATGGCTTATTATCAATTTGAGGACAATTCGCTAAACCTTTTCACCATAACAACCTATTAAACTATGTTAAACAATGAGGGTATTATGTTTAGCCCTATTTCTGCGTGCTGTTATTAAACTGCATCTATCCAGTCTGCTGATACATTATGTTGCATATATGGTAAATGGTAAATGGACTGCATTTATATAGCGCTTTCACAGACCCAATGGCCACCAAAGCGCTTTACAATATTGCCTCACATTCACCCATTCACTCACTCATTCATACACCGACGGCGGTGTCAGCCATGCAAGGCGATCCAGCACGTCGGGAGCAGCTGGGGTTAGGTGTCTTGCTCAAGGACACCTCGACACTTGGTCAGGTGGAACCGGGGATATACATTTAAAAACTGTTCAAATAGATACAAACATTCTAAATCTGACTTCACTATTACCATGTGACTGTTTGAATGTATTTGTGTATGACTATGAATGTGTGTTTACAGTAAATATAGCTGTAGTCTTTAGGCAAAGTCAGAAATAAACGTTTAAAATATGCAACTATAACCATAGCACAGGCAAAATCAGACCAGTAACGCCAATGTCTGTGTTTAAGTTATTTCTAATCTTTCAAATCATGTCATGACCAATTTCACAGGTAAACTTGATTAATTTAAGTATCTTTTCGGATATAGCAGGAAGTGATATCACCATCTGTATAGCTCTGTTCACATGGAGCTGAAATCAGCGAAATATTTATTGCTTGAGCTGTTAAGTTGCTCCCAGCAGCGCTACCAGTATCATTCCTGCGGATTCCCACTGGTAGCAACTTAACACCTCAAGTAACAAACCGTTTTACTGAACAATTCCTGAACTATGACCTTCACAATCGTTTTAGCGATCTTGCTTGCAAGGTTGCATTAGTGTATGACTGTAAATGCACTTCCTGTTCATTTATAGACACTGAGGGATGTGTGGAAATTATTATGTCTGTGGGATTAGCAGCACAACACGCGTTACATAGATTTTAGACTACTGTTCAAAACATTGTGGTCTTTTTAAAACTGCTTACACACTTAAAGGTGTGCTTAATGCAAACTCAGTGAAACCGTTCACTCATTTACCTAATCTTCAGACTAAATGTGCAAAACTGCAAGCACATTATGCTTTACACTCAGTTTGCAATTGTAAAACAAAGTTTTTGCAAAATGCTAAACAGTTATCTACATTGGACACATCATTCAAAACTAACTGCTCTTGTGTTACATTTAGAGAACACTGCCATTCAAATGCCACAATCATTTCCCGATTACCTACACCCATCAATCATGTGTGAAAACAATTAAGCATAAATTGATCACTTAGAAATCAAAACTCAATATTTTCAGAAAGAAAGAAATTATTTTTACCCTCTTGCAATTGTTTATACTGTGAATATACAGTACCTAATTTGATCACTTAGAAATCAAAACACATTTTGAGAAACAAATTGCATTTCTGTTTTTCCATTTAGTAAATATATTCTGAATATGCATACAAGTCAAGTCACCTTTATTTCTGTAGCGCTTTACACAATACAGATTGTTTCAAAGCAGCTTCACAATAGTTCTCAAATCCTGCTGTAAAGTAGCTCTAACAAGCCAGTAGTGTAATTATTATACAGTTAAAACTTCAGGTTTGGTTGAGTCAGTTCAGTTCAATAACTGTCAAGTTTATCTATTGAGCATTCATACTGTATACAGTGTATTTATGCACATACGTGTATACATGTAAGTGCTATGACAAAGTCCTGTGTATTCCACCGCACTGAAAAAGCAAAAGACACAAGAGAGTAATTTTTAGAAGAGTTACTGTTTTTCTGAATTGCTAAAACACCAAACCCCATTCTCTGTACCAAATTCTCAATAGCCTAAACCAATTTGTCGAATGAATCACTCTTTCTGTAAAACCTTTAACAAGTTTAGACACCATTTGCAAATCTCATGCACTCACTCTTTTGCAAAACTCTAAACACAGGCAGGCAAAAGTTAAACACAACTAAAACACAGTTATCATCGTTTCCCCCAATGACTACATTTTTTTTACACTGATTTCTACGGATGTGATCAAATTAACTGTAAAGTTCAGAGTGCACAGATGAAACATTGAATGTTGATACGAACAAGATACGAAAAGGAGAGTAGGAAGAGGTTTGTGTGGTGAACGAGGAGGAAGAGGATGAGCACGAGAAAGGTGTGGAGAATGTTGTCAAGGCTGGATTCGGCACACTAGAAGTTTTTCCCTTTGCCTGGCAAAAGAAGAAATTGCCTGAGATGTGGACAAAGTCCTCAGGCCAGACCGAACACAAAGACGTTGTGGCATCGTGAGTTGGGCATCACCAGTGTGGGTTGCTTCACAAATCGAGTCCAGGCAGAGATCAAGTTACTGGTTTCTTTTTAATAATCAACTCAAAACTCCAAAACATTTTTAACCAAAACAGTCTCTCTGTTCTCAGCTCATTAACAGTTTTCCCCACCACTGAGGAACCTGGTAACTGGTAACCTGGTAATCTTGGTTTGTAGTCCCCATGCTGCAACCACCTAGATGGCACATACCTTGCCTCTATGACATACCCTCTCACGATGCCACAACGTGATGCTGAGGCAGAATGAATCTCTCTTTGACCCTGATTTGCAGTTGCACAACTTTTTTGAGTGTACTGTAACATGCTTTTTGTTTAGAGTTTTTTAACCTTTTTGACTTTTGCAGTTGTACAACTGTATTTTTACAGTATGCAAGTGCTGAATATACAGACATTCAACAATATTCAGTACAATACTATGCGTGCAGTGCATACAGTATACAGTTTATTCACCATACTACTGTAAGTTGTGTTTACTACGTAAGTGCAAAATGTGTTTACTTTGTTACAATATACTTTTTTTCTGTAACTGCATGCTTGGATTCTGTGTTTTTTATGTTGTGTCTAATGAATGATCTGTAATATTGACTCGTGTGTATGATCTGAAAGCATTTTTTTGATTTTGAGCGCAGATAAAATGGTTTTGAGGCAATTGTTTTGATTTTGAGTCAGATGTTCTCTGAATGTAGATGGAAGATTTTAATGTAGATGGAAGGTTTTAAAGAAAGTGGGTGATAGTTTGGAGAAATGTTTTAGCAATTCAGAAAAACTAAAATAGTTTTGAATGAAGTGTTTGCTTTTGCAAGAGATGTGTGACATTTTACATCTTGTGTGCGTGTTTTGTGGTGTGTAGAGTTTTGAGAGATGGAGCCATAGTTTCAGAAATTGTGTGTAAGCAATTTTAAAAATCTGTAATACAAAGTTCTGTCATGAAACTCTAGATGGTGCTGGCTGATCCTTAACTCAATCTGCTTGCAATCACATAATCACTTTAGAGCACAGCTGATTGGTTTCTGCCATATCAGTAGCCAATGAGCTCACTGCTTAACCTTCAAATTCTCGGTTAGCATTTGCTGTAGCACCTCAAGCACAATTTTCAGAAACCCTCCACCTTCCCCAGCTCCACCTGTATAGATCTGCTATGGGTAATTCATGTATGCTATATTGTTATGGCATGTATTGTCAAAATAGTCCTGTATACTTGCTCTGCTGCAGCAGCAGCAATTCCACCGAGACCAAGTATATCAACATTGTCATACCCATTACCATGCCAAACACCCCGAGAGTTGTCTTGACAGAAATACTTTTGTGTTGCATCTGTACGCGTCTGTGTTGCACGTCACCACGTAGGCTAACTATTGGCCGACGCTGGTCATGTGTGATACGTGGTGACGTACAACACAGACGCGCTACGCGTTTAAACACTACGTGAAAAGACCCGAGGCCCAGAGAGAAGGAAATGAAAAGTGGAATAAAGTCGTTATTTTTGTTTGTTTTTGCGCACAAAAAGTATTCTCGTCGCTTTATAAACTTAAGATTGAGCCACTGGAGTCACTTGGACTATATTAACGATGTCTTTAATACATTTTCTGGGCCAGCAAGTTTCAGTCCCTTAGAAGCCTATGGAGGAGTGAGACAACTCTCAGATTTAATCAAAAATATCTTAATTTGTGTTCCGAAGATGAACGAATGTCTTATGGGGTTGGAACAACATGAGGGTGAGTAATTACTGACAGAATTTTCATTTTTGGGTGAACTATCCCTTTAAGAAATGTTTCTTGAGCATCAAATCATCATATTAGAATGATTTCTGAAGGATCACGTGACACTGAAGACTGGAGTAATGATGCTGAAAATTCATCACAGAAATAAATGACATTTTAAAATATATTAAAATAGAAAAACATTATTTAAATTTAATTTGAAAAGAAAAAAAAAACGTTGAAGTTTGAAAAAACAAACAAAAAAAACCTTACTGACCCCAAAGCTTTGAATGGTAGTGTATGCTGAATACCAGACTGAATATTCATTTTCGTATGAAAATGAAGTATCTTGCTAAAAGGCACAACAGTGAGCAGGATAGTGATTTCAGTAGCTTTACAATTATTGGATCATCTACTCTGAACCAAACCAGCAACCTTTGAAGTCATAGCCTAAGTCTTAAATATTAGGTTGCCACACTATTTTCAAATTATTTTTAGACTCTAAAAGTATCTTTTTGCCTTGAAGGACAATCAAAAGAGTATGAGGCACATTGGAGGTTGACTTAGTCGACATGGATCGAGCGCTCCTTGAGTGAAACAGGTAAGATGCAGCCACTTCACCGCTGGAGTTTTCAAAGAATATTAACAACAGGAAGATAATGACCTCTCTGAACTGTTCTTTGTTTTAGACCTTCACAATTACATGAGCGCTGAATTAAAAGATGGGAGCCCTTTATCTTTAATTATCCCTTCAAGTTGAGTGGGTCATTCCACCGGCCAGATTGTTCAGGACTCGATTAGGATCTTAGCCAAGACATTAGCCACAAATATGGACCTGCTTCACCCACCAACCTGGATTCATTATCTGATAACTGCATCCAAGTTCCTTATTCGACACTGCTTTACAAATCAAGGGCATGTTCTTCATCATTCAGACGCCATTAAATTCACTTTTGTCCAGTTTCCAGTGAACCTGCCTTTCAAAGAGCGAGAGGACAGGCGTTCATTTCATAGTCCAGTGCTCAGTGAGGGGCGATGGCTCTCTGGATGCCTCTGTCTGTCTTCATTCAGTGTTATGTATTCAGAGCAGTCATGTAGCGTGCTCTAATGTTCTATTCATGCTCTAGAATACAGGATCACGCAGCCTCATCATCTCTTAGCCATTGCTATCAGGTGAGTTATATTCCTAAAGGGAGCATCCATGAAGTCCATACATCGCATAATGAAGGTGAAGGGACCCAAAATGTCATCTGTCTAACTAAATAATTCACGTCACGCAATACTGGCAGGAAGTTTGCCATACAAACTTAGCCCTATTTAGGCTACCTTGTGATCCCATTAGAAACAATGCAACATTGAATGATAAATGAGGTAATTTCAGATTGTGCATGATTTCCAACAAAAAGAGCCAATTTGACAAAGAAGATAGGAGATAGGAGAGCTAATCTCTTCCCTCTCCTCAAAATGATTCATTCACTGAAGAACACTTGAAATGTGTAACAATCATCCGGTTTCCACTGAGCTGGCTGTACAGTTTTGTGTAATTGACTGAATAGTTATACTTTCAGAAATAGGTTTCATGTAGAAGAACACCTTTTTTGTGACCATGATTTGAGAGCAAAGGCATTTTAAAATTAGAGAAGATCTGTCTCAATTTTCCCCGGAATTATATTGATTTGTTTTTATTGTGGCAGGCAAGATCCAAAAGCAGAATCCTGAACAAAAAAACAAACAAAGGCAAAGGTTGTACTACTTTGACCTAGTACAACCTTTGACGGCCAAATCGTGGACAAAATCGTACAGTTGAAATGTAACAAGTAGCGAGAGGTGACGTACATCCGAATGAAATGGATTATCGAAAAAGAAAAGACTAAGAATATATTAGGAATGTATTAGTTTTGTAAGAAAGGGGCAGGTTTAAGCAGAGTAATGATTGGAGAAGTCCAGCATATGTCACCAGAGAGAATCTGTTGTTTTAATGGAAGATCGAGTTATGACATTTTGATTAAAAATCACGAGGTCAAAAAAATCTAAAATGCATGGATGAATCTCTCACAATAAGATCATTAAGAGAGATTTTACAATAAGTAAATCCACCAATTGTGTACTGTAAATATAATAACTCGCTGTATTTTTCCTTCAGTAGTGTATTTCGTTGTTTCAGGACAGTCTACCTGCCGCGTGTTCGTGTTTGTCATGCTAGCCCTAAGTATGCTGATGGCTGTTTTGAGGCTTACTGGCATGTCCTGTATCAGATTCATATGACTCAGACTCTTTTACATAATTGAGCTTCTGTTTGAATAGATTTCAATATATTAAAATTGATTGGACACACAAGTGTTATAAACTAGAGCAAAAGTGTTTTATATTCAGCTGCAGGTTTTTCGTGCTGGTCTCTAAGGTGATTATCAATGCCATCCGATATTATGAGTTTTGTTTCAGTCGAGATGTGTGGAAGAGATGTGTGAATGCTGTTCCAGAGAAAAAGGTGTGATAGACAGACTGATGCATAGATAATTGAATTGATCTCCGAGGACAATTCAGGTGCAAAACAAGAGTCACGTTAAACATTAAGTGCGCAAATATGCAGAACTGTGATTCAGGATCCCCCTTCATCCCCAGATTAATATCTGGCTTTGATATTAATCATGAAGACAGGGTTGAAAAATGCCCATGTAAACTTTCCTTCAGTTATGACATTAGCCTATATGCATAATTTACCCTGAACTTTGGAAAGGGGGGTTTTGGTATTCCAGAGTAGAGTTGTATAACAGACTGTCTGTAATGCGTTTAATAGCTGCTCTTACAGCCTGAGTTTCTTGCTCTCGAGGGGAAGTTTGAGAGAACTGCACCCTGCTGTAGGAATGGAAAGAGGCTGAGTTTGCCTCTCCTTTGGGCTCACTACATGAAACTGCTTTGCTAATGAAGTCTTGCTGACTACATCTCAGACTATGACCATGTTTGTGTTCTGTGGTAATGATGTCTTCGAAATACTAAGCTATTGGAGTGAGACTGCTATGAATGGATAAAGACAGCTTGCGCTACATGGCGCTCACTCGCAGCTGGGGATGAGTATTTGTAAGCTCGATAATTTTGCTCAAAAAGGTGGAAAACTTCACCAGTTGCTGAAATTAAAAATGCATTTCATTTCATGCAAGCCAGTGATACACATTGACATTTTATGGTGATATGTTCTCATTAACAAGGGATGATTTTCAGTGTTCACATTCCAGTTGCTCACGGAAATTAAATATACATGGTAATTATTTTGATGGTAGAGACGGCCAGACTGAAAATACCACTTTTGTATTGGAGAGGTGTCTTATTTATTTAGCACACTGAGAACCCCAAGTTACTTTAAAATGCAACATATAAGCATTATGCAACATGTTGTGTATAGCTGCTCATACAACATTCCCTTAGCTCAAACACTATACTGCAATATCAAGGTCATGTGTTTGAATCCCAGGGAATATGTGAAAGGCTAAGCATATTATGAATGCTATGTAAGTCACTTAGATAAAAGCATCCTTCAAATGACGTTAATGTAATCTAGAGAAATGTTATCATAGCAAAAGTTGCATGTATGTATTTATGAACACTGCTTCATAAAGCTTTGAAACCTTCTTTGAGTGCTTCAGAACAAGTCAAACATGGCCAAATCACATGAGTTCAGCAAACTAGGCGTACTGTATCGAATTATTAAATTATGATGGTTCACCACTAGACAGTGTTATCTTGGTGAACTTGTGAACCATATGGTTTGTTGGTTCAGATTTAATGAGTTTTACTAAACATGCGTGTGACTTGTGTGGAATACAAAAAGGGAGATAGTTAATTGCTTCTGATTGGTCAAACCTAAAAACTAATAAAACAACAGAAACACACATTTCATATTTAATGGTATTTAGTGATTTGTAGATTACATTTATAGATTACACTTACATAAAATCATTTGCAATTGGTATGTCTTTATTAACGTTGGTTTTGTGTTCACGTTGCAATTTTGCAAAGCAATTGATTTAATTTATTCAGTTTTGTGAGTGCTACGTTTTCAAGATATACCTTGTCAAGTTAAAAATCAAACTGTTAAACACACGTCTAGAGACCCAGCTTTTCCAGTCCACTGCGCTCGGTTGG